>NW_027397072.1:34042527-34485318 GCF_003265705.2 Callorhinus ursinus | reverse complement strand
AAAAAAAAAAGAATTCCTCATATCAGTGAGATCATATGATACATATCTTTCTCTGATGGACTTATTTCGCTCAGCATAACACCCTCCAGTTCCATCCACGCCGTTGCAAATGGCAAGATTTCGTTTTTTTTGATGGCTGCATAATATTCCATTGTGTATGTATCTATCTATATCTATATCTATATATATCACAAAAGATATATGACTTAAGGTATAATTCCTGACATTTTTTTCCCCAGAACTGAGGAAATATATCAATCCCCACATTGAAGAAACACTCAGGTTCTAAAGAATATGAAATACATTTACATATACACATCCTGTGGTGAACACCGCAGAATCATTTAAGGCATAGACAAAACTGTAAAAGCAACCAGAGACAAAAGGCTAATTGCTTACTTATGGATGTCTCATCAACAGTACACTGCATAGGAAAACGGAATAATAGTTTGAAGGCTTTGAAAGAAAATCTTTTAACTTAGAATTCTTTACTAAGTTAAACTATAATTCAGGAGTGAAGGTAAAATATAGACATTTTCAGATTAATAAAAACAAAATATTTAAAGACCTTTGCTCTAATGAACTAAAAAAGGAATGTACTGCAAGAGGGGGCCAGGAGGGAGTTAGAATAAAAAGCAGCAGTGAAGTGAGATATTGCTGAGCATATTGGTAAACTTGAATAAACACTGACAATAAAAATAAAATTGATTTGATTGACCTTAAAGTGGAAGCAAAACATGCCGCAGTAATATTGTAGAAAATGAGGGTTTGGTGCCAAGGAAGATTGGAGTCTATATTATTTAGGAGGATGACATAAATATTAATTTCAGACTTTGTTAAGTCATATATGCATGTTCAAAATGTAAAGGTAATAAATAGAAAAGGTAGAAAGAAATCAAGTCATCAAAGCAGTAGCAGGAGAAGAGGGAATTAAATTCTGTCAGACAATGATAGGAAAGAAAGAAGAAAAAAATCGAAACAAAGGGATCAGATGGTTACATGGATGACTTCTAGCAGACTTTCAAAGAGTCTTTCCTTTTTAGGAATAAATCCTAATTTATTCAAATTATAATATAGCTAGAAAAAGAAGAAAAGCTGTTCACTACATTTCTTGAACCTAGTAAAACTTTAAAATTGGGAAATAATTACACAATAAAAAATAATACCAGTTTTATTTATGATCACTAGTGCACAGATCCTAAACAAAATACTTTTTACCTGAATCTAACAATAAATTAGAATTAATCTGGGATTAGTAGAATTTTTCTGAGGAGTGTAAGATTGTCCAAACTCAGAAAATCAATTAATACAACCTACTCCCCTTATATACTGACAGAATAATCATGATTATCTCAATAGATGAAGAAAAACATTTTTTGATAAAGTTCAACTTATATTTATAATTAAAACTATTCCAGTTAGACTGGAATAGAAAGAAACTTCTTTAACTTGATAGTCTATATATCTAACACCACAGTGAACATTATAGTGACAGAAAAATTTTATACACAGTTCCATTAAATTAGTGAAAAGAAAACTGTACTCTTTATAATCACCAGTGTTTATTATCGTAGTGGATATTCTGGCCAAAATTATATGACAAGAAGGCATAAGAGACATAAAAGCATAAGGAAAAAGATACACCTGTTTTTATCTATAGTTGATTTAACTGTATACCTAGAGAAAACCAACACAATCAGCAGAAATCTATTATAACAAAAGTAGAGTTTAGCAAGGTTGTCATATAGCAGTGATAAGTATAATATATAAGAGAAAATATACTACTAGTATAATATATAAGAGAAAATGTACTACTATTTGCAGTAGCAGCTAACTTGAAATATCTAACAACTTATAAAAATGTACTACTATTTGCAGTAGCAGCTAACTTGAAATATCTAACAACTTATAAAAATATGCACAAGATTTGTATAGAGAAGAAATTCAGGTTATAGTAAAGGACATAAAAGGAGACTTCAATAAACGAGGAGAGAGAGCATGTTCAAGGAGAGTTCAAACTACTGTCGCGAAGATGTCAATTTTCCTCAAATTATGCTATACATGCAACACAGTCATAGTCAGGATTCCAGCGAGGTTTTCATTTGTTTTGTAGATGTGGAAAAATTATTCTAGTACACCACATGGAAAAGGTAAAGCTGGATCCTTGCACTCTGGATGGCTTAAAGAACTATAGGTTGAAGTAGAGGTAGAAATATAAAACTAATAGATGAAAATGTAAGGGAATATTTCTGTTCGTCTAGGGTTAAAAAGACCTTTTTGGAAAGCTCCTGAAAGTAAAAACCCTGTAAGATCTATTGATAGATTGTCACATCAAGGACAGTATAGACAAAATTATACAGGTGAAAGACTGGAAAATTTACTGGTGATGTCTAAAATTGTCAAGAAGTTAATATCTAGAATGTATAAAAAAATCCAAACCAATGAGAAAATATGGGAAGTCCAGTAGAAAAATAGGCAACGTACATGAATAAGCAACTTACAGAAGAATTCTGAATGACCACAAATATACAAAGAGAGAATGCTCAAAGTTACTAATAATCAGAGAATTATAAAAAATAATAAGATATTATTTTACATCAATCAAATTGTAAAAACTAGACAGGTGGCTAACACAGAGTGTTAACAAGCATGTGGAGACAAGCTTTCATGTACTAGTGGTACAAGTTCAAAGTTTCCAGCCATTCCGGAAAATAATTCACAGTCAGTTCTTAGTGAAATTCAAATGCAAATTTTGATTTACCTGGTAATGCCAAAACTCAGAGAAGTTCTTACTCTAGTTTATAAGAGGACACACATGAAAATGTTCTTTGCATGTTGTTGGTGGAAGCAGAAAGTGGAGGACACCTGGGGTCCCCAAGCTTATATGGCTAAGTAAAATTCAATGGTTGCATATTATGAAATAATACATAGTATTTAGAATAAAAAACTAGATGTACATACAGCCACATAGATAAATCTTAAAAACAATGTTGAGTGAAACATGCAAGAAACAGAATGAAAGTTAGTATATAATGCTATTTATGTAAACTGAAAATATACCTATTCAAAACACAGCTATATATTTTATAATCACATTAGGCTTATTTTTTTAAAGATTTTATTTATTTATTTGAGAGAGAGAGGGAGAGCACGAGAAGGGTGGGGGTGCAAGGGGAGAGGCAGAGGAAGAGGGAGAAGCAGACTTCCCGCTGAGCCGGAGCCTGCCTGCCATGGGGCTCCATCCCAGGACCCTGGGATCATGACCTGAGCCAAAGGCAGACACTT
The DNA here is from genome assembly GCF_003265705.2 of Callorhinus ursinus. Classification (NCBI taxonomy): domain Eukaryota; kingdom Metazoa; phylum Chordata; class Mammalia; order Carnivora; family Otariidae; genus Callorhinus; species Callorhinus ursinus. The sequence goes on along the minus strand of NW_027397072.1, from coordinate 34,482,033 downwards.
AATTGACTGAGCCACCCCAGTGCCCCTCACATTAGGCTTATTAATGATGGGCTCTAATCACAGGAGATGGGTGATATATGGAGGAGGGAAATGGGACAAAAAAAATTGTATACAACTAGTGATAATTTGCGGTAAAATGAAAAATGTGATTAACTCTTTGTGATTGAGATCCAATTCAAATTGGGGAGAAGGCAGAATCAGATGAAATAAATAAAGGCAGGAATATCATTAATCATAATAAGTGTAAATAGATTCAATTTGTCTGCTGAGAGACAGAAACCTCAGATTGAAAGGAAGATTTTTTTTCCTCCTTTTAAGAGACATAGCTAAAGCCTGACAGAAAGTAAAGAGTTGGGAAAAGCACATATCAGACAAATAGGAACTGAAAGAAACCTGATGTAACAATATTAATCTCAAAATAAATAAGATTTTAACTCATAGAACAATATTAGGAATGAAAGGCATAATTGTGGATAAAAGAGAGTGTTTACCAGGAGGCTATCCCAATATAGAAGCATAGTCAATGCACTGAATTATTAGATGCAGTTCACTTCATAACATAGTTTCAAAATATGTAAATATATAAACTAAAAACTGACAGAAATACAACAGTAACTGATAAAAGTTCATAGTCATAGTGGGTGATTAATTGACTTCTTCTGAAATAGGTAAGTAGAAAAACATGATATTCTCTCTAAGCACAAATGAAATGTTTATAAATACTAACCACATACTTAGTCCAAAGTGAAGTCTTAATATATTCCAAAGAATACCTATCATACAGATCATGTACTACAACTATAATATAATAATAATATTAGTACCAATAACAAAAAAGATACCAAAATAGTAATTTAAAAATCCTCAAAAGCAACAACTCTGTTTATGTGTAAACTGAAAAATAATATGCCTAAATCTAAAAGGATGATCCCATGGAAGGACTTTTCTGTTTTTGGAGAATGGATAAGTTGAGGATGGTAAGGAGGGTAAAAAACATAATAAAATCCATGTGAGAATAAACAAATCTTTATGTTATTTGGCCCTCAGAGCAATTCTGAGGTAGATGTTTCTATTCCTAATTTTCCAGGTTAAGAAACTGAGGATCAGTTATTGCATAGAGTCACACAACTTACAAGCTGTGGAAAGAGAATTCATCTCTATTTCTTTTCATGCTGGAATAGAGAGATACGCATGGAAAAGGAAATGGTCTTTAAACAGAGGAGATAGAATGCCTAATCTGTACAAGAAATCCAAGGGGAAGAGGTGTTGTTGATTTGGTCATTCATTGGGCAGTTCTGGGAGGCAACAGGTAGAGGAGGCCACATGTGACTTCTCTAGAGTTGATGCTAGATAATCAAGCTTTCCCAGAAGAGAGAATAGCTGTATGTCTTGTTCCTAAAAGCATTTTATAAACTATAAATCATGTAACATGTTAGGTATTATCATTAATTTTATGTGTTGCCCAGAAGTCCTTGTGCTTCCTGGAAACTTTATGGAAAAAATTGATATCAATAAATTTTCGGGTAACATACTATATGCCAAAGAGTGGCACAAGAACTTTATTAGGAGATTTTCACAGTGTCCTTGGACTAGAGAATAAAATAAGGTGGTGCACGTGAAATTGTCCAGTAAGGTAAGAGTACTGTATTGTATCCTTCAAAAATTGTATATTTTAAAATTTGCTCAGATCTTATGTTCCGTATTCTTGTCACACACACAAAAATAACAACCATAAATAAAGAGGGCAGAGGGAAACTTTTAGAGGTGATAGATGTGTTTATGGAATAGATTGTGGTGATGTTTTCATGGGTATAGGCTTTCCCCCAAACTCACCAAATTATATACATTAAATAGGTTCAGCTTTTTGTATGTTAATAATACCTCAATAAGGTTGTTTAAAAAATAAAATTCCGAAAAGAATTATATGGTTTCTGCCAGACCCCACTGTGTACTACCAACCAGGGGTCACTTTAACTTCTCAACTTAGGGTACCACCTTACAGTGAGGGTGCTATGACATCGAGGCCTGAAAGAAAGCAGAAACAAATATAAGATGATAAATTCTCAGGGTCTCCAAAATTGTCATTATTAATATTTCCGCTGGTAAGAAAAATTATCCAAAACTTGGAAATAAGATAAAAGGATGATGACATGTCCTTTCAGTGTCCTACTGGAGCATTGTCTACGAAGCCTACCCAAGGACAATTTAGTTCTCTAGGGTAGCCCAGCCCAGAACTTTCCGTGGTGATAGGAATGTCTATAAATCTGCAGTGGTCCTTTTGGAAACCATTGGCCACTCACGGCTATTGAACACTTGAAATGTGATGAATGCAACCGAGGGACTGAATTTTAATTTTACTTTTAAATTATGTTAATCACCATACATTACATCATTAGTTTTTGATGTAGTGTTCCATGATTCATTGTTTGTGCATAACACCTAGTGCTCCACGCAGAATGTGCCCTCTTTAATACCCATCACCAGGCTAACCCATCCCCCCTCCCCCCTCCCCTCTAGAACCCTCAGTTTGTTTCTCAGAGTCCATAGTCTCTCATGGTTCATCTCCCCCTCCGATTCCCCCCCTCTTCATTTTTCCCTTCCTACTATCTTTTTTTTTTTTTAACATGTAATGTATTATTTGTTTCAGAGGTACAGGTCTGTGAATCAACAGTCGTACACAATTCACAGCGCTCACCATAGCACATACCCTCCCCGATGTCTATCACCCAGCCGCTCCATCCCTCCCACCCCCCACCACTCCAGCAACCCTCAGTTTGTTTCCTGAGATTAAGATTAATTTCAATTAATTTAAGTTAAAATTTATATAGCCACATGCGTGTAGTGGCTCCTACATTGGACAGTGTAGCTCTGGGGAACATACCTTTGTTTGACTTATTATTAATTGGGGCTCAGACTCCATGAAGTTACATGTTTATTTGTAGAAAATTATATATGTATTTTATATATTTGTAGAAAAAACATAAAGAAGAGTTATTTGGTAGAGATGCTAATGAGTTCTGTGTGGTAGAAAAGGTAACCCCAGAGTTTTATTGCCTTGCAGGATATCAACTAATACAGCAATCATATTCCACCGGGTCCATCCTGCTGGCCTCCTTATTAATCAGTTAAGTAAATCTTTGATGCAAGTGCAATCTGTATTTGTAGAGAGTCATGGTTTTTACCTGCAGCTGGGATAAATAGGTCTCCTTATCTTTTCCTTTGGAGGTAGATGGATTTTCTTTTAGCTCACTTTTTCACTGAGTGTAGATATTTTAAACTTAATGCCCCCACTTTCATGTTTATTTGTAGAAAATTGGCTATATGAAAAAGTTACTTGATAGAGATGCAAATAATTTCTGTCTGGTGGAAAGGATAACTCCAAAGTTACAGTTTGGACCCAAGGTTTCAGTGGACTTTCAATGGACCCAGGGTTTAAACTCCTGTTCTCCCACATAGCCATTAGTTCCCAAAGCTCTAGTTTTGTGTTATTAACATTCATTCCCAGGGCATCTCTGGCTTCAGAGTCTGCCTACCATTGGTTTCAGCATATTGTTATTTTTCATGAGATTTGGGGATTTCTCTTTCTTTCCTCTCAGTCCAGCAATGCATTAAGTGTATGTTTGCATTATTTTTTTTTCCAATATCTGGATATACTGTGGCAAGTGGGCTTTTCAGAACTTCTAGTCTGATATGTGGATATTCTTTTTTTTTTTAAAGATTTTATTTATTTATTTGACAGAGAGATAGAGAGCACAAGTAGGCAGAGCGGAGACAGAGGGAGAGGGAGAAGCAGGCCCCCCGCCGAGCAGGGAGCCTGATGTGGGACTCGTTCCCAGGACCCTGGGATCATGACCTGAGCCGAAGGCAGATGCTTAACTGACTGAGCCACCCAGGCACCCTGGTACATGGATATCCTTAAAGCATTCTCTACCCTGCAGTAAGAGTGAAGTTTCCAAATATGAATCTGACCATATCCCAGTTTATGGTTCAAAATTCATCAGTGGTTTCACAAACTATAAAGATAAAGCCCACCTCTTTAACATAGTCCGATCTAGAAAATGCCTCTATCCTGATTTTGTGCCTCACTCTCCTTACTTGAGCCTGAAACTCCTTTACATCCTTGAAGGTGATATTTTTGCATCCTCAAGACTTTCACATATGCTATTGTCTCTCCCTGGATTGCTTTCCTTGAATCCTTTCTATGTAGTTCACTCTTCGCGGCAACGTAAGCTCCATAAGTCTCCGTATGTTCATTGCTGTATGCTCCATGCTCTTATATTGTAGGCATTCCACAAATATTTGTTGAATGATAGGAACCATTCAACAAGTGAACGCCCCGTGCGTGATTTCCTTATCTTCCTTTTTATACTTGCTACTCCTCCTGTGTTCCTTTTGAATAGGACCTGGATTCAGTACTTCAGGCCAGAAATTGGGAGTCTCCTAGACTCTTCTTTCTCCTTCCCTTTCACTGCTAATTAACCATCTTCCTAAATATCTAAAGAAATTGTCCTTTCTTTTCAGTCTTGTTACCACTGCACTGCCTGAGCTCATTATTTCTTACTTGGATTATCATATTTCCGAACTGATTTCCTTGTTCTAGCTTGGCCCCTGCAAGAAAATCTGTTTCTTTCCTTCTTAAAATTCTTAGATGAATCCCCGTTAATGCTTTAGTTTGACATAAAACTAAATTTTTGTGATCCTTTCTCATCTCCTCCCCCTCCCCTATTCCACATGCATCCCAAGCTTGAGCTAAATCAAATAAACATTGATCGAGCACCCACTGTGTGTTGGGCTTGGTACCAGGTACTGTCATGTTCATTACCTTAATTAATCCTCAGAAGTCACTCTGAGTCTTTTATTTTCCTCGTGAAGAAACAGGGATGTGGACAGGAGAAGTGGCTTGGTTTCTAGGTCATGTGGCTAATCTATGGTGTAGCCAGCACTGGAAGTCAGGTCTTTTGACTCCTGGAGTCCATGTTCTTTCCACTAATGTGTTGTCAGGGAAAAAATTGGAGAACATCTTGGGGAAGAATATAAAATCTATCATTGGATCACTAAGGTAAATAACAAGATGATGTCAGGGTGCATATAAAAATTAGAGGCCAATTAAGGGATGTATTTTTTTAAAATTATTTTATTATGTTTTTAAAAGTCCTGAAGGAAGGTTTTTGCCATTTTCTGTTTTTTTTTTTCTAGTTTCTCCCCACCTGTTGCTTTCTCATCCCATGTAAACAAAATCAAATAACAGTCTTTAGAAACAAACTCAGGTTTACTCCAGTCCTGGACAGGGCTAGAGAGCAGGCTTTATATTAATAGTTTTGATTTGTCTTCTGGCACGGTTTGGAATTAAATTTTCCTTGACGTGCAGTCTTAATGGTCTACTTATTACTGTTTGGCCCCCATGTTGTTCTCCTCCTGTCAGTCAGATCCAGAATGAGCTCCTGGGACCTACATCGTCCCCCTGTTCTCTTCCTTGCAAATTGCCAGATCTCAATCTAAATACTGGTTCTCAGAGTTAGGAATCTGATAGGCTGAGCTAATCCATCTACCTATACTCCTCCTTGTTTTACCTCTAAATAACTTTCAAAGTCTTTATCTCTTCTCCAGCCTCCAAATAGGCTCCCCTCCATCCCTACCACTCTGTCTCAAATCTATCCTGCATACCATTTCTAGAGTAGTCTTTTTAAAGCACAAGTAGAACGGTGCCCTTCCTTTGCTTAAAACCTGTCAGTGGCTCCTGGTCAGCACAGAGTAAAGATCAATTAGCTTAGCATAGCTGATACCTGCACTTGCCCAGGTTTCCTCTCACAGTCCAGCAACACTGAATGACTGTGGTGTCCTGAAATGCTAAGCTTTTGTTTTTTTTTCCTCCTCATGTTGTATCTTACCTCAAAGCTTTACTCATTCTTCATTTTGGCCTCTGTTTAAATGTTGCTTGCTGAGAGTACTCATCCCTAACCACACTATCTAAAATAGCCCTTTCTTTCCATTATCCTATCTCTTTACCTTATATTTTCCTAATGCTTCCCAGCATCTGCCATTAGAGTGGGCATTTATTTATTTATTATCTCCACCAATAGAAACTGTTTTGTCTGTGTTGCTCAGAGCTGTATCCGCCCCCTGCCCCCCCCCAAGCCTAGAATAGGGCCTGGTATAGAGATGATGTTTAATAAATACTTAAATTGAATGAATAAATGTGTGAGTGGAGTCTGTTCCCTCTAGCTGACATTCCTTTCTCCTTCTTGGCTCACTCTTCTGCAACGAGTAACATGTAGTTAAATGTCACCTTTTCTAGAAAGCCTCCCTAGTTACAGTGTGCCTCCAATATATCTGTATAAGAAGATGCTCCTCCTTAGTACCTCCATGATACTTTGAATATGTGTAAGAATAATAGCTGTATAAATATATTGAGTGCTTACAATATGACAGGCATATGCCAGTGCCTTTTATATGCTATTTCATATAATCTCCATAATAACTATATAGATATCATCAACCCCAGATTGTAGACAAGAGAACTGAGACTTTGGGAGGCTTTATCTTGCTTGTAGTGACACAGAGAGTAAGCAGTAAAGCTGAGATTGGAACCCAGGAAATTATGACTCTACAGTCCTTGTTTTTAATGGAGATTGAGTATAAAGATACAAGGAAACATGCCATAGCACCCACAGTTAACACTGGGATATGCCATGGGCTTCAGAGAGAAGGAGACAAATTGATAGACATTACTGAGAAAAACAATCTGAGTTTGAGGAACCACTTGTATACCTCAGAGAGATGATGAAATTGGGTTATCATCTGTATGCATGCCTATTGGCAGTTTTCTCTGAAAACACATCAAAGATGAATGGGCTTCTAATTCCCTGGTATCCAATTCAATCCAGTATAGTTAGGGAAGCTGGCTATTTCATAACAAAGTATGGTATGGAAACCATCAACATAGGGGTCAGGTGGGGGATTGAAGCTACATCCATCAGAAGGTGGATGTGTGCATGGATAGTAATTAAAGTTTCATGACTCATTCTTCAGCCACTCTTGTAAAGACATTCTCAAGAGCTCAGTACTAGTCCCCCATTAAGGACTGTCTTTAGCTTGAGTGCACTCTTCCACTCTCCTTAATCCTGCTCGTCCATAGAAAAATAAATATTATAAACTCCTTAGCCCTCAAATTGTAGATTAGAAAGGTGGAAGGTGGGGTGGAGGGAAGCAGACTCTAGATGTGATGGGATGGGTGTCAAAGACATTTTTGCTCTGAATCACTGGAGGCTCAGGCAGGGGAAAAGAAATGGCAGGACAATGATGCCATTATCAAATAGTCAAAAGGAAACAAACCAGAACATAACATGTAAAAGAGAGCTGAAGAGAGTCTGAAATTAAGCATAACATAAGCGAGAGAAGACTATGCTATATAAGTGTACTTCGTGTTCTGGAAAAATCTAATAAGGGTCTGAATTTGGTAAAACAGGAGCCCCAAGGTATTATGGTGAAACAGTAGAAGGAAGGAGGGATTGTAGTGCTGACACAATTCCATTACAGATAATGAATAAACCCCAGATAGGAAGTGACAGAATAGACAAAGCTTGAAATCCAATCACCAGCATGAAGGAGAAGCTCAAGTTTCAATGTCAGGGAAGACAAAGAAAAAAGAAACTAAAACAGTTAGAAAGAAAGTGCTCTCTGTGGTAGACAAAGGATTCCTAACAGGAGATTATGCTCCTAAAATAGAGAAACCATCAAATGGAAGAGAAAAAGTGTTCTGAACAATAATTCAAGAAGAGTCTCCTGAAATTAAAAAAAAACAAAACAAAAACTAAATGAGCATGTTGAAAAGATAGAATCTATCAGGGAAAAAAATATATATAGCTATCTAGATCAAGCCATATTCTGCTTAAGTTATGAATTATGTCAAAGATTAAAAAGAAGTACTTCTGGGAGAAGTAGTGAACAGTGACTACAAGAGGTCAATGCTTGGAATGGCTTCATACTTCTTCCCAGAATTCAGTGTTAGGAGACAGGGGAGCAGCATCTACAGAGTTCTGAAGCAATGTGTGACTCCCAAATAATATAGTTGGCCAAGTTTTCCTTGACTTATAAAGGCAGCAGGTAAATATTTTTAAAGATGAAGAATGTATGGAGTATGTTGCCTATGATTCCTTTAAAAAATCACCACTTGACAAAAAAAAAAAAAAACAAAGCAAAACAAAAAGACCCAGCCAACAAAGGATGAGTCAATGTATTGTACTCAGAGATGAGGAAGATGTGGTAAAGGCACATGTAGGATCACTGAATCCAAAGAGATACTGAATTAAGACTAAATAACTAGGGGATTATGGTGGTACAATAGAATGGAAATGTTATACATCTTAGTGAAGAAAAATAGTAAGGTACCCAGATAAATGTGGAGGTAGGGGAAGCTGGTAGGAAGGGAGAAGGGAGCAATTTTGACCACTTATTGTTCATAGCAAGGAGGCAGTTGATACAATCTCAAGCTGAAATATGAGGTTAAGAATAAGGAAAATATAATGGTTCCAATCTTTTAAGGAACTTTGTGATATTTTTTTCTTACCTAATAGAATATAATATTTTGGGAGTGAAGAGTCATTTACCAGAAGTTCTGCAATTTTCTTTCATTTTATTTCAGATTATTTTACTTTTATTAAATTCATATAAAATTACATTTAATACCTCCAGTTAAATATTATTTGTGTGGTGGTTCTACTGTCATAAAATTATTTCTGTCCATCTCTGCTTGTCTACCTGAGAAACAGTATGGTTTAGAGCAAAGCTTTTCAACTTGATTGTGTATATAAATCACCTGGAGATCTTAGTGGACTGCAGACCTGGGACGGGGCATGACATTCTGCATTTCTAGTAAGCCCCCAGGTGCTGCTGGTGGTGCTTGGATCCACTTTGAACATCAAGAGTGTGTAGGTCATGAACTGACTCTGGTCCCAGACTGCCTGCGTTGGATTTCTGGTACCACCACTTACTAGCTGTTTGACTTTGAGCAAGTCCTACGCCTGAATTTCCCAGTCTGTAAAATGGGAATAATAACAGTGCCCCCATTTAAAACGCTTTGAACAATGCCTTACAGGCCATATTAACCCTGGACCAGAAACCTAACTTCTCTGAACCTCAGTTTCCCTATCTGTAAAAATAACTGCCTCACAGAACTGTTGTGACAACTAGAAATAACTTATTTAAGAGGCCCTGCCTAGTGTCTGGCGTGGCATAGATAATCAAAAAATGATAATTACCAGTGTTTGTAGTTAATTATATGAATTATAATGTAATAATACTTAAAATTTTGTACAATAACCCATATAGTCTTAGGTCTACCAGTCCATTAATAAATGGATTGGTAGACCTAAGACTATATTTGGAGGGTCATTCATACTTTATTCATTCATTCCATGACAAATGTTTGAGTGTTTTCTGTGTATTAGGTAGCCCTATTTTCACTAGTATTGTGAACAAGACAGTCCTACTGGACCTTTCCTTCTAGCGGGAGAGAAGAATCAGAAATAATATGCAAAGCAGTAATAAGGGTTGTGAATAAAAACTAATAATAAATTATTTATATATAAATTAAAAAATAGATCATGTAAAAAAAACTAAAGAGATAGAAAAGGATGCTGGGGGTGGGGGAAGGGTTAGTAGAGATGGGGTGGTCAGGGGAGCCCTCTTTGAGAGGGGACAATGGAGCAGAAACCCAGATGAGGTGAGGGAGCGGGCCCTGAGAAGTTCCAGGGAAAACATTTACATCAGTGGTTGTCCTGAGATAGGAGGAGGAGATAGGGGGAGGATAGGGTGTGTCTAGGTCTGAGAGAGCATGATACAGTGTAGGAGCCACAGCCTGAAAGGTAGGGCCAGATGCGAGTTTTCCAAACCAAGAGTCACCGGTCACTAGAGGGTTGCAAGCAGAATTAAAAATAAATTAAATGAAGATTGGGTCAGAATTTAAAGTTTCAGAGTGTATGGTAAGGATAAGCACTGGTTTGTGGAACTGTACACACACATACATGCTAGGCTATGATTTTAAAATGGATGTTACTATGGATACCAGTGTTAAAAGTTTCAAATACACAGGGCTAAAGTGTGTAGACCCTTGTTGGTTGTGTTAGGGAGGGTGGGATTTACTCAGAACATCAAGAAACCATTGAAGGAAACTGAGTAAGAGAGAGACACAATGTGATCAGTGTTTTTTTAAGCGCTTTGACTGTGGAAAGCTGACTGAGGGGAGCAAGAGTGGAAGAAAACAGTGATGACTTCTTGCCAAGTCACCTCCTACCTACGGCCCTGTGGTAGGCAGAATAATGTTTTCCCTTCCCCGCAAAGACATCCAAGTCCTAATCCCTGGAATCTGGGAATATGTTATGTAACGTGGCAGAAGGAACTTTGCAGCTATGATTGCAAAAAATTGAATAAAAGTCTGATGGAACTTGAAGTTGACATGCGGAGAGTGTTGTGGATCATCTGGGTGGACCCACCCTTATCACAGGAGTTCTTGCACATGGAAACATTTGACTTACCTTTGGTGGCTTTGAAGATGGAGGAAGGGGCACGAGCCACTGGACGTGGGCAGCCTCTAGAAGCTGGGAAAGGCAAGGAAGTGGATCCTAGAGCTTATAGAAGGAAACGTGACCCCTTGATTTTAGCCTGGTGAGATCTGTGTAAGACTCTGGCCTTTAGAACTCTAAGGTTATAAATGTATCTTTTTAAAAGCCACCACCTTTGTGGTCATTTGTTAGGGCAGCAATAGAAAACTGAGACAAGCATGCAGTCTCTTAAACCTATCTTCATCCCTCCCTTCTCCCAGACCTCTTCACAGTGCTGATATGAGAGGTGGGTTTAAGTGCCCTCAGCTGTCCTTACTGTCCCAAGGCTGCCCCATGGAAGCCTCTGCTTCTTCCTGCTGGCTGCTCTGTGTCTGGTTCCCATTCTGGATGTCCAGTATCCTCTCTGAGGGATTTCTGGTAGGAATGACAAGCAGTTCAGGCACATTCAATCTGAGATCTTTGTTGTCAAAGACGGTTATAGAATTAAGTTGCGGACATTTGAGGAAGAGGGTGGAGGTTGGGGGAGAAGTTCCTTTCACTTTTTAATCAAAAGGCTAAAGCAGATGGATCATCTCAAAGCTGCTGGTATTAAAGGATAGCAAGTTGGTGATTAATTCGTTCTGGGTTTATCACAACAAAGAACATGATTTGGTTTGTCTTAAGCAGGCTCCATGCTAAGCACAGAGCCTGACTCGGGGCTCGATCTCACGACCCAGAGATCATGACCCAGAGATTATGACCTGAGCCGAAATCAAGAGTCGAACACTTAACTGCCTGAGCCACCCAGGTACCCCTTTTACCAGCCTTTTAAAGTTTATTTTGTTGTTCTTTCTCTTTGGTTGTTCTGCCTCCTCAGTACACTGGCTTCTAATACTTTCTTGTTTCCTCCACCAAGAGAGTTACTTGCGGGACACACCTGGCCTGTGGTACAAAGTGCTTGGTCTTTGGACAGCCTCTTTTATTGAATTTATTGATGTATTCTGGATGGTTCAGGTTGTCAGAAGTCTGACTCCTAAACACATTGGATATTACTATGAAAACGTAAGTAATACACTCTTAAAAAGAAGTCTGTGAAGCTATTTTAAAAATATTGCTTCCAGGGGTGCCTGGGTGGCTCAGTTGGTTGAGCGGCTGCCTTCGGCTCAGGTCATGATCTCAGGGTTCTGGGATCGAGGCCCGCATCGGGCTCCCTGCTCAGGGAGCCTGCGTCTCCCTCTCCCTCTGCCTGCCGCTCTGCCTATCTGTGCTTTCTCTCTATCTCTCTGTCAAATAAATAAATAAAAAAATCTTTAAAAATATTGCTTCTGGTTTTATCTATCAATCTGATGATAAGTGTTGAATAACGCACAAATATATATGACAAATGTGGCAACTTGGAATTTCTTTTTGTATGAGATTTTCTTCTATGGAGCAGCAACCAATAACACAGTTAAATAGCAGATTGCAACAAGGAATAAGATAATGTCAACTTAATAAATTGTTTTAATTTATTATTTCTATAAATTCTTTATCCAAGACTTAATCTTTAATTATGTCTACTCTGCCATTATAAAAAAGTACTAATGTGTTACTTGGTGAGCAGATCAATAGTGTTTATATGGTAATCTTAGAACACAAATTCTAATATTTTTTTTTCCCCTCTAAAGCTGTTTGAACTTTATGACCACTTTACTAGCTCTCATTAAAAATATTGAAACAATGGTATGGGGGGAAATTTCTTAACTTTGTATGAAATAATTGATTGAATACATAAAGTACTCATAATATCCAGGAGAATTTAAAATTGAAAACATTTTTAACAAGTACAATAAAAGCCAGGTAAATGTGCAAAGAGAGAAAGTCGTATTACTCAGTAAGATGTCATTTCATGACTTAAACATGGTCCATGGCAGAGTATTTCTGGCGGGGACTGGCCTGTGGTGGAATCAGGGCATTAGACTTGAATGGGTCTGGTGAGAGGTGGCAGAAGAGGCTGCAGGCTCTTTAAAAGTTTTTGTTTGTTTGTTTTTACTCTTTACCATCTTAACCATTTCAGGCTCTTTAGTTCTTGAGGCCATTGGAGCCATGCTCCTTACTTCAGCGTTAGGTGGCCTGAAATTCTTTCAGTCTCTTACCACCTCTGCTGCGGACTAGGGCTAAATAAAATGCTGACGGGTGGGCTTCCATTGAAAATTGGCACATGGGGGTGCCTGGGTGGCTCAGTTGGTTAAGCGACTGCCTTTGGCTCAGGTCATGATCCTGGAGTCCCGGGATCGGGTTCTGCATCCGCTCCCTGCTCAGCAGGGAGTCTATTTCTCCCTCTGACCCTCTCTCCTCTCATGTGCTCTCTCTCTCTCATTCTCTCTCTCTCAAAATGAATAAATAAAATCTTAAAAAAAAATGGGCACATGAATTTGAAAGAAGAAGCCGACGCCTGCCCCATTTTAGGCAGATCTCAGAATCATCATGCTGAATGTGTTTGTTAACTGATCTATATCCTCTTAGGGGAGTGGAGGTGAGCAAGCTCTAGAGTTACACTGCCTGGCTCTTCCACTAACTAGCTTTGTTGCCTTGAGCAAGTCCCTGAACTACTCTGGGCCTCAGTTTCCTCATCAAAATAAGGGGCTAATAATAGGACCAACCTTATAATCTTGTCCTGAAGGCAAGGTGAGTTAATATACATAAAACACTTGGAGCAGTGCCTGGTGTGGTAACAAATATAACACTTAAATAAGTATCAACAATTAAAAGTACTAGATTGTAAAGTCTTTGAGGTCATTGACTGTATATTTCAAATTGCTGTATCCACAGTATCTAGTAGAGGTTCAGTGTGTAGACTGAATGTTTATGTCATCTACTTCTGCATAGCAGATTTTCTTAAAAATCAAACGTTAACTGATACTAAAATTTCGTATTTTTAGGTCAATCCGTGATGTAACAAGTATCATTAATAAAAGGTCAGGTTGAAAACATCAGATTAAAAATATAGCCCATAAAAGAGCATTTAGATCAAAATGCTTACAGCAAAAGCTTTGTTTTATTGAGAGAAAAAATATATGTAGGTATGTATTTATAGCCACAATTCTTATGACAAAACACCTATCTTATAATTTTCATCTCTTTTTGGCTATTCAGTGAATGATTTACTACTGAGGACTGAAACTTTGACCAAGTGTCTGTTTAACTCTCCCTTCTCAGTGGGCTCTGCCTTGACTAGCATTCTTAACCCCACCCAAATCTGACGGTCCCAGTCCCAGTCTCCCTCACCCTACTCTACTTTTTCCCCCCAGAGGGGCAGAATATCTTATTACATTATACTCTATGTGGTTTAATTATTTATGTTTGTTATTTATCATCTGTTGTCCTCAGCTAGAATGTAAACTACATTCTACAGAATGTACTATCAACAGAAGAGTACTTGGCTTTTTTTTTTTTTAAAGATTTTATTTATTTATTTGAGAGATAGAGAGCACGAGAGGGAAGAGGGTCAGAGGGAGAAGCAGACTCCCTGCTGAGCAGGGAGCCCGATGCAGGACTCGATCCCGGGACTCCAGGATCATGACCTGAGCTGAAGGCAGTCGCTTAACCAACTGAGCCACCCAGGCACCCAAGAGTACTTGGCTTAATAGTACTTAAACACTCAACAAATCTTTATTGAGTAAGTGAATGAACTGATCCCATATATTTAATTCTTTAAATTTCTCCCTCCTTCTTACTCTTAAATTTGAGGGCGTAGGATTTTCTGTGTGCCCTCATGTGGGTTCTGTTACCTCTTCTCGTTATCAGTTCAGGTTCCTCATATCAATTCAGCTTGAAGTTATACCTTCCTTGATAAAAGTGAAATGAGATGGTACTAAGATTTGATCCTGAACATAGTCAGAAATACTGAAACAGTATTGCAACACAGAGTGTTTGAAGAGAGAGTACAGTGGAGGAGAAGATAAAATCTAGCAACATTAGCCTGTGATTTATGAAATCCATCCTTAGGCAACTGGAGTGGTCTTGTCAAGTCAGTTTTCTCATGGAGAACCCAAAGCTGAGAACAGGCAAATCATTTGCCCTGGTGTTCCAGGAGAGGCTATGCTGAACGTCCTGAGGCTGAAGGCAAGCCCAGTAGAAGTGTCCTCGAGGCCAGGTTGGCTCCTCATGAAGCCCTTCTGCTCCCTTTGGCCTCTTTGTAGTCCTTTTAGTAAGCCATTTAGCCCTCTGGCTGTACTGGTCTTTGTCACTGGACGCATAGGTTTGACTTTATGAAAACTGCACATTTAGAATCCTTTAGCTATTTAACGTCTGTCCAATACGACTTTGGGCAAACTTCTGTTTTCAGTAAATTGAAGACAAGAAGATTAGTTCTTACAGTTAAATAACGACTGTACTCACGTAATTCTTTCTAAATAAAATAACCATATCTCTTTATTTTTTGATGTATAAAATGTTATTCATAAGCTAATAAAAAACCCACTTCCTCATCACTCTTCAAAATACATACTTCATCTGCAAGGCATTGTTTCACTGATTCATGTATTCTTGGAATTGGCCTGGATATCAGATGTGTAGCCTCATCTCCTCACCTGCTGGTCCTCCTTCAGGTAAGGAATTCATTCCCTGTGATCGTGACACTCCTGACTACTTACCCATGTCACGCATTGTGGTTAGACCTTCAACACATACCATTTCATTTAATCCACGCCAGAATCCTACAAGATGAGGACAACAACATTTGGAGTTGTAAGTTCCGTTTCTTGGCCAAATTTAAACAGAGGACTCTGTCACTCCAAAGAACATGCTCTTAACCACTACAGTTCTTGCCTCTGCAACAATCCTGCAAGTTGTGCCATATGGGTTAGGTTTGACTCAGGAATTCATGGCAGTCTAGGGCAGCTCATTCTCTGAGTGTGAGAATTGTCTTCCTCATCTTGCCCTGATGTTGGTGGCTCCTAACTTCTGTCCAATGGTCCTAATTGTCTCCTATGGGGCCTATACTCTATATCCATTGTCATCCAGAGTGGCACAGAGTGATGAATCTTGAAAAAATAACATCAACCTAGTCCTTAGCAATAGACACAAGTCATCACTAACAAATAATATTTGAAGTGCTTTTTGACTGCAGCAAGATATTAGTTTCAGAGTATACTGTGGGGCTTAATTTTATTTCTCTTGCTAAGAAAGTTGGGGCCTTTTATACCCAATTTCATTTTTCAATAGGCAGTCACTAAATTTCCTGTCTGCATCTGGAAATGCCTAATAAGCCTTGCGTGCCTCTGTGTGTGTGTGTGTGTGTGTGTGTGTGTGTGTTTATGTTTCTGTGTACAGTTGGAGGTGGGGAAGGGTGTTGGAATAGGCCAGATTCCAATTTTAGAGTAGCTTCCTTCATACAACACCGGGTCACATGTGGACCTACCCAGTATCTTGTATTTTGCCTTTAGATTTTGTTCTTATCTTAACAGTGTTAACTCTTGCAGAGAATGTTTACAATGAATTCTACCTACTATATTGTCTTCATTATATTTTACCAACTATTTTCCACTTGGAGAACAGTTCTTTCAACTACTCTATAAAACTAAAGGTTTTAGGCCTTCTGAGTTTCTCCTCTCTTATGCTGATTTTCTTCTGTGTGCCTTTTAGCTTCTACTGTTGAGTAAACATGTATAGAGTATAGTTTGCTTATGCATTTCCATTTCATGACTAGCTGAGAACTTTGATGACAGCAGATCATTTCCAGTGATTTATGCCAACAATGAAACACTCTTGAATCTATTATTTACTATAAATTTTAATGAATGTACAAAGCTTTTGTATGCCTTTTCAAATAAACCATAGTGTATCAATACATAATTTCCCCAGGTACCTTCTCTCTTAAAAGGCTGCCTGAAAAATACCTTTGTAATGAGCCAAATACAGCAGGAAAAATTTTTTTCATTTGAGATTAGAGGCTGCAAGATGTTCATTTGCCAGAATAAAATATTTCATTTCTTTTACATTTAATATGTAACATTCAAAGCTTAATGTCCTGTTGAGGTAAAATTTAAAAATGGAGAAATGAACAGACCTCCTGTGTCTGATTTGTTGACTTCTGATAAATATACACCCCATGTGACCACAATGACAATTGAGGTGATAAATATTTCTGTCACTCCAGAAAATTCCCTTGTGCTCATTTCTAGTAAATTCCCTTACCGGTAACATAGGCAACCACTGCTCGATTTCAATCACTATAGATTAAATTCAAATTCTTTTGAACCTTCATATAAATGGAATTATGTAATGCATAATCTGTATCTGGCTTCTTTTGCTAAATATAAAGTTTTAGGATTCATTCACATTTAAAAATTTTCTTTTTTTTAGATTTTATTTATTTATTTGAGAGAGAGAGAGACGGAGATAGAGAGAGCACAAGTGGGGAGGAGAGGGAGAAGCAGGCTCCCCGCAGAGCAAGGAGCCTGATGTGGGACTTGATCCCAGGACCCTGGGATCATGACCTGAGCCGAAGGCAGACGCTTAACCGACTCAGCCACCCTGGCGCCCTTCATTCACATTTTTATGTGCATCAGTAGCTAATTTAAAAAATCTGAGGGGAGCCTGGGTGGCTCAGTTTGTTGAGTGTCTGACTCTTGATTTCAGCTCAGGGCTATGAGATAGAGCCCTGTTTTGCTTAAGATTCTCTCTCTCCTTCTGCCCCCCCTGCATACTCTCTCTCTCTCTGTGTATAAATAAATAAATAAATAAAGTAAAAAAATTTGAATAATATTTCATTGTATAAATATACCACCATTTGTTTATCTAGTCTTCTGTTGATGGACATTTGGATTGTTTTCAGTTTTTGGTTATTATGTAAAGAGCTGTTTGAGCAAGCCTTTTTGTGGACATATGCACATACTTTTTGTGGACATAATTTTCCATTTCTCTTAAGTAAATATGTAGATGTGCAACTGCTGTCATAGGGTAGATGAATACTTAGTTCTATAAGTAACTGTTAAACTTAACTTTAAAAGAAACTGACAGAACTAATGCCTTTTTATTCTATAATAATGTGAGAACTGCCCAGCTGCATCCTACAGCCAGACTTTGATGTGGCAATTTTTCTTTTCTTTTCTTTTTTTTTTTTTTTGATGTGGCAATTTTTCTTAATAGCTTCTGATATGAGTTTTTTAAAAATAGACTTAATCTAATTGATATATTATTCCAAATAGACTTAAATTTTAATTCAAATAAGGGTAAAAAACTATAAATATATTTTGATGTGTCTATGTAATATATTGCATCCCTACAGAGAATACATCTGGCTAAGACAAAACTCAGTCTGTAGGATGCTGTTGTGGGATCCAGTTATTTTGATCATTATAATCAGGAAGAGTCCAGCCAACAGAGGTTTCCATATATAATAACACCCAGAACTTTATGGAGCTACTACCAGTAATGACTTGAGAAGGCTGAGCCTACACCAATGAGAACCGTGGTAGCACAGGGCTTTCTTTTCTCCTTCTTTCCTTCATTTGTTGCAATTTGGCAATTGCATGTGATGTTGAACCAATGCCAAGATCATAACTGCTGTTTTGTGTATTGGTATGTTGAAATTACTTGTGAGGTAGGAATTTTTAAAAATTAATAATAGTTAAGGTAGTAACTAAGCCTCCAATTTCACTTTTTGTCCCCCCCCCCATATGAAAAACCATTTGCTGCAGCACAATTTACTACATGGTCCTTCCTGTTCCTGTGTCTCCATCACATATGATGTTTGTATGGATGCAGACTTCTTCATGGACTCTGCTCATTTCTGTTGATCTATATTTCTCTTTCTGTATCAACATCACACGGTCACTTGTAAAATACTGAACACTGTTGCAGTGATTGCTAATTAAGTAGTCTCTTTAATCCCTCCCACCACCTCTTTTTTGGTCATCTATGAAGAAGTTTGCACAAAATTGGGATGGTTTGTTCTTTGAGCATTTGGTAGAAACTTGCCTGTAAAGCCATCCGGGTCTGGTATTTTCTTTGTAGGAAGATGCTTAGTTACTGATTAAATTCATTTTGTTCTTTTCATTCTCTATCTGCAGTTGTGTTCTTGTTTTAATCACATTTTTGTTTGTATTTTCTCTTTTTTTCTTGACAAATATTGCTAATATTATCAGTTTAGTATTCTTTTTTAGAAACCAACTTTTGGCTTATATCATTTTCTTTATACTTTTCTTGTCTGTTTAAATTTTGTTCTTGTCTTTAACTTCTTTATTTGTATTTCTTTGAACTTACTATATTGTTCTTTTTCTAAGGACTTAAATGAATGCTTAGATTATTAATTTTTAGCCTTTCTTATTTAGTAATACAAGTACTTCTAGCTATTCATTTATTTCAACGTACCATTTTAGCTGTATCCCATGTTATGACATGTGGGATTTTCTCTTTTGTTTAGTTGTAAGTATTTTCTAAATTTGTGTGATTTCTTTTTGGCCCTTTATTCATCAACATTCAACATAGATTTTTTGTGTGTGCCCACTATGTGCCAGGGTCTTTTCTAGACCTTTGGGGTATATCTATTAAAACAAATACACAGATGACAAAATTCTCTATGGTAGTGGAGCTTTTGGTACCTACCCATATCTCTGCTTATCTTTGAGGTCTCAGAGGCAGGGCCCATATATGCTCATGTCTTTCTGCATCTATCTGCCAGAGGATGTTCTTTTTTTTTTTTTTTAAAGATTTTATTTATTTGAGAGAAAGAATGAGAGAGAGAGAGAGAGAGCACATCGGAGGGGAGAAGGTCAGAGGGAGAAGCAGACTCCCTGCCGAGCAGGGAGCCCGATGCGGGACTCGATCCTGGGACTCCAGGATCATGACCTGAGCCGAAGGCAGTGGCTTAACCAACTGAGCCACCCAGGCGCCCTGCCAGAGGATGTTCTTTAGCCACTAAAGCAAGCTTGGTCATGTGGGTAATCCAGAAATGCTGTAGAGTTAGTGCCTAGGAGTGATCCTCAACCAGTGAAGTATGGAATGATTCTGAAGCACACCCACACAGTCTTTCTGAGGGTCCCCAGTAGGATGGCACCTGTTTCTCCAGTATTAGCCTGATCAGTATCGTGCACTATATTGGCTTTCTTCTCTTTCCTCTTTCACTTCCCAACCCCTCACTATGCTTTCTGGCAATGCCTTTCAAAGGAACTACTTGCATTCACATCTTTATTTCAGGGTCTGCTTGAAACAAACTAAGGTTACATTCTGGTGCGGGAGACACTAAACAATAGATAAAATAAAAAGGTAAATTATACAGTATTTTCAAGATGATAAGTGCTACGGATAAAAAAGGAGCAGGGTAAAAAGTATTTGGAGCTGTAGGTGAGGGTTTGCAGTTTCATATCGGGTAGGCTTCCTTGAGAAAGTAGCATTTGAACCAAGACTAAGGAAGTGGCAGATTTAGCCATGTGATTATCTGGGAGAGGAGAAGTCCAGCTGAAGGTACCAGTCTGCCCGCAGACCAAGGGGGAGAATGTGGTTGGTGTGTTTGAGAAACAGCAGGAACCACAGTGTGGCCAGATGAGCAATATGGAAATTAGTAGTAACAGAGCTTTAAAGAGTAGTGGAACCAGTTCACATTAGACCATTATGTGCATTTTGGTTTTTACTCTGAGTGAAATGGGGAGACACTGGAGGGTTTGGTGAACAGGAGGGTCCTGATTGACTGTAAGTTTTACAAAGAGCGGTGGGACTGCCATGGTGGGAATGGTCTCTGGGGAGCGTAAGGTATCAGATCGTGGAGATCTGTTTAGAAGCCATTGCCATAATTCAGATGATATATGAATTGGTTTACTTGAGAGTAGGATCAATGAAGATGGTGGGAAATGGCCACTTCTGTAAGTATTCTGATGGGGGAGACAAAAGAATTTCCAGATGACTGAATATGGGTTGTGAGATGAGAAAGGGGATCAAAGATGGGTCAGAGTTTGGCTTTAACCATCCATTAAGATGTACATTTCCTAGAAATGGGATTGTTGGTCCAGAGGAAGGTGACTGATATTTTTGAAGGCCTTGCCAGGTTGTTCCCTTCAGCAGTCCCACCTGTGACAGATCAATGGCCTGCTAAAAATTGTTTGGCAATAAATTCTCTATTTTTGAAAGTCTGAAAAATTTCTTTTTTCTACCCTTGCTCTTGATGGTAGTTTCACTGAGTATAGAATTATACCTTGGCAATTAGTTTCTCTTAGTATTTTGAAGACATTATTCTACTGTATTTTGGATGTCATTGTAGCTTGTAGAAGTCAGCTGACAGACTAAATTATTGTTCCTTTATAGATAGTGTGACTTTTTGGCTACTATTTAAAAAAATTGAAGTATATTTGATATACAATGTTACATTAGTTTCCGGTGTATGACTTAGTGATTGGATAGGTCTGTATGTTATGCTATGCTCACTGCAGGTATAGCTACTGTCTGTCATGGTATAATACTGCTACAGTACCATTGACCATATTCTCGAATATGTGTCTTTTATTCCTGTGACTTACTCATCCCATAAATGGAAGCCTGTAGATTCCAGTCCCCTTCACCCGTTTTGGCAATTCCCCCACTCCCTTCCCCTCTGGCAACCATCAGTTTGTTCTTTGTATGGGTCTGTTTCTGCTTTTTGTGTGTTTGCTTATTCATTTGTTTTGTGTTTTAGATTCCACATGTAGGTGAAATCATGTGGTATCTGTCTTTCTCTGTCTGACTTATTTTATTTAGGATAATACCCTCTAGGTCCATCCATGTTGTCACAAACGGCAAGTTCTTATCCCTTTTTATGGCTGAGTAATATTCCAATGTGTGTGTGTGTCTTCTTTATCCATTTATCTATAAATGGACACTTGGGTTGCTTGTAATAACTTAGCTATTGTAAATAATGCTGCAATAAGTATAGGGGTGCATATATCTTTTGGAATTAGTGTTTTCATTTTCCTTGAGTAAATACCCAGTATTGGAATTACTGGATCATATGGTATTTTTATTTTTAATTTTTTGAGGAACCTCCATACTGTTTTCCACAATGGCTGCACCAATTTACATAATTCTCACCAATAGTACACGAGGGTTCCTTCTTGTCCAGTGGTAGAAGCAGCATAAAAAAGACAACACTTGTTGTTTATTGTGTTTTGATTTTAGTTCTTTGACTACTTTTTTAGATCTCTTTTTTGTCTTTGATGTTATGCAGTTCCATATGACATGTCTAGGTGTGGATTTCTTTTTCTTCATCTTGACATGATAGGGTTTCTTGAATTTGAGGAATCCTCTCTTTAAATAATTTGGAAAGATCCAGAGCCAGTACCGCTATGAATTTTACTTCTTTCCTTCTCTGTGGAAAATTTTCTGGAGCTGTAATTCTCATTTTATTCTCCATGTCACTTTACCTCTATTTCACATTTTCCATGAAAAAATTTTTTGGGGAGCATACTGTTTAATATGTTTAGTTCTATTTTTATCTTATTTGCTCTGAATTCTTTTGTGTTGGTCTTAGGTTAGGTTATGCTGCAGAAACATTTAAATGTTAAACTTTTAATAGGTTTAAATATGAACTTTATTTCCCATTCATGCAAATTGGTCTGAGGGTCCAGTGTTTCTGCAAAACAGTTCCTTTCCACACTGGGATCCAGGAATCTAGTTTGCTTACATTTTATGGCTTTACTATCTCAAAATGGGGATTGAAGGCTTGCCACAGCAGGGGAAGAGAGAGTATGGAGAATTTAGGTCTATTTTAAGTGCTTCAGACTGGAAGGACATATATGAGTTCTGCTAATAGCCCATTAGCCAGAAATATTCACATTGGCTACAACCAAATTTCAGAGGAGCCTAGAAAATGTAAAGGAACACATGGAATAATCAGTGAATAATAATGATCTCTGCAAAATCTCTGTTTTAAATTTCTATTTCTACATTAACTTATAAATTTGTTTTGCCACATAAATGTATTAGCAAAATAGAACTATATGTACAGCTTAATAAATGATAAGAAATTCTTGCATATAACTACCACCGCGGTTAAGAACATTATCAGCACTCCAAAGCATACCATTTGCTTCTCTTCATCATAATTTTTCTACTCCCAAAGATAACTACTATCCTGACTTTTATAATAACCATTTCCTTATTATTCTCTATGGTTTTTCACTTATAAATGCATCCTTAAATAATATGGTTTAGTTTTGCTTGTTTGGAACTTTATATATACTGTACATATTTTTTGTTTGTTTGTTTGTTTTGCTTATTTCATGAGATTCATCTGTGTTCCTGGATCTAGTTATAGTTTGTTCATTCCATTGGTCAGCTACAGATGGGCATTTAGTCTCCTGGGTTTTTTTTTAATATTTTGAATAATGCTGCTATTACCATTATTGTATAGCATACAAGTGTACATGAGTTTTTCTCGAGTATTCATACATTAATGGAATTACATTGGGTATGGGGTATTTTCCATTCTAATAGATAATGCCAGACTTGTCCAAAGTGTATGTATTAGTTTATTCTCTTACCAGTTATATATGAGATTGAGATTCCTCTTGCTCTACATACTTGCCAAATTTGACATTGTCAGACTTTTGAAAATTTGCCAGTGTGTTTTGATGTGTAATGTAGTTTTTCTTTGATTTTACTTATTACTTCACTGGGTGAACACCTTTTGATGTGTTCATTGACCATTTATGTTTCTTTCTTTTTCTTCTTCCTCTTTTTTTTTTTTTTTAAAGCTAGATTGTACCATGAGAGACTCTGGACTCTGGGAACCAAACTGAAAGTTACAGAAGGGAGGGGGTGGGGGGATGGGGTAACAGGTGATGGGTATTAAGGAGGGCATGTGTGGTGATGAGCACTCGGTGTTATATGTGACTAATAAATTGTTGAACACTACAGCAAAAACTAATGACGTACTATATATTGGCTAATTGAATATAATTAAAAAAGAGAAAAAGGGGGAAGAATAAAATAAAATGTTTGGACATAAAAAAACAAAAAAATAGATTGTTTTTTATATTGATTTCTAGGAATTTTAAAATTTAAAATCCCTTCTAGATATATGTTCTATGTCAAGTCTCTTAAATCTTTAAATAGAGTAAACATGTATATGTAAATCTTTACTTGGTAATTCTAATATCTGCCATCTAAGTGGGTCTGATTTTATGTGTTATTTCTACTGATTTTTGCTCATAGTGGGTTGATTCCTTGTGTGTTTTCAGTTTTTTTGACTGTGAGTTCATGTTCTGTGGGAGTTTGTGAAAATTCTTTCAAGTTTTGGTTTTAAGGTGTTCTCTTCTAGAGTACTTGAGTTTGCCTCTGCTTGGTGTCAAGGCATAGTACTAATTCATGACTACTTTATTTATTTATTTTTTAAAGATTTTATTTATTTACTTGAGAGAGAGAGAGAGCAGGGTCAGAGGGAGAAGCAGATTCCCCGCTGAGCAGGGAGTCCGATGTGGGACTCGATCCCGGGACTCCAGGATCATGACCTGAGCCGAAGGCAGTCGCTTAACCAACTGAGCCACCCAGGCGCCCTAATTCATGACTACTTTAAATTATTACCTAAGGCTTCTGGGGAGCCT
Organism: Callorhinus ursinus; assembly: GCF_003265705.2. NCBI lineage: Eukaryota > Metazoa > Chordata > Mammalia > Carnivora > Otariidae > Callorhinus > Callorhinus ursinus. Next base: position 34,457,942 of record NW_027397072.1, on the reverse strand, counting down.
CAGAAGCAAGTAATATGATTTCAGCTCCATTCCAATTGAGATTAGGTTTCTGGTTAAGAATTTTCAGAAGAGATGGTCATTCCTTCTCATCCAGAGCTAAGAGAAATAAAATAGGCAAGTATCTTTATCTTCTCCTTGTGCAGTATGGAGTCTTTTAAAAAATTTCAGTTCATTCTTTCACTAAGATATCAGCTCTCAGGGATTTATTTTTTTTATGAGAGTCTAATCCAACTTCCCATTTGGTTTAGTCCCTAGGTTTATTCCTGTTCTTTAGTCACACAGCTTGGTAAGCATGAAGATATAGGCCTCTCGGGATCAGCAGATGTTCCCATGACAGGTATCAACATAAGCATTTTGTTCTCTCTCTGGATTCTGCTTGTCATTTCTGGCCTCTGAGGATTGCTTTCAATTTCTTGTCAGTTCTTTTGTGCAGTTTTAGAGATTTTTTTCTGCTTTCCCCCCCACCCCCTGAATCCAGCTTTTTAAAGTATTCTATACTCTAAGGATTTTGCAAGATATCTGATGACTCATATTGTGGAATAAGGAGTGAAGTATTTTCTTTTTCTTAAATAAGCTGTAGAACAGATACAAAATAATCATTATAAAATGTCAGTCTTCCTTGCTTTATGTTGTTTCTTGAATGGGTTGGAAATTGTTGGGGTTAATCCTAACAGATTAGAAATGTGCATGTAAATGGGCCATATGGGTCAGAAGGGAAAATATTCAAAAACTAATAATAGACAATGAAGAAAGAAAGGGTGAGGATGCTTGAGAGGATTCTACCCTCATATTGTACTCTTTCCTCTTAGATGTTGATAAGAGAAAGTAAGAAGGGAAAATATTTGATTGCTATTGAAACTGATTTCTCAAACTGCCTGCTTAAATCCAATGATGAAGAAATTAAAATAGAATTCATTTGCTTTACAAATAGTACATTTAACATATTATTTAAGGTCACTTTAATAGGTAATGAAATGCACACAATTGCCTTACAGACACTGTTGACTAACATAAACATTGACTTGCCAGTACTAGGGGTATCTGATCAATATAATTTAGCACCACATGGGAATTATTGGTCTGAGAAACTTTTATTATTGATGCAAAATTGATCAGTTTTGATTTTTGAAATGTTTTCAGCCAATAGTTGAAATTTGTTCTTAAAGTTCTTCATACATTTTCATTTGAGCAAAAGCATATCAGAAGAGATTACTGTCAACAATTATGAAGCACATTTTTGAATTTTTAGATGCAATTTAAAAGATGGTGGTGATATTGTAATTTTTACTGTCCTTTTGATAATTTCTATTGCCTAAAATATATAATTTAAATATTTAATATACAGTATATGTGGTTTTAAGAAGCAATTTTTCACAATTGGAAGGTAAGTATATAAACCACTATTATATAATACCACTTTCATTGGCAGGTTAAAAATGATTAGGATTGAAGCTCAAAAGCAAATCATCTTTTATTAAAGAAGAGTGAATTTTTATTTTAGTGTATTTTAATAATGTCCTTTTTTAGTTCATGCACAAAATCAAGTATTAAAAACATTTACTTTTTAAGTTTAATCTATAAAACAGGCCTGTCATATTGTTAAATTTGTTTATATATGTAGTTTAACTATTGTTTTTGGCTGGAGTGTTCTATGACCTAATAATTATGCAGTGTTGATTTGAGTACATTATTTTACAGATTTTACAGATAGCATCATTCTTTAAAGAATTTTTTTCCTATAAAGAAATTGAGTTAAAAGTGAATGCTAATATTTATTTTATAATAGCCAAGACAGTAAAACTTACTTTTTAGTGAGTTTTTAAATGAAACTGTAAGTTTTCTATTAACTGGTTTACATTACTTCATCTAGAACAAAATGTGTTAGTAGTAGAATTTATATAACCAGTGGAATGGCTATTGATTGGAGTTTTACTTTCCATAGACTGTTGAGTGAGGAGAACATCTTCTACTGTTTAAATGTTGTTTAATCTCCACATCTCCTCCTCCCCCATCATAAATCCATTAAACAGTATTCCCTTGTGGAAGAGTGGTTCTCCAATAACCATTCTCCTATCTTTTTTAGAAATAACACTGCCGTGGCCCAAGTTGTAGACGGGCATATAGCCACACAACTTGACCACCTTTCCCAGCCTCCGTAATAACCAGATGTGGGCTACAAAGTGTGAATGGAAGTAATGTGTGCAACATTCTGTCAAATTCTCTGTAAAGGAAATCTCTTGCCCTTCATTTTCTCTTCTTCCTCTTCTGACACTGAACATGCAGAGAAGATGTTGCGGTTCCAGTCCTGCAGAATACAAAATAGGAAAGAAGGACCTGGGTTCTTGGAGACCTCATGGGCTAAACTTGCCTTTCTACCTACCAATCCTATGCTGGGACCACCCACCAATTCTAGATTGTTAGATAAGAAAGAAAGGAACTTCTTTCTTGACTGAGTTGAGTGAACCACTGTATTTTTTTTTTAAAGATTTTATTTATTTATTTGAGAGAGAGAGAATGAGAGATAGAAAGCACGAGAGGGAAGAGGGTCAGAGGGAGAAGCAGACTCCCCGCTGAGCAGGGAGCCCGATGTGGGACTCGATCCCGGGACTCCAGGATCATGACCTGAGCCGAAGGCAGTTGCTCAACCAACTGAGCCACCCAGGCGCCCTGAACCTGTATTTTTGAGCCTCTTATCTAAATATAGTTGGTCAGTCCATATCCTAACTAACACATCTAAAAATAAGCTAATACTTCAATCTCTGTGCTGTCAGATATGCTAGCCATTAGCCCTATAGCTACTGAGCACTTTAAATGTGGCTAGTGTGATCAAACGTATGAATTTTTAATTGTATTTAATTTTAATTTGTTTACATTTAAATAGCACACGTAGCTAGTAGGTATCATATTGGACTACACAGCTCTAAACTTTTAGACATTATATACACATTAAAACTTATACCTTTATCAAGTTAAAATTTTACAGAGACAAAAACATGGATTACAAAACTATTTAATCAAATTCTCCTATCTAAAATTAAGAGCTTAACGGTCATATTTTAAAAACAGCTTTGAATACCTTAAAGATCAGGAAAAAGGCACAAACATTGCCAAAATTCTTATAAGACTTATTAAATGAATTACAGAGGTATTGATTCTATGAAGTTCAGTTTATTGCTTTATTAGCTTAGAACATATTATTATTGTCATATCTTCCTTCCTAGGGTTAGAAATCCTACCTTGAACTTTCCAAGGTTATAGGTTTTTGAATTACCAAGCAACTGCTTTTTTATTGGGATATTGAATTATTAGCTATTAGAGTCCAATTGCAATTTCCCCAATCTGAGATGACATGCTGTGGGCTCGGCCCTTTTTTAATAGGAATGTAGCTGCTCTATCAATGGGGCTTTAAAAAACTCAATATATCCCTTTTTTGTAGGCTTTAGTTGTTTGGAACTTCATGTTTTTCTCCAAATGGTATATTCTTTAAGTTCCATTTAGACAATGTTATATTCGTCGTCCTGAAATTGTTATATTTTGACCTCCTTTGCAGGTATTACTGGAAAATTATCCTTAATACATATATTAATGCCTTAATTAGTAAGGCCATCAAGTTTTCATCTCCCAGGAGACAAGGGATGAAACTTGCATAAAAACATCTCTTTTTTAGGATATTTGGCTAATTTATCATCTTGGAACACAGTTGCTATGCTGTACATGACCAGCAATGTTGAGTAACTTTGGATCAACTTTTCACCTGGTTATTGGAAATGCCCACTAGTGGTGAATCTTTCTTGCTCTTGGAGTAGTTTCTGCCATTAATGGGACAGTATGACTTACTCCAATTCCTTGTATCTACCCTGTTTACGCGAGATGAGGACAGTACATCTGCATGTGTTACATAATTAATAAACAGAATACTCATATTAACATATTGCTTAGTATTACAGTTAATACAAAGTAATTCTATTCTGCTAGGATCACTTTTCTTGTGTAGTTTTATGTTAATTTTCTTTAAAAAAATAACATAATGGACATTTAATTATTCAGGTTGGTCAATTGACTATTCTTCACCCTTGGATGGTTGCAGGTTAGCCAATGAGAGTTCCTGTAAGATGTCTCTTTATTTTTATTTATTTATTTATTATTATTATTTTTATTATGTTTTATTATATTATGTTATGTTATATTATTTTATTATGTTATGTTACTATGTTATGTTATGTTATATTATAATCACCATACATTACATCATTAGTTTTTTTTGTCATTTTTAAAAAAATTTTTATTGTTATGTTAATCACCATATATTACATCATTTGTTTTGGTGTACTGTTCCATGATTCATTGTTTGTTCATAACACCCAGTGCTCCATTCAGTACGTGCCCTCTTTTTTTTTTTTTTACCAAAACAAAACAAATCTTTTTTTTTTAAAGATTTTATTTATTTATTTGAGAGAGAGAGAATGAGAGATAGAGAGCATGAGAGGGAAGAGGGTCAGAGGGAGAAGCAGACTCCCCGCTGAGCAGGGAGCCCGATGTGGGACTCTATCCCGGGACTCCAGGATCATGACCTGAGCCGAAGGCAGTCGCTCAACCAACTGAGCCACCCAGGCGCCCAAAACAAATCTTTATTTACAATTGAAAACTTAAACAGAAAATCTTGGGTTCTGAATCTGTGACATTTCCAAGGTCTCTTGATCAGAAAGGGCTGCAGCAGGCAGGGAAGCAAACACAGGGGCCAATCCGGATTATCTTACTCAAGATCGTCACCCAGAGCAAGGGAAGGCCTGATCAGCCTTGCTCTGGACTGTATCTCTCCACACCGTGAGATCACCACGGGCAGCTTGGGCTTATTGTTGGGGCCTGTGGGAACATTCTCAATCTTTCGCATCACTAGAAGTCCATCAATGATTTTTCACTACGTGCTTCCCATCCAGCCAATCACACTTAGAGCAGGTGATGAAGAACTGGCAGCCATTTGTACTGGGACCACTGTTTGCCATGGAAAGCAGGCCTGGAGCTGAGTGTCTCAGTTTTAAAATTTTCATCTGCAAATGGGCCTCCGGTAAATACTGGCAACTTCAGTACCATCTCCATTAACAAAATCCCCAACCCTGAATCATGAAATCCTTTATGACCCTGTGGAAGGTGCTCCCTTTGTATCCTATCAGAACCCCATCTTTTCTGAATTCTCCAGTGAAGAACTGCCTAAAATTCTCGGCCGATGTCTCTTTAGTCACCCAATATCACATATGTTTTGAAAATGTTCTTACTTTTTAACCACAACAAGGTGTTGCATTTCTTTCATGAGAGTTTACTTGGAATTGGTTATCTTCCAAGTTTCCTTGTCTTTTTGCTTCAAGGAGGTGTGCATGAATGTTGATGAGCAAACATTTTGAGTTGGGTTACTTTTAATGACAGAAATGCAAAAAAAAAAAAAAACTTGTCCCTAAGTCCTGCATTCACATTGATTTTTTTCCATTTTTTTAAAAAGATTTTTATTTATTTATTTGGCCGAGAGAGAGAACAGGTAGGCAGAGAGGCAGGCAGAGGGAGAGGGAGAAGCAGGCTTCCCGCTGAGCAGGGAGCCCGATGCAGGGCTCGATCCCAGGACCCTGGGATCATGACCTGAGCCGAAGGCAGATGCTTAACCGACCGAGCCACCCAGGCGCCCCGATTTCTTTCATTTTAACAACTAATGTTATTTATTCCTTTAAACTCTATGCCTAATATAAACTTTTTTCTTTATAATACACCTTTTAGATTTTTACTTTTTACGCAAACTTTTAGTACTCTCTTCTTACTGAAAAATTTTATGTCTCATCCATCACCATTTTAAAGGGAGATGGGGAGAAAGGGATCTAATTTGAGGAATCATAGAATTTTTGAACCGGCAAAGGGTTAGAGATCGTTAGTGTGTTCCTTTCATTCTACAAATAAAAAATTGAATACTCAGAATGGACAACTTATCATTAAGTTGTATGTATGTGTGTATGTGTATGTGTACAAACACATGTACCCCTTCTTAAATTGTTAAAAAATAATTAGTCATACCCTGTTGGAGCTGAGCTTTGGTAACTTCCCTGTAAGTGTCTTGGGATTCCTAGACAGATTGGGAGATGGATCAGAATGTCCTGGGGTCTGGGTTCGGACTGATGCTCTCTCCCTAAGGGACTGCTCTGAAGCTATACCAGAGGGTATGAATTAAATCAATTCCCTTTCAGACCATCCTCAATCAATTTAGAAACCAAAGGGATTATCAAGCCACTCCATATTTAGAATGGGAAAATGCCAGAGGGACAGTTCAAGTCTCAGGTTACTCTGAGCTCATACAGTCTGTGTGTCTGCCACAATTGCTCTGTATTTTAAGAAATTTTTGAGATAAATGATATGCCTTATGACTGAATTCTAGCATGAAAATTTTAGGTAAACCAGCAGATAATCTTGGGAATCATGGAGTTCATCTAATTCATTTTGCTTATATACAGAATGGAAAACAAATCTGGTTTAAATTTTATAGGACATTAAATTACTGTGGCATCAGAATTCATAATGATCAATTTATTCTAGCTTTTTAAAGAGTTACAATAAGAATAAGCAACAATGTACTTTAATTAGATATAAAATATTTTTTTGATTAAAGTGTTTTTGGATTATTAGTTAAAACTTTCCACATAATAGTTTTTTTTAAAGATTTTATTTATTTATTTGACAGAGACACAGCTAGAGAGGGAACACAAGCAGGGGGAGTGGGAGAGGGAGAGGGAGAAGCAGGCTTCCTGTGGAGCAGGGAGCCCGACGTGGGGCTTGATCCCAGGACCTTGGGATCACGACCTGAGCCGAAGACAGTTGCTTAACAACTGAGCCACTCAGGTGCCCCTCCACGTAATATTTTAAGCCATTTTCATGTCAGATAAACATAACCAGTGTGCTTTATTCATTAAGAACACATTTCGTAATTTTGTTGCACAGAGAAAGCTGAGGGGTGAACATCCATTAGCATTACCATCTTATATCTAATAAGATATATTTAACATAATAATCTAAAATTCTGAGACTGTTAACCCCATTCTCAGTAGAAGCTTTTTCTTTGATTGTGCTTTCTTATATTTGTTTCTTTGGATCTCTTTTTTGGAAAGGCTACATGACTAAGAACACAAGGTTAAAAACAAATTATTTGTCATTGGACTAAAATACTTTTGTTTGCTTATATTAGAACTTAACACTTTAGGGGCGCCTGGGTGACTCAGTTGTTAAGCAACTGTCTTCGGCTCAGGTCATGATCCCAGGGTCCTGGGATCCAGCCCCGCATCAGGCTTCCTGCTTCTCCCTCTCCCACTCCCCCTGCTTGTGTTCCCTCTCTCGCTGTGTCTCTCTCTGTCAAATAAATAAATAAAATCTTAAAAAAAAAAGAACTTAACACTTTAGATAACTATGAAATATGATAACATTTTCTTAGTAAAATTAGTAAGACCGTGCATGTTTCTATGATGAATAACAAAGTCACTATGTTTTGTAGTAGTTTTACATGTACATAATTGTTTTTAATATTATCAGAAACCCTCAAAAATATATAGTAGTCAATCCTACTACTTTAAAAACTATATTCTGGGCGCCTGGGTGGCTCAGATGGTTAAGCGTCTGCCTTCGGCTCAGGTCATGATCCCAGGGTCCTGGGATCGAGTCCCGCATCGGGCTCCCTGCTCCTTGGGAGCCTGCTTCTCCCTCTGCTTCTCTCTCTCTCCCTCTCTCTCTCCCCTCCTCTGTCTCTCATGAATAAATAAATAAAATCTTTAAAAAAAAAAACTATATTCTTTAAGAACAAAGATGAGAAATTAAAGTTTTCCCTTAGAAGATGTCTTAAAAAGCTGTCCCTGAGTGAAGGAAGTAATTTGATAAAGACAGCAGTTGACTAGAAATGGAAACTGCTGTTTAGCCCCTGGAATAAAGCCCTGGAAACAGCTACATAGCTACATTTTAGGGGCACCTGCGTGGCTTTACTGGGCTATTAGCTTTATTGTTCAGAGCATATTGATTTATGCAAAAGAGTCAGCAACCTTAACTATTTCTTGGAAGAAATGAACAATTATTTTATATTAAAATTTAAGAAAAAAAATCACAGTTCACTTAAATTCATGGTACTGCCTAGGTAATTTTCATTATACCAAGTTGCAAATATAATAACTTATCCCTGAAATCCCCTCATCTGGCACTTCTCTCTTCTTAGCAAAATCTAATAGGGCAGAATTTCAGTTAAGTCTTGTGTCATAATGATTTGTCTTCTTTTCTTACTTGGGGAAGATTTTTTTCTTAACCTACTTTAAGGCAGTCAGGAAAATAAGTGTTTAAAGCACATCTAGTGATGCACTGTCCTTAGTTTTGTAGCATAAGTTGCTTTCTTAAGTTAATACAAAATATTCATTGTAAATTTATTGTGAGGGGAGATATATGTCAGGATGGGCCCACCATAATTCAAATGTATAAAGAAAACTATCTTTCTTTATGTTATCACTGTTCTCATTTGCCCTCAAGCCCTTCATCTCACAAAGGGAGAGGGAAACTTAATTTGTCAATTAAACTAATTCCGTTATTCCCTAGTCAAAACTAATTTTTTAGAGGAGATTGACAAATAGTTCAAGTCTTTTCTGTTCTTATCTTGGGAAATGGAGAAGAACCAATTCCCACATGGTGTTGAATGAGAGCCCCATGCACATTTATTGTTCTTCCATTGAGGTGTTTATCTTTTTTTAAGATTTTATTTATTCGCTTGAGACAGAGAGATACAAAGAGAGCATGAACAGGGGAGAGGCAGAGGCAGAGGGAGAAGCAGGCTCCCCTCTGAGCCAGGAGCCAGACGTGGGGCTCAATCCCAGGACCCTGGGATCATGACCTGAGCTGAAGGCAGATGCTTAACCATCTGAGTCACCCAGGCACCCGAGTTGTGTATCTTAATGGTCTCTGGAAAACAAAATCGGTGTGATTGCTCTCTTTCATCTGCTCATGATGGTCCATGTCTGGTGTGATTCTTGGTTTTTTTCTTTGGCACGGTCAAGATGCAATGGTGGACCCTTTCTTGTCTTCAGGTCTTGCTGGTAGTACTTTCTTTGATTCTGGCTGAGACTCCAATTTGCTCATTTTCTTAGATGGTCTTTCCTATAAATATTCTATTACAGAATCCCTTGTCTTCTTCCTGCAAGAATCTTATTAGTGAGCTCACCACCTGGAACCCTCAGCTACTCTTTACATCTTCTCTGGGACCTGCTGGGAGTTCTACACCATCTCCATATCTGACATAGGCCAAAACACAGCATCCCGACTCTGCTATATTTGCTTTATATTAATGCACAGCTTTCTTCATGGTGGTCTTCTTCTAGAGTCCCGGATGGGAATGATGCCACAAACCTGCTTTTGGTTTCTCTGGCATTTTTGGGCTCTTCCTACCACTTTTCCTTAGATTTGGCCCTGGTGCTGAGGATACTTTGGAAACAAAGCAGGAGATGGGAGGACACTCGTGAATAAGCTCTTTTCCCTTTCTCTCTCTATTTGGTTCCTTTTCCCTTGGTCAAAAGGGCTTTATTCTTTCTCCTCTTATCTCATTGGGACTTCTTTCAGTCAAATCCTTCTATTTTCTTAGCTGGATTTGCCCTCTCCTAACTGGGGCAGAAAATGATTAAGGATTGCTAGGAAAGAGATCAAAAAGGAAAATATATCAGTAGATATTTTTAAAATATCCTCATTATACTCTTCCTCATAATACCCCTGGAATTTCATATAATGCTATCCCTATTTTAGAAATAAGAGGCCAGTGAGAAAAATTAAGGGCCGTCAGGAATATACAGGACTAAAACTTCAGGTTTCCATGCTTTAGAAACACATCATTCAATGGCTATTTATCAGAGCCCCTACAGTGTGTGTGAAGTTTTGGGAATATTAACAAAGCATAAAACATTGGCCCCTTTCCTTCTAGTTAGGTAGATACGATTGATGTGTTGTTGATTAAAAATGGCACATAAGTGTCCAATGAATCAACACTGTCATAGTTCATAGATAGAGTGATTGATTCAGACTGGGCTGGTGAAGGAACATTTTGCGAGGCAGTAAAATATAAGCTACTCTTAGAAGTATGATAAGATTCATACTGGAGTAGTGGAGGGAATATGATGGTCTAAGGGAAAGACATGACTGTAAGAAATGAGTGGAGAAGGAAGATATAAAATTTATTTGAGAAACAAATAATTCATTTCCTTAGTCAATCACCTATTAAGAAATGCTAGGGAAGTAAGACTGAACCAGAAATTTGGGGATGTCCTATCTTGAGACATGGCTAGGTTTGCCCTGATTAACAGGACACTTGGTAAGAGTTATGACCTGAAACTAAATGTTGCCAAAATGTAGGGACTCATATGCAAGTCCTAAGAGAAACTGGTGGTCAAGTCACAAGGTTCCAAAGAGTGTGGAAACAGGTTGTAATTTTTAACAAAGCTGCAGTGGTGTGAGTAAATATGGAAGAGAGCCAGGGGTCTTTACATGTGAGTAGAGCTTAGAATTCAGAGGCTATAATACTTGCAGACCAGAAGGCTGCAGGGGAAATTTCTTAGTGGATGGAAAGGCTCCAGTCCAAAGAACAGCTCCAGTCCTGAGAATAGCAAGAGGGAAGGCCCCCCCCATCCCTGAGAGGGTCACTAGGATAATAACACAGCCTTGATGAACAGCAAGGGTCATTTACGCTCTCTGGGAATCTCATCCAATCTCCAGGTTTATTGATGACATGCACTTGTATGTGTCTTTCTCTTGGCAGCACAGTTTGTCGGCAAGGATGGATTTTGGATTCAGACAAACCTGGAATTCAGACAGGCTCAATTGTGTTATTGGCTACTTGTATGATCTTGGGGCTGTGACCTTAATATCCATTAAAAAATATCTTAAATGGAGATTAAACCTCATAATTAAAGAGTCATCTTAACAACTGTTGGTGGATGAGGTAATATATGTAGACTGTCCAGCATATAACAGACACCAAGTATTAATTTTTCCACTTACTGATATCACTTCCTTATTCTCAAATGCTTAGAGTCTCCTTCATCTAGATGCCCACACAGCACCTCAGATAGAATTCCTGCTGTTGAATTCATTATCTCCACTCCCAATCCTGCTTTTCTTCCTCTTTTCTATTTGCATTTATGGCAATACCAGGCTCCCTGTTGTAAACCTTTAACCCAGAGGCTATCAAGGGTACAGAGCCAGGATTGGGGTGAGGCCAGGGATGTGAATTGTGCAAATGCAGGGTCAGAGCCTGTCTTTATTGAAATTTTTGATAGTTTCTGGCACAGCCAATGTGGAAAACAGTATGGACGTTCCTCAAAAAATTAAAAATAGTATTACCATATGATCCAGTAATTCCACTACTGGGTTTTTACCCAAAGAATACAAAAACACGAATTCAAAAAAGATACAGGCACCCCTATGTTTGTTGCAGCATTATTTTCAATAGTCAAATTATGGAAGCAACCCAGGTATCCATCTATAGAGGAATGGAGAAAGAAGACATGGTAGATATATACAATGGAATATTACTCAGCATAAAAAAGAATGAAATCTTGCCATTTGCAAGAACATGGATGGACCTAGAGGGTATAATGCTAAGTGAAATAAGTCAGCCAGAGAGAGACAAATACCACATGATTTCACTCATATATGGAATTTGAGAAACAAAACAAATGGACAAAGAAAAAAGAGAGACAAACCAAAAAACAGCCTCTTAACTAGAGAGAACAAATGGATGGTTCCCAGAGGGGTTGGGTGGGGAGATGGGTGAAATAGGTGAAGGGGATTAAGAGTACACTTAATCGGGATGAGCACTTGAGTAATGTATAGAATTGTTGAATCACTATATTGTACAGCTGAAACTAATATAACTAATATGTTGACTATACTGGAATTAAAATTTTAAAAATTATGAATACATAAGAGATAAGTTTTATGATATGTAAATTATACTTCAATAAAGCTGTTTAAAATGTATAAAACAATTTTTGATATTTTGTTGTTAATGCATTATTTTGCAATAATCTTTACTTAAAAATTATTATATATTGTGTTTGTTTTGCATACTGTTCTTTAAAAATTGAACTAATTTGTCCACATTTAAAAATTAGGAGTTGTCAGATAAGAATCCAAATTTATGGCTTTTTGGAAAAATTCTAAAACCTGGCACCATTAGATCTGTATTTCCCACACCAGCTGTTGGATAGAGATGAATAGTAGCTACTTTTTGTAAGGGGCCATGAACTCTCCAGTTTGCCACAGTTCCCACCTTTCTCTCCTTGTATGTACCTGTATGTTCTTACACTTTACCTTTGTACCCCAGCTTTTTCTTCTCTCATTCTTTATTCTTTTCCTTCTCCTTCCTTCCTTCCTTCCTTCCAGAGTGAGCATTTCATGCTACTTTATACTTTAAGTTACTCTTCTATACTTTTTCTCGTCAGCTCTTCTCCATGTTATGCTGCTTTATGTCCATAGGATCAAAGAAAAATAGAACTGTAAGAGAAGTTGGTCTCCTCCCCTTATTTATAGGCAAGAAAGCTGAAACGTAAGAAGGTTGAGACTTTTCAAAGGTCATATAATTAATAAAGGAAACAAATTAGACCCAAGCCTGTCTTTGAAGATAAACTTCACTACTTTAACCCCCTTGTTAATATTTTTAAAAAGCCGCTCCTCTTTTCTTCCTCAATCCTGAAATTCTAACTCAACCACTGAACCTTTGTCATGGCAAATTTTTATTTAGAGTAAATCATCATTGTTTAAGGGTTCTGTTCCTTTGCCCCAGCATGCAACAATTTTGGCTAAAAATGCTGGGATTCTGTGGGGAAAGCAGACTAAAAGCCCCAGGGATAGCAGGTACAAGATAAAAATGGGTGTGTTTTTGCTGTGGTAAAAGACAAAAGAAGAGGGGAAAAGAGGAGGTCAGAGAACCTGCAAGACTTTTGATGGCCTTTGCCTCCAGGAAAGTCAAACCAGTTTGCTGGATTGAAACCAGGTCACACCTTTGCTGTGCTCTCCTCTTTCCTCCTTGAGATAACAGTTGAGAAAATTACTCCATAGGAGGTGGAGTTTTTCTTTCCTGTGTCATAGGTCTCAGTTGGGATAGTATTAAACTGGGAACTTACTACATAATCATCTTAGTCAAGGAAACTAAAGCATATATGAGAAGATAAAAAAGTGAAAAGTGACGCGTGCAATGACAGGTTCTTGAAACCCTCTTACATAACACTCTGTGAGAAGGTGAAGATCAGGACTTCTAATAGCTGTAGCCTGTCTGTATTGTCAGTATTTGTTAACAGGGATCAAAATCCAGGGCAGAGGGTGAACCCTCTACCTAACTGCCTAAGAGTTTGTGGAGGAGGGTGTGATGGTCTTTACCAGTTATTCAAACACTAGTCTAGGTATTGCTGTAAAGGTATTTAGTCGATGTGATTAAAGGCTATAATCACTTGACTTTAAGTAAGGGAGATTATCCTAGATAATTTGTGTGGATCTGATTCGAACAGCTGAAAGACCTTAAGAGCTGAGTCTTCCCTAATAAGAAAAAATTTGCCTGTGGACAGTAACTTCTCTCTTTCTTGAGAGTTCCAGTCTTTCTTGATGGCCTGCCCTGTGGGTTTCACACTTGCCCAGACAGCACCCACAATTGTGTGAGCCAATTTTTTGCAATAACTGTCTAATATATTATATATCTCCTACTGTTCTGTTTCACTGGTTGAATCCTGGGAAAGTGGGGGAAGTCGAGAGGTATCTGAAAGGTTTTGTTCTGTGTATAGCATTGGCATCTTGAAGATGCTAGAGCTGAGTACTGGGGTGGGAAATATGAACGTGTTTAGATGCCAAATCTTAGTCCAGATGCTTTTATAAAATCAGTGAAATGTTTCTAATTTGGAGGAAGTGGTTCATACTGACTACTAACACTAAAATAAAATTTGATAGGGTGATAAGCATGTCTTATGTTCCAACTATACAGGATGATGTAGATTTTATAGTTTTTAGGCTTCAGCAACTCAAGTTCCTGAAGTTAAATCAAGCTCATTTTCCAGTTCTGGATGTCAAGGACAAAATGTCAAGGAACTGCACATTTGAGAGATCAGAAATAGAGATTGGTGAATTTCACTGTACTTATCCTGGAGACCTGTATTCTAAAATACAAGAAGTGCTTCTGTGAAACATTAATAATATTCAATCCTAATTGCCAAAACATTTCTCAATGAAACATTTCCTTTCTCTGGCCTCCTGCTTTCTGTCCAGGTCCCAGTCTTTGATCACATTTATTTTACAGAGGGACATCTCAATGTGCATCTTCCAGAGAGAAGAATGTTACTGAACAGGGCTCAGGGCCTTAATTCAGGAAAACTAATTGGTATGTAAGCAGTGTGTTCCTGCTTTTTGGCATAGTTGAGTTAACAGAGTTAGGTCTGTGTGACTCATACCTCATTTCAGAATTTTAGCAGAAATGACATCTAAAAAGAAAATATAGATAAAGAATAGAGAGATCAAAATTTAAAAAGGTAACTATTAAAATGGATAGAAAATGTACTAAAATGATGAGAAAGATGCTGACAATGTGTTAACAAATGAATTAACCTCATATTTTATCAGAGATCTGCTTTGGCCCTCATTTAAGCAATGTTATGTGTAGAGCTAGAGTACTGAATGTCTTTTGTAATGTCTCTTAGAAATGTTTATAAAGAGCTATCAATCGTGTCTAAAGTCAGTACTTGAGTCTGTTATGATTTTGCAGAAGTACTACTCAATCTTCTATTGAATAATTTTATATTTCTATAGTGAATATGATTTTTCTGGACAATAGTTATGTCAATAAGTCAGCACTTAGGGACTTAATATAATTTCAAGTCAGAAAGAAACGTAATGTTGTTTCAGATAGGATTAAGTTCAGTTACATATAACAGAAAATCCAAAGCAGAAGAGGTTTAAACAAAATAGAGGTTTGTTTCTTTCTCCAGTGAAAGATGTCTGGAGGTATGATGTCCCTGGCTGGGGTGGCCATTCCTCTGTCATTGGGGAGCCAGACACTTCTATGTTTTGGCTCCACTGTCTTGGAATATGGCTTCCACTGTCACTTCATGGTTTAAGATGGCTGCAGGTATGCCAGTCATCATGTTTGTGTTCTAAGCAACACAAAAGAAGGGAGGGGGACAAAAGGGGAGCAATTACCAGCTCAGTCGGAGCCCTTTAAGAAACCTCCATGGAATTCCACAGAGCAATCCTCTTTCAGTGTTGAGCGCTAAATCCCTTCACGGTATTGAATGTTAAGGAATCTGGGAACACTGTCATTTATCTGGTGCATTACTGCCCTGTGTGAAGTAGGGCAACAATGAAAGAGGTAGAGAGCTAGCCATCTCTACCACACATCCCTATTTGAATGCACATTTTAAAAAAGGAAACAGATGGTAAGAGCATTGTCTAAATTAGAAGGAGAACCAAGATCAGGATTCTTTTAAGTCTGACTTCTAACAGAATAATAATGTTCTCTTTCAAGTTTGTTACCATTAACTGGAGCATTTTGGTTTCTTGGTGGCCTTCTGAATGGTTTTGAAAGTTGGAATGGTATAACCGGGGCAGAGAGAAGAGAATGAGTTACTGGAGGAGATGTAGGAATATACGGGTGTCGTATGTGTATGTGTGAATGAAAGGCCTTTTGAGTGCGGAGATATGGATGGACTGGTGAGTGGCTGGCTGAAGAATGAACCCTTCTTGCTATGCTAATGGACTAAAATGTTGGAGGTCCAGTGTGTTTGGGAAATGAAATGTGATGATTATACTAGACAGAGATTTGAAAGCCCAACTTCCCTTCTCTTTTCCCTTTTGGGAGACTGTGCCTTTGTGATGCATTGTTGATGCCTTATGTAAGCTTCCATTCTCCTTTATTCCAGAGCAATGCATAGTCTCCTTTTGTGGTTGAATTAGATTTATATGGATCAAGCAGAGTGTTTAGAATTTAAACAGTCTTGGTGTTGGCTGAATGTTGGGGAGAAATATTTGAATCTAAGCTATCACATTTGTGCCAAGGTTTTGGAGATTCCAAAAGCCACTGGGGAACTTTTTCAGTGCTAACTGGAGCATGTAACCTATCACAAGATTTCTAAGTCTCACAAAAGACACTTAGATCATTAGATGGGGTCCCAGAGGATATACATTTCTGAACTGGGGCAGAGACTGTGATTGTAATCTTTTTTTTTTTTTTTAAGATTTAAAAAAAAATTATCTGACAGAAAGAGAGAGCACAAGCAGGGGGAGCAGCCGAGGGAGAAAGAGAGAAGCAGGCTTTCCATTGAGCAAGGAGCCTGATGTGGGGCTTGATCCCAGGACCCTGGGATCATGACCTGAGCCAAAGGCAGGTGCTTAACCGACTGAGCCACCCAGGTGCCCCTGTGATTGCAGTCTTTAGCACAGTTCCCTCCCCACGTTCATCTCTTATGTTTAGTGGGCTGGAGATTGTGAAATGTGATAAGTACTTGATACACACACAGCTAGCACCTCTTAGACTTCATCATACCACCAGACCGAACATTTCTGTCTGCTTTAGCCCAGGAACCCACGGAAGACATGCCTTCTGGGGAATATGCTTATAGTAATACTTAACCAATTGGTATACACCATATGGTTTCCTTTAATAGTTCTTTTTTAAGAAATGGTTAAAATAAAGAGTGAATAACAATATTTCAAAGGTGGCACATGGTATGTGTGATTTCCCAGGTCTGTCCTTATTATGATATTCAAGTATATGACAAATGAGCTGTTTAACAATTAGTCTATAGCTCAGTGTCCTGCCTTCAAAACACATGAGAAATTTCAAAGTATTTTACCCACAAAAACCTATCAAAGTTTTGATGTGGCTAGTCTTATCAGAGGAAAGCTCTACTATCATTCTTAACAAACTTCATAAATTCTTATCTAGGGAATTTTCATCTATATCATGTGTAATGATACCATGAAGCTCCTTAAATAAATTGTGTGTGTAAATGAAAGATTTAAAAATTGATCAGCAGCATCTTTATGGTTTATGCTTAGATTATTTTATGACCTCAAGACAAATATTTGCATGTGTTCTCATTTTGTAAATGGTCTACTTTTTCTCCAAGATGTTCTTGGGATTTTTGACAAAATTAGGCAGAATATATTCAAAAGTAAATGAAATGAATGCATAAATTTGTTGTCTGAAAGACTAAGTTAAGACTACAAACATTAAAAAAATGTAAATTCCTATACCAAGAGAAAACAGAGTTTTATAGCAGAATTAGATATAGAAATAGATTATAAAAACATAAGAATTGGGAGCTTAGATGCATAAACATAAAATTCAATGTAAGCCAAAATTTATGACTAAAAAGAATGTCATTTTAATTGTGTCATGAAGAAAAGTTATTCACACTACTTTTTGTTACACTTTTGTGAATGTTTAAAAAGTGCCTCTATTAGAAGGGAGCTTGGGAAGATGGTGGAATAGGAAGACCCTGAGCTCACTCCATCTCATGTTTACAACTAGATATCATCCACATCAAAATCAAGAAACTGAAGAGCAATTTGATCGGAAGACTGACAGAACAAACTCCATAACTAAATATAGAGAAGAAGCTGCATCTGAAAGTTTAGGAAGATCAGGAAGGTATAGGGAGGTTGCTCGCAGGAGGTGGGGAGCAGGGTGTGGGGAGAGGGCAGAGAAATGGGCCCTCCTACTAGGGGGCTCACATGAGGAAGACTAATCCCCATAATGTTTGGCTCTAGAAACCAGAGAGGCTGAATTCCATGAGTTTGTAAAACTAGTAGGACTTGGAGCCTGGAGCTTTAAAAGTCAGCTGATTCTTACCGTGCATATTTTTTTACCACAACACCTATGAAACTAGAAGTCAACCACAAGAAAAAATCTGGAAAGAATGCAAATACATGGAGGTTAAATAACATGGTACTGTACAATGAATGGGTCAACCAGGAAATAAAAGAAGAAATAAAAGTACTGGAAACAAGTGAAATTGAAAATATAATTGTCCAAAACCTCCGGGATACAGCAAAAGTGATTCTATGAGGAAAGTTTATAGCAATCTAGGCCTACCTCAAGAAGCAAGAAAAATCTCAAATAAACAACCTAACTTTATACCTAAAGGAGCTAGAAAAAGAACAACAACAAAACCTAAAACCAACAGGACAGAAATAACAAAGATTAGAGCAGAAATAAATGATACAGGACCTAAAAATACCATAGAATAGATCAA
Source organism: Callorhinus ursinus (assembly GCF_003265705.2). Taxonomy (NCBI): domain Eukaryota; kingdom Metazoa; phylum Chordata; class Mammalia; order Carnivora; family Otariidae; genus Callorhinus; species Callorhinus ursinus. The sequence continues at coordinate 34,439,664 of NW_027397072.1, read as the reverse complement.
TGAAACCAGGAACTGGTTCTTGAAAAAATTAATTAAGTTGACAAAACTCTAGCCAGACTTATCAAGAAAGAAAAAGGACTCAAATAAATAAAATCACAAATGAGAGAGGATAAATAACAACCAACACCACAGAAATACAAACAACTATGACAGAATATTATGAAAAGCTATATGCCAACAATTTGGACAACCCAGAAGAAATGGATAAATTCCAAGAAACATTTAAACTACCAAATTGAAACAGGAAGAAATAGAAAATTTGAGCAGACAGACCAATAAGCAGCAAAGAAATTGAATCAGTAATCAAAAAACTCCCAACAAACAAAAGTTTGGGACCTGATGGCTTCACAGGTGAACTCTACCAAACATTTAAGAAGAGTTAATTCCAAGAAATAGAAGAAGAAGGAAAACTTCCAAATTCATTCTATGAGGCCAGCATTACCCAGATACCAAAACCAGACAAAGACACCATTAAAAAAGTGAACTACAGACCAATATCCCTGATAAACATAGAGGCAAAAACTCTCAACAAAATACTAGCAAACTGAATTCAACAATACATTAAAAAGTCATTCACCATGATCAAGTGGGATTTATCCCTGGATTGCTAGGGTGGTTCAGTATTTGCAAATCAGTCAACGAGATAAATCACATCAACAAGAGAAAGGATAAGAACCATATGATCCTTTCAATGGTTGCAGAAAAAGCATCTGACAGAGAACAACATCCATTCATGATAAAAACTCTCAACAAAGTAAGTTTAGAGGGAACATATCTCAACATAATAAAGGCCGTATATGAAAAGCCCACAGCTAACATCATCCTTAATGGGGAAAAACTGAAAGCTTTTCCTGTAAGGTCAGGAACAAGATGAAGATGTCCACTCTCACCACTTGTATTCAACATAGTACTAGAAGTCCTAGCCATAGCAATCAGACAAGAAAAAGAAAGAAAGGTCCAGATTGGTAAGGAAGAAGTAAAACTTTCACTATTTATAGATGACATAATACTATATATAGAAAACCTGAAAGACTCCACCAAAAAACTGCTAAAACTGACAAATGAATTCAAGGAAGTGTGAGGATACAAAATCTGTGTACAGAAATCTGTTGCATTTCTATATACTCATAATGAAGCAGGAGGAAGAGAAATTAAGAAAACAATCGCATTTACAATTGTACCAAAAATAATAAGATACCTAGGAATAAACCTCCCAAGGAGATGAAAGACCTGTACTCTGAAAACTATATAACACTAATGAAAGAAACTGAAGACAACACAAAGAAATGGAAAGACAATCCATTCTCATGGATTGGAAGAACAAATATTGTTAAAATGCCTACACTACCCAAAGCAATCTACACATTTAATGCAATCCCTATCAAAATACAACAGCATTTTTTCACACAACTAGAACAAATAATTCTAAAATCTGTATGAAACCACAAAAGACCCTGAATAGCCAAAGCAATCTTGAAAAAGAAAAACAAAGCTGAAGGCATCACAATTCTGGACTTCAAGTTATATTACAAAGCTGTAGTGATCAAAACAGGATGGTACTGGCACAAAAGTAGACACATAAATCAATAGAACAGAATAGAAAATCCAGAAATAAACCCACAATTATATGGTCAATTAATCTTGGACAAAGCAGCAAAGAATATCCAATGGGAAAAAGACACTTTCTTCAACAAAAGGTGTTGGGAAACTGGACAGCAACATGCAAAAGAAAGAAACTTGACCACTTTCTTATACCATACACAAAAATAAATTCAAAATGGATTAAAGACCTACATGTGAGACCTGAAACCATAAAAATCCTAGAGGAGAACACAGGCAGTAGCTTCTTTGACATCAATCGTAGCCATAGCAACTTCTTTCTACATTATTTCTCCTGAGGCAAGGGAAACAAAAACAAAAATAAACTATTGGGATTATGTCAAAATAAAAAGCTTCTGCACAGCAAAGGAAACAATCAACAAAATAAAAAGGCAACTGATGGAATAGGAGGAGATATTTGCAAATGATATATCTGATAAAGGGTTAGTATCCAAAATATATAAAAAATGTATACAGCTCAATACCCAAAAAGCAAATAAACCAATTACAAAATGGACAGAAGACATAAGCAGACATTTCTCCAAAGAAGCCATACAGAAGGCCAACAGACATGAAAAGATGCTCATCATCACTTATCATCAGGAAAAGACAAATCAAAACTACAATGAGCTATCACCTCACACCTGTCAGAATGGCTAAAGTCAACAACACAAGAAACGACAGGTGTTGGCAAGGATGTGGAGAAAAAGGAATACTTATGCACTGTTGGTAGGAATGCAAACTGGTGCAGCCACTGTGGGAAAACTGTATGGAGGTTCTTCAAAAGTTAAAAATAGAACTACCCTATGATCCAGCAATCGCACTACTGGATATTTACCCAAAGAATACAAAAACACTAATTCATATATATATTCATATATATGTGTGTATATATGTACATATATATATACATACACACACATACATATATGCTTGTTATGATGAGCACAGGGTGATGTATGGAAGTGTTAAATTACTATGTCGTACACCTGAAACTAATATAACACTGTAAGCTAACTAACTGAAATTAAAATAAAAACTTGAAAAAAATGCCCCTTTTAGTAGGATAGAGCATGGTGAAGGGGATATTGATGTCATTTATAATGTCATATTATGATGTGATATTTATTTCATTTAGCTTTGATTTGACCTGTGGTATGTACATTTATTTATATGCATTTATATGTGTGCAAGCATATATATGTATATTTACATATATGTGTGTATGTTGTGTATACGTATATATCTTTCCATATATGTTTATGTGTATATACTTGTGTGTAGAAATAGAGTTCTGAATGTCCATTCCTTCTATAAGTTCTCTTAGAAATGTTTATAAAGAGCTACCAATCATATGTCAAAAGTCAGTGCTTGAGGGTGCCTGGGTGGCTCAGTCGTTGAACGTCTGCCTTCGGCTCAGGTCATGATTCCGGGGTCCTGGGATCGAGTCCCATATCGGGCTCCCTGCTCGGCAGGAAGCCTGCTTCTCCCTCTTCCACTCCCCCTGCTTGTGTTCCTGCTCTCATGCTCTCTCTCTCTCTGTCAAATAAATAAATAAAATCTTAAAAAAAAAAAAGTCAGTGCTTGAGTCTGTTGTGATTTTCAAAAAGTACTACTCAATTTTCATTTCTAAGAAACATAAAAGAAACACGTTCAGAACTCTAGCTCTACATATAACACATATGTATGTATACACACGTGCATATATATATATCTTCTTATAATAATTAGGTTTGCTGTAAATGGGTTTTATTACAGTTCTGTGTGGGTGTGTGTGGTAAGAACACTTGGCATGAGATCTGCCCTCTTAAAAAAGTTTTAAAGTGTACAATACTGTATTGTTAACTACAGGCACAGTGTTGTACACATCTCTAGAACTTATTCATCTTGCATAACTGAAGCTTTATACTTGCTGAACAGCAACTCTCACTGCCCCCTTCCCCAGCACCCTGGAAACCACCATTCTACTCTGCTACTATGAGTTTGACTATTTTAGATTTCTCATATAAATGGATCATGCAATATTTGTCCTTTTGCGACTGGCTTATTTTACTTAACATAATGTCCTCAGGTTCATTTATGTAATTGCATATGGGTAACATTTCCTTTTTTTTATTTTTTATTTTTTATTTTTATTTTTTTAAAGATTTTATTTATTTATTTGAGAGAGAGAGAGAATGAGAGAGAGAGAGAATGAGAGATAGAAAGCACAAGAGGGAAGAGGGTCAGAGGGTCAGAGGGTCAGAGGGAGAAGCAGACTCCCCGCTGAGCAGGAAGCCTGATGTGGGACTCGATCCCGGGACTCCAGGATCATGACCTGAGCCGAAGGCAGTCACTTAACCAACTGAGCCACCCAGGCGCCCCTCATTTCCTTTTTTTTAAAGGCCAATCAATATTCCATTCTGTGTACATACCACATTTTCTTTCACCAGTCATTTGTCATTGGACATTTAGCTTGTTTCTACATCTTGGCTGTTGTGAATGATGTGTTGAATGGGACTGCGAATATCTCTTCAGGATCTATATTGCAGTTCTTCTAAATTATTATTGCTAAATCATATGGTAGCTTTATTTAAAATTTTCTGAGGGATGTCCATAGTGGAAAAACCTTTTTAAATTTCCACCAATAGGGTACAAGTGTTCAAATTTCTTCACATCCTTGCCAACGCTTGCTATCCTTTTTTTTTTTTTTTATAGTAGCCATTCTAACAGATGTGAGGTGATATCTGATTATGGTTTTGATTTGCATTTCCCTGATTATTAGTGATGTTGAACATTTTTTCATATACCTCTTAATCTTATGTGTGTCTTCTTTGGAGAAATGTCTATTCAGGTCCTTTGCCCATTTTTTTTTTCATCTAGTTATTTCTGTTTGTTTGCTATTGAGTTATATGAGTTCCTTGTATATTTGGATACTCACCCCTTACCAGATATATGGTTTGGAAATATTTTCTCCCATTCTGTAGGTTGCCTTTTTATTCTGTTGATTGTTTTGTTTGCTGTACAGAAACACTGTAGTTTGATGTAGCCCCACTTGTCTATTTTTGATTTTTTTGCCTGTGTTTTTAGTGTCATATTCAAGAAATCATTGTTAAGGCCAATGTCTTGAAGCTTTTCCCCTATGTTTTATTCTAGGTGTTTTACAGTTTCAGGTCTTACATTTAAGCCTTTAATCCATATTGAGTTGATTTTTGCCTATAGTGTGATGGGGTTCAGGGCAAGCTACCCAAAAATATTCCACTTTGACATGTTAATTATTTTTTTAAAAGATTTATTTATTTATTTGAGAGAGAGAGAGAGAGAGCACAAGCAGGCGGGGCAGAGGGAGAGGGAGAGAGAATCTCAAGCAGACTCTACACTGAGCATGGAGCCTGATGCAGGACTTGATCCCAGGACCCTGAGATCATGACCTGAGCCGAAACCAAGAGTTGGATGCTAAACTGACTCTGCCACCCAGGCACCCCTGGCATTTTGATTATTTTGAATTAAAGTTACTCAAGAAACAGCTGGTGCAAGAAAAATGCACTGGTCTTTCTTTGTTCTCCTGAATGCAGAAAATACATTTCCCATCTGGAAGGTACCCTCCTTGTACCAGAGAAAAGAAAGACATCTTTATTACCAAAGATAAGGAATTTAATAAAGACATCTTTATTACCAAAGATAAGGAATTATATAACCTGTGAATGCTATATAAACAAACCTTGTTACTTCTTCGCTAATTTACTACCCCAAGCTCAAACTTCTCTGTTTTGTCAATTTTTCAAAAATTCATTATTTCTCTGTCTAAAAGGTATGAAAGCTGTTTGCTTTGGTCATTTGTTTGAGTCATATTTTTATGAGCTCATGTACATATGAAATTAAATTTATTTTTTACCATTAATCTGTCTTATATCAATTTAATTATTAGGCCATTCAAAGACTCTAGAAGGGAAGGAATGTGTCTTTTTTTTTTTTAAGATTTTGTTTATTTGACAGAGAGAGACACAGTGAGAGAGGGAACATAAGCAGGGAGAGTGGGAGGGGGAGAAGCAGGCTTCCCGCGGAGCAGGGAGCCCGATGCGGGGCTCGATCCCAGGACCCTGGGATCATGACCTGAGCTGAATGCAGACGCTTAACGACTGAGCCACGTAGGCGTCCCAGGACTGTGTCCTTTTCTTTTGCATGTGGATATACAGTTTTCCCCGCATCATTTGTTTGAGAAGACTGTCCTTTCCTTATTATGTATTCTTGGTACCCTGTTGAAGGTCAGTTGACTATACATGTTTGGTTTATTTTCCTATTCTGTGCCAGTGATTTACATGTCTATCTTTATGCCAGCACTATACTGTTCTAATTACTGTAGCTTTTCAATATATTTTAAAATCAGAAAGTATAATGCTTCCAGCTTTATTTTTATTTCTCAAGATTGTTTTGACTATTTGGGGTTCTTTGTGGTTCCCATATGAATTTTAGATTGTATATATTGAAAACTCTAAAGCTGCACAAAAAATTGTTAGAACTAATAAATGAATTTATTAAAGTTGCAGGATACAAACCCAACACAAAAATCAGTTGTATTTCTATACACTGACAATGAACCATTTGAAAAGGAAATTAAGAGACAATCCCATTTACAATAGTACCAAAAAGAATCAAATACTTAGGAATAAACTTACCAAAGAAGGTGAAAGACTTGTATACTGAAATTTGTAAAACATAGATGAAAGAAATCTAAAAAGATACAAAGAAATTGTGTTCATGGATTAGCAAACACAACGTACAGATTCAATGCAATTCATATCAAAATCCCAGTGACATTTTTTACAAAAATAGAAAACAGAATCCTAAAATTTATTACAGTTCTGAAGTGCCATTTCTCAGTTATAAGTTATCTTGCGGTTTCTATAGTCTAGTGGTGAGATTTCTCTTCACTGGAGCTATTACTGTAGTACACATTCAGTGTCATGATGGTGGCAGGGTATTTTAGTTGCTCATTCTCACTGGAGAAAATTTTTAGAAATATTAACCACAAATTACTTACAATTAAAAATATACAGGGGTTCCTGGCTGGCTCAGTCAGAAAAGCATGCGACTCTTGATCTTGGAGTCATGAGTTTGAGCCCCACCTTGGCTGTAGACATTACTTAAAAAAAATACCGACTTTCTTAAAATTGCTAAAACTTAAGTATTAAATAAATTCCAAAACTTTGAAGTATTGTAGAGCAGCCTGTTGAGTCAAAACAAAGTTTCTGATATATACAGGTGTTCTTTCTCATGTGATATTCGTCATTCTTTCTTTCCTCCTTTCTTTTTACTATACACATTAAAAGCTTTATTTTCTTCTCTATCCTCTGTGAATCCTAAATTGGCTTCAAATCCCAGGTAGCTTTTCCTTCAAGGCTCAATTCTGGATGTTTGTTTAACCTTAGGTAATAATCCACCTTACTGATTTCAAAGAAGTTGTAATGTATTCTTCAATTCCTGGGGATAAAAAAAAAAAACCCTCATGATCAAACTTTTTCCAGTTATAGATGTAATCTTTTTTTTTTTTTTTTTTTTTTTTTACTCTCTCAGAATAATTCTGGTGGAGGAGAAACTCTGATAGTGATACACTCTAAATCCTCCCAACTCTTGTTTTACTTATTTGGGGAACAATAACTGTGAGTAATGTTTTGTAGCTCTTTTCCAATGTACCCTACAGCTATAATACTCAAGGCACTCAGAAAAGGATTTTTTCAAGTGAAGTATCCATGAAAAACAACAACAACAACAACAAAACAACTAACTCAGGATGTAAGCATTGTATACAAATATGCACATCTACATACCTGTAGTCTCACCCAGGGTTATGGAGATGTAATGACACACCTTATCCTTAGATAACTTAGAAGCTAAGACAAAAAAAAAAACCTTTCTTGATTTCATATCACAGTCTTGTTTGGTGCATATTGAAGAAGATAAATGCATTTTTCTTTTTTTAACGATTTTTATTTATTTGTCAGAGAGAGAGAGAGCACAAGCAGGGGGAGCAGCAGAGGGAGAGGGAGAAGCAAGCTCCTCACTGAGCAAGGAGCCCAATGTGGGACTCGATTCCAGGACCCTGAGGTCATGACCTGAGCTGAAGGCAGATGCTTAACGACTGAGCCACCCAGGCGTCCCGATAAATGCATTTTTAGAGAGTTTCACCAGTTGGGCTCTTCTTGACACTAGAGAAAAAAATAGGATTAACATTTCAGAAGGGATTTAGATTAGCCAGGGGTAGATTACTTTTTTTTAAGAATTCTCAGAAATGTGTCACTAGAACTAATTATTGTTCAAGAAAGTAGAATCTGGGGTGCCTGGGTGGCTCAGTCATTAAGTGTCTGCCTTTAGCTCAGGTCATGATCCCAGGGTCCTGGGATCCAGCCCCGCATTGGGCTCCCTGCTCCTCAGGAAGCCTGCTTCTCCCTTTCCCACTCCCCCTGCTTGTGTTCCTTCTCTCGCTGTCTCTCTGTCAAATAAATAAAATCTTAAAAAAAAAAAGTAGAATCTCCACTAGATATGTTTAAGAACATCATCAACTATAATTTATTTTGTATCATTTACATAGAAACCTGGGGAATGAATTAAATGATCTTCTGACGGTTTATACTAGAATGAATATGTAATTTCTACATTGATATACTGAGTGTTTATTTTCATTACTAAATCAGAGCTCTGTTTGTAAAAAACCATCACCTTTGTATTCCAATAATCATTAATTGGAATAAAAAATTAGGAATTGTGCCAGTGGGACTATGATCATTATTCAAACACAGTTGCTTTCTATTTAGAGCAGATAAGCATTTGAGAATTATATTTGCTACAAAGAATTTCTACTAACAAAATCATTCTAAATGTAATATAAATAGTGGCATTAAGTAAGTAGATGATGGAAATTTTTAAAAAATCCTTTCTTTCCAACTGTTGTATAATCAACTTTTGCTTATTCACATTCACAAATAAAAATAGTAGCAGCCTTCTATCATTTAGATGAGAATTTGGGATACATCATATTATTTTATTTTCAGGATCATGCTTATCTTCCTCTTTGATTTGCTTAGATGGAAATTAAAATTAGCTTGCATTTCCTGGATATATGAAAACTCTTATTAGGGAAAAACAACTCAGAAGCATGCTCAAAGGCAGAGAAGAATTAAAAGTTGAATTAAAAATCATCTGGGCATAATAAAGCATCTTGTTTAGGAGACTCAGTGACAGCATTTTTATGCTTTGTTTCATGCGCCTTGTTAGGATGTTTATTTCAGGCCATTTACAATTCCAGAAATAAATGCAGGGCAGGCATTTTATGTTGGACAAGTAACAGTTGATGATTTGTATTAGAATGTCCTAGAACTCCCAAGAACTTTTTTAACCTATATTTTACCTTTGATTCTCTCTTCTTTTCTTCGTCTCTCCATTCCTTATTATTCTCCCAGGCTATTTTTACCTGCCTTTATAAACCTGATAATTGTTTGAACTTCAAGTTTTCAAAATAGAGTCATTTAGACTGGGTTATAAGGAAGGAGAAATCTGAGCAATTTAAACTTTAATTCCTCTCATAATTATTTAGATAAAAACACCTCCATTATATAAATTTCCATATACACATTTCAAAATTCTCTTTCAAGGTACTCTTGGTACTTGTCCTTGGTGAAAAGTATTACCCTTTCCCTTGTTGCATGAGATGCTTGCTATTTCATATTTGTTAGGAATCCATGGTACAATAGACACTGAACAAAAGGCTATGGGAAGATATAGCCTTTGATCTAATACTTCCCATAGACTTCCTCCAAACAGTGTCATGAGTAGAAAAACCCACCACACTCTGTACTGCCCCTACACTTCTCCCAAACAGCATCATGAGAACACCTTCCATCATAAGTTCATTTGATGGGCTGGAAAACAGAACAAAGACAGTTCATAATAACATGACAAGTCACCACCATTATGCTTTATCTACTGGGTTCCAAGACACAAAGTTTTTGTGTTTTCACATTTGTAAGATTGGGATACATAATAAAATCGATGTATACATTCACTTGGGTAGTTCCTTTTTTTTCTTTTTTCACCTGAAAAGCTATTATTAAATTGATGTTTCCTTTATAATCCATATAACTTTAGGATTAAAGAAATATGTCATCTTAAACACACTAAGAGGAAAACAAACCAGAAGAAAGCAAAAAAGCAAAACTGAACAGCCCTCTTAGAAGTTTCAAGTCTTTCATGGGCAGGCCTAGAGAATAGTGTCATGATCATAGCACAACTTTAGCATAGATATATACAGGAATTGATTGTGTGAAAAACATTTTTTCTTAATTCAATCAGCATTTATTAGATGCCAGTAATATGCCAGGCTCTATGCTAAGCACCAGTCTAATAAAGACGATTAAGATGAAGCTTGTGCATCCTGAAATAAAACTTAAGATTTTCATTTAAAAAATTGCCTCTTTTCTAACTATATAAAATTACTGCATATTCAATGAAAAACACACTTTAAAAAATTTGAAAGAACATAGCAAAAGCAATTTAACGGGGCATAATAAAATGTAAGCCAACTATGGGGTGCTCTTTAGCCTAGAATCAGTCATGAGTTTAACAGTAATGGATTTATGATTCATTAGGACTAAGAGAGGTTGTAATTTTAAAAGGAACATGATATTTAGGTGACAGTTTAAAAGACATTAAATTACTGTGTTCAACCTTATATTTCACAAATCTTTAAAAGGGCAACAAAAATATTTGTAACAATGTGACTTGCTCATTTTTCTTATTTGTAACAACTTTTAATTGTCATTATGCTAGTGAATTAACTTGTATTAATGATTATTTCAATGTAAGACTTCAGAAGGACTTTGAAAGAAGCTATTCTTATAGGCTTTAGTCTATATATTTAAAATCTGTTTATTGCTCTTTCTTTTTCCTGTTTCGGGTGTTTGCTTTAATATAAAGTCTTATAAATAACCATGAGTTATATGAAATGAAGTCTCCGGTAGTGATAACTTGATAAAGTAAGGTTTGACAGCCAGTTAAATTTATTTGAAATGTAGGTTGGGAGTATTAAGAAGGCTCACATTCTTTACATCTCAAATCTGGGCTAATGAGAGAACCCAAGTATAAAATGAAGGGCGGGACTGTTTGATCAGTGGTAGCATATGGGGTCCAACCATGAGAGACAGAAGGCCAAGGGAAGAATCAGTAATGTGTATAGAGGGTTTCTTGTGTGGCTGGCTCCTAAGAAGGAGCCTCTGTCCACTTAATGCACTTACATGGGACCATTTTGGGTGGGACCAAGGTCAAGTCTATAAAACTCCACAGGATTCTTGAATTTACCGTGATGTGGATTGGGAGACCAGTGACTGCTACTTCTAGTTCTGTGGTTTTCCAAAATATTCCATCATTTCCAACATTCCACTTGTTGCAAGTACAGAAAGGGGCCAGTTCTCCTTTTGCCTTTAGGGTAGGTGGTTGTTTGGTAAGAGTGGTGCTTTCCGTCAGCAGACACACGTGAAAAAATAAGCCTGCCTTGGGGCTCCTGGGTGGCTCAATCGGTTAGGCGACCCGACCAACTCTTGATTTCGGCTCAGGTCATGATCTCAGGGTCCTGGAATCAAGCCCTGCCTCAGGCTCCCCACTCAGCGGGGAGTGCTTGAGGATTTCTCTCCCTCTCCTTCTGCCCCTCCCTCCGCTTGTGCTCGCTCTCTCAAATAAATAAATAAATCTTAAAAAAAAAAATAAGCCTGCCTCAGAGAAGGTGTAGTGGGTGGAACTGTACCTTCATTCAGCCTTTTTGGGGTCAGCAGGAAGCAGGTGGTGAGGCTGCATTGTGCTGCTTTTTCTCTGTTACAGGAAAGGTCCAAATGCCATATCTGAAGGGGTCAAATGTGGGGCCTGAAGTGACACCACAGAACCAACAGTTTAGAACTAGGACTAAGGTATTAAAGTAGGTAGAAGGAGGACAGAGGAAAGAGATGAGCAAGTCTGTCTCAAATGCTAGTGGTGTGTTGTTGGTTTGAGACCAGAGGACAAGAATTCAATGAGACTTTCTATTTCAAACACCTTGCAAAACACAAAAGGTCTTGATAAAGATCAGGTTAAATTCTCTCCTACTGTCTCTCACCTTTTTGAGTTTTCCATGCTTCCCATGCTTGCTAAATGCGGATTTTCAATCTGGCAGTAACAGTCACCTTTATGTCTGTGTCTCTGTCTAGCTACATTTATATCTACATATACGACTTTACACTTTTTTTTTTTTTTGAGGTAAAACAAAGGAGACTTTTGTTTAGGGAATGTGAATAAGATCTTAATGTTTGGACAGAGGGGCTGAAAATAGACCTAGTGGGTTATTTAGGCAGGGATGATGATTTATGGAAGTCTCACTGAAGTGTTTTGGAGTGAAAGTATATCCTAGGAAACACTCTCGAATGTTATTCAAATAAGTTAATGATAATAAATTTAAAAAGTGTCTAAATTATTTAGGAGAAAACAGTATCTCCCTGGTAATTCTGTGGCAGCTGTATTCTGTGAACTGCTGTTTATGTTTCTTTAGATAGCAACATTATTGAAAAGAAATTAGAATTTACAAATTAACACTGCCATTTTATAGTTTTTTGAATATAGGAAATATTCAAACATAAATTAGAAAGAATAATACAAAGATATTAACGCACAGGGTAAGGTTTAAAGGTAGCAACCTCTTGTGATTGATAATGGCTAACTTTTGTTTTTTTAAAAAATGGTGGTGAAATATACATAATATGTATCATTTTAACTATTTGTAAGCATATAATGTACTGTGAATACATTCACGATATTTGATGTTGTTATAGTCTGAAAATCAAAACTTTGTAACTATTGCCTCTAAAAAATTTCATATCTATATCTACTGGTAGAAGGAAAAGATGGAACAACAAGATTAAAAATATGGGGGAAGATGGTGGAATAAGCAAAGTTGATTAAAATTAAGATTTTTTTTTTTACTGACACTGTAGTTTTTCTCTTTTTCAGTTGGTTTCATAGAGTCATAAAGCACTATCCTAAAATCAGATGGAGTGAAAAGCAGTTACATTATGTAGATATAAAATCCTTTCTGAAATTGATATTCCTTCACTTTTCTGACTAAGCTCTTGGTTAGCAAAATGTTGCAAGAACACATTAGAAATATGGTATGTTTAAAAGAAGATTTCATGAGTCAATCAGAGAAAGACATGTATCACATGACCTCACTGATATGAGGAATTCTTAATCTCAGGAAACAAACTGAGTGTTACTGGAGTGGTTGGGGGTGGGAGGGATGGGGTGGCTGGGTGATAGACATTGGGGAGGGTATGTGCTACGGTGAGCGCTGTGAATTGTGCAAGACTGTTGAATCACAGATCTGTACTTCTGAAACAAATAACGCAACATATTTTAAGAAAAAAGAAAAAGAAGAAGATAACAGGAGAGGAAGAAAAGGGGAGTATGTCAGAGGGGGAGACGAACCATGAGAGATGATGGACTCTGAAAAACAAACTGAGGGTTCTAGAGGGGAGGGGGGTGGGGGGATGGGTTAGCCTGGTGACGGGTATTGAGGAGGGCACGTTCTGCATGGAGCACTGGGTGTTATGCACAAACAATGAATCATGGAACACTGCACCAAAAACTAATGATGTAATATATGGTGATTAACATAACAATAAAAAATTAAAAAAAAATAAAAGAAGATTTCATTCTTGTACCAAAACTTATGTAAGCATTTTGGGCTTTAGACCTGGAAGAATACATTAATGATCACCTGGTCTGAATCCCTCATTTATAACTGAGGAAAATGAGGTCCGTAAGGATTATATCTTTCTGTCTACCCATCTATTTGCCTAGAACATGCTTTGTTTCAAAAAAGTGTTTTAAAGTGGCTTATAAGGATACATAAAAGAAAGATAACAAATTGGAAGTAGGTGAAAAAGGCAAGGGGGAAAAAGGAGAAAGATCATAAAAAGAGTTAGGACTGAAATTAACTCAGAAATACACATTATTAAATTCTAGGCGTTTGATGGGCATAAGCCTCAGACTAAACTGTAAATGTTCTACTGGTCAATGTACAGAGGTGATTCTGATTACTTAAGCAATTCAGTTCCTCCAAAGATAAAAAAAAAATCTAGTTGTTCAGAAGATGGACCACTATTTACAACGTAAGAAAGAAATGTCTCCTGAGTGTCTTACAAAGAGAATTCATTTTCTAAATCAGCAACATCTTCAAAGCCTTCATTGCAGGAGATAGAACAAATTCCTGTTTTGTTTTGTTTTTTTAAGGATTTTATTTATTTATTGGAGAGGGAGAGATGGAGATAGCGAGAGAGAGCAGGAGCAGGGAGGAGAGGGAGAAGTAGGCTCTCTGCTAAGCGGGGAGCCTGATGTGGGATTCGATCCCAAGACCCTGGGATCACGACCTGTGCCAAAGGCAGATGCTTAACCAACTGAGCCACCCGGGCACCCCAAATTCCTGTTTTTCATGGCATCTCTTACTGTAAGCTGATTGGGTCTCATCTGGGTGCAATTCAGTAAAATGTCTGAATGATAGGAATCTTTATCCTTCAGTCCTGGGAAGGGCACTGTGTGTCAAATTCCATTCAGGGCAGCTGGAGCTTTGTTCTCATTCTGCCATCAGAGACTTAAGCTTTACTTTTCCAGGTAGTTGAAAAGAGAGCTATATGACTTGGCATTATGAGAGTAGAACTCGCTTTCCTCTAAATCAGTATTTTACAGACATATTTTGGGCATGTGAATCTTCTGGCATGCTTGCTAAAGTAATTCTCATTTCTCTACCTCATGTTTATTGATTCAGATTCAGCAAGTCTAGGTGGGGCCCAGGAATCTGCGTGTGATGTAGGTGTGAGGAGTTGTGTTTTGAGAATTGCTGGATCATCTTTTCCTGGAAGGGGTATTGGCCACTTGATCCTTTAAGGATGGTACATCTATACTTCAACCAAAGTCCTTATAGGATGTTTTTCCTCCTTGTTTTCTGCCTTCTCACCTTCCTCCTCTTTCTCTAGTTCCATACAGTTTAAGTAATTGCTGGTTTCAGAGCTGGATTGAGAATTATCTCTGGTTGGAACTGAGATGTATTGACATGTGATGTTGAACATCTTTTCATATGCTTATTTGCCATCTGCTGGGGTGTCTGTTCAGATTTTTGTCCAATTTTTAATTGGGTTGTTCAATTTCTTACTGTTGAGTTACGAGTTCTTTGTATATTTTGGGTAGTTGTCCTTTCTTAGATATATGCTTTACAAATATTTTCTCCCAGTCTGTGGTTTGTTATTCTCTTGACAGAACAGTACTTCTTAAATGGGCCACATAGAATCACACAGAGTGTTTTAAAAGATATTGACTCTTTGGCCCCATAGATTATGATATAATTAGTATAGGGACTAGGAATTAGAATTTTTCAAACCTCTTTAGGGGATTCTTATATAGTTCAAGTTTGAGATGCACTGCCCTAGAACACTGTTCCTTAAACTTGGGTATGCAGTGTAATCACATGAGATGTTTTTGTTTGTTTGTTTTTGGGTTTTTTTTTGGTTTTGATTTTTAAATACTGATGCTTCAATCTTACCTCCAGAGATTCTGATTTGATTTGGCATATGGTTCCTCTAAAGATAAAAGTGAATCAAAGTTTGAGAACCACTGCCCTAGAATGAACTCTTCAGCAATGCCAGAGCTGTCCCTAACACAAACGGTGTCTCTGTGAATTACAAAAAAACAAAACAAAACAAAACCTAGTAAGTGGAAGAATTAGTAAAAACATGCCTGTTTCTCAGCCCATGCCATGGTATATGTTTAGGGAGCAGAGTGTGAGCTCGTAAGCCAAGTGTTGTTATGCTTTGAGTTCACACAGGCACAAAATTACAAATTCATAGACCCTGGGTAGAGAAGACAAGATAATATCATCTCTTGGTGATAGTACAGAATCATTTCTGGGGTGCCTGGGTGGCTCAGATGGTTAAGCGTCCCTTTGGCTCAGGTCACAATCCCAGGGTCCTGGGATTGAGTCCCGCATCAGGCTCCCTGCTCCGCGGGAAGCCTGCTTCTCCCTCTGCCTCTCATGAATAAATAAAAATAAAAAATCTTAAAAAAGAAGAAAGAATCATTTCCATGTAGGGGTAAACAGCCTTTCCCATACCCCATGTGACAAGAACAGAAAAGCCTTAGACAGTACCACTCGGCTTCTTCCTTTCCAGCTTTGAGGAAATTCAAAGGATACACTGTCCACCTGGGGGACTGCGTGCAACGGAGGATGTGCTGGGTTGAGAGGACAGAGGGGGAGATATGATGGAGGAGACAAGATGGCGGGGACCAGTTCACAGGGAAGAATATGAGGCTCTCAGGGATGATGATGCAGTGCTGGAAGATATGAAATAATGGCTAATTTTGAAAGAAGAAAATAAAGCTGGAAATTAGATTTAGCAATTGCTTTCTTAAATGCTGCATGATTTACAACCTAGACTACATGGGTTATGGGTTTATGAGCATTGCATTGTTGTGGAAAGATGAAAAAAATGAAAGAAAAGATTCCAGATCTCTAATCCTTCTCAGGGATCTATCACTTGGTGAGGGAATTAGGTGTCGCCAACTTACTATACATATAAAGAACAGGGGACCCACCATCAGTGTGGTAGAGCCAAAGATAGAGATCAGATTCAGTGTGTCCCTCCCATCCTCCCTGGCACCGAAAACCAATCTTTCCTACTATACCTTGCGCTGTTTCTTACATAATGCTACTGCTTATTGAGAAATAACTACGTGCACTATGTAGAGATACTATATAGTGCAATGCATGTTAAACACATTACCTTGTTTAATCTTCAGCATCTCTGTGAGGCATGTAGTGTTCACCCCATTTTACGGATGAATAAACTGAAGATGGGGCAGTTTAAGGAACTTAACCAAAGTCACATAGTTATTAAGTCATGGAACAGGTTTTATATCTATGTCTATCTCATTCCCTTCTACCATGTGGTACTGATTCTTGTAAAAATAAAGGAGAAATTCCTTAGGCACTCTGAACTAATTTTTCTCTGTTTATATTCATGGGGTCTAGTTTCTGGGCCACTGAAGGGGCTGAGCTCTGACCTTCCAACCACAGGTCCCATCGCATGCTTCCTGTCTTGCTCAGGTGTTGGAACACGTTGGCTGATAAACAAGACTTGCTTTGTTCTCAAGGGCCCCACCTTACACTCACACTTAGAGGAAATGAAGATCCTTTGTTAGCACAAGACTTTTCCCTATGTCTTCTGTTTATTAATGGAGACATTTGGGAAGAGGCCACTAAGTAATAAAGTGTCTAGGCATCAAACTTGTCATTCATAAATATTTTTTCTGGTCATCTATTTTGTGTAAACCCCTTGGTAAGAGGGGTAACAGTAGATTCAAAGAAGTTTAAGACAAAATTCTGACCTTTAAGGAGCCTCTAATTTGTTTGGGTGGTTAGAGCTTTTGATCCAAACAAAATCACCCAACTAGCTATATCAAAGTATGATTTTCCATCTTAAACATGCATCTGCCTAGTAGAGTATTTTAAAACATTAAATAATTTCAAACTTTAAATGGAACACCGATATATAAAACAGACAAAGGCAAAGCTGTTTTGAGTGAAATGGCAGGGTATACCTGGAGCTCCACCTACCCGGTCTCCTCTTTATCTCATCTGGTGGCTTCTGAGGTATCTTCTCAGCACCTGACTCCAAGGAACACAGGTAAAGCACAGCTGGATGCTTGGAAAGACCCCTGGATTCACATTCAGAAGGACCTGGATTGTATTACTAACTCACTAATAACCATTGGGCAACTCTTTTAATCACATCATTAGGAAACTCTTGGTTTATGCAAATTAAACAGGTTTTTGTGTTGTAGGTCTTCTTCTCTGGCTATCGAGACTGCCTTAGAGTGGATGTACTATGTAGGAACATGACCTGGTATACTGTAAGGGAAGATGATTTGGAAAGATATCCATGGTCCTTTACCACTCCTCTATCATTCTGTTTTATCCTGGACACTCAAGAAGACAGTATGGAAGAGTGGAGGTTTCACATTCGTAGGCCCTGAGTTAAAGTTGCTCATTCTTTTTGGTCCAGTGATAACAGGGGAGAGAGGCAATGAATGCATTCTCTTAATGCTCTCCTGTTGTTACTAAGGCATTTTTTTTGCAGACTAGAAACAAAGTCTTCTCCAGGCTTATCCAACATTTATGTTACCTATCCCTGTACTTGTTGCTAGGATCATCCCAGCAGCTAGTGTCATCTGCTTACCTAGTGTAGTTCATTGCTTCACATTCTTTAAGGACTCTGGTATTTGACTGTCTTCTTCTCTACACTGAGTCTTGCCAACATTGGGAGTTATCTGAGTGTCCATGTAGTCAGCCTATCCAGTACCTCACCTCTTAGTTTCTTGATGTTTTCAACTGCAGTGTGACCTGCAGCCACGCCCACTTCACCCTCCTGTTTCTGTCATCAGAACTGTTTGCTTTCTGAAGTTCTGAGCTCCTTTACTTGCTGAGAAAAATTGGACTATCAAACTCCCTCTTTTCCACCAAATCTACCTCACTCCTATCAAACCTGTTCTTATATATCATCACCCTTTGCAGTTCTCTTTTTTATGTCCATCAGCCTCTCTTGTCTGTGCTTCCTTCCTATTCTAGGCTGGACAGTCACTAGAATCACTCTCACTAGCATGTTCAGTTTCTATCCCCTGTTTTTCTCTAGCTTCTGTTAAGGCACAAGGGACACTTTCTCTCCTCTTCTTCCTCCCTGTGGCCAGACCTCCACTAGAATAAAATTTCCTGGCTTCTGTTCCTGCATGGATTCGTTTTAGGAGACAAGGAATGACTTACCTAGATGATGAATTTTGGAAGAAGATCTAAGCATGCTTAACTTCTTCTAGATCCTTTTTCAGATTTGCCTGCTTGCAGAGACAGCTTGCACTCCTTGTTTCTGAACTCTGCCTGCCTATGGAGAGCACACATTCTGCTGCACTCCTTGAAGTGAAGGGGGAGGCCTCACATTGTTTAGCACTCCCTAAATTTTCGGCCATCCTGCAAACTAGCTTTTATCATTAAAGGTTGTTATGTATTGTTCCCTGTCTTACCAAAAATTAAAAATAGTTCCCAACTCTGAATCATTGCTTACATATGGGTTCTCTTCCTTTTTACTCAGTTGACCAAGTATGGCTAGAAGCAAATCATAAATCAATTCACTGCTATTGTAAATTTGCAATGATGCCTGGATGGTGCTGGGCGATCTTTCCCTTGCCATTGGTGGGTGCTTTCTTCCCTTCCTGTGGTAGCTCCACTCACACTCTATGATTCTTTTTTTTTTTTTTTAAAGATTTTATTTATTTATTTGACAGAGAGAGAAAGAGAGGGAGTGAGAGAGGGAACACAAGCAGGGGGAGTGGGAGAGGGAGAAGCAGGCTTCCCACCGAGCAGATAGCCCAATGTGGGGCTCGATCCCAGGACCCTGGGATCATGACCTGAGCCGAAGGCAGTCGCTTAACAACTGAGCCACCCAGGTGCCCCACACTCTATGATTCTTCTGAGAACCTTGCCCACCCTGTCCATGACCAGCAGGTGACATCATCTCCTGAGCATCAAGAAGCTAATGTATCTGAAGGTCCTTAAACCTCCACTCCACGCTTGTAATATTATTTCTGTCACTACCCATTTTCTCTTTCTTCCCTTTCCTCTTATGAGAAGCATTTCCTCCCCAATTCCAGGGTGATTTCTGCATCTGTCTCTTGATCCCATCCCTTTCCCCCCTTGTGCTCTTACTCCACTGGTTAATTCCTCTCTCCTTTCTCTCATCCTTGTCTGCTGTAAGTGTAAGTGCTTGTTCTGTGAACTAAAAATATACTCTAGCCTCTCTCATCTTGAATTAAAGAAGTCTCTCCTGTGGCTTTGTATGTCTTTGTAGTTATAGCCAAATCTTGGCTCCAGTCTGTGCTGGTTCTGTTTCCTTGTGCCTCGTTAACCATTCCATCCATTTCCATCAGGTTTTTACTGCCTCCTCCCCTCCTCCCTCCAGTACACATTAAATCAGCCCTAACAAAGGCTTAGCAAGTTTTAATTACCAGCTGTTTATGGAATGCTCCCAAATTTCTTTCTCCAAATCTCTACCAACTCTGTATATGCAAGTGCCACAAAGGCTGTCTCTCTGAGCCCCATTAGCACTTCAAATTGGATGATGTCTCAGATAATTCTCATCTTCTCACTAGTCTCTACCCTTCCCCCACAATCCTGTTTCTACTCTTTTTAACAGATGTTTCCTTTCTGAGTTAATGGCAATGTTGTCATTCCAGCAGCCTAAACTAGAAACTTTGAAATCACTTAAGATTCAGTTTTCCTACCTTGCTCCCACCTGGCCCCCTATTGTATAGTTCCTGTTTTGTTTTTTGTTTTTTTTTTTCAGGACAATAAACACCTTTATTACATGACCGAAGATAGGAAGGAGATTTATTTGCCTTTCCGGGCTTTGATTTTCCTCAGATAGAACTCTAGCTCCTTGCCCTCTGGCACGTAGCCATCTGCTCGGCCACATTGGCCTGGTCTTGAAGCAATGCACGCAAGAAGCTTTCCCTGCTGGAATTGCTCCTCCAGAAGACTGCTGATTTTGGCATTCTTTTTCCTTTCATCGTATTTCTTCTGAATTTTCTTTGATCGTTTTTGGTTTAAAATCTCTTCCTCCTTGGGCGTCAGCTTGGCCCCCTTCTTGCAGCCCAGAGGCAGTGCATAGTGGGACTCGTACCATTGTCGGTACGGTGTGCTGTCAATGAGCACAATACAGTTCTTCACCAGGGTCTTGGTGCGGACCAGTTCGTTGTTGGATGTGTTGTAGACAACATCAATAATCCTTGTTTTTCGTGTACAACACTCAGAGCCCCAGGAGAAGTTCCCCACGTCTAGCCTCAAGGCACGGTACTTCTTATTGCCTCCCTGGACTCGGACTGTGTGTATGCGGCGGGGGCCAATCTTAGTGTTGGCAGCGGGGCGTCCCAGCTCATACTTCCGCTTCTTGTGGTAGGGCTTTCTCTTGCCCCCGGTCTTGCGGCGCTTGTGCCAGTTATCCTGAGAGATGCCCATCTTTCCTGGTGCTGGCTGCGAAAGAGCTGTATGGTTCCTGTTGTATAGTCACTGAGTCATGTTGATTCTCTTTAAACATTTCTCAGTTTTGTCCCTTGACTCTTCACTTTTACTATTTTGACACAGTTCAGACTGTCTCTTGCCACCATTGCCATGACCTCCCGGATGGCTTATCTGTCTTAATGGCAGCCCTTCTTCCAAATAGTCCTTTCTGGTGTTACCAAAATGACTTCTGAAATGCAAATCTGATCATGTTACTCTTCCACTTAGAACTCTTTCTGGTTTTGCAATTGTCTCTAGAATGAATATCCAAATTCCTTTTCCTGGCATGTAAATACCCTTCAATCCTGGTCCCTCCCTCTCTACCTCTCTGGCCTCATTCCCTGTAACTGCTCCACTCAAACCATCAAACTGTGACAGTGTGAAATGCCTTTCTTTCCGATGGTTACCAACAGAAGTCTTCATCATCTTTTAGGTCCTGACTTAAGGATTATTGGTTTGTGGAGGGTTCTAGATCTCCACACACTTGTCACATTGCATTGCATTACTTATTTACATGTTGACATAATTTGCCAGACTGGGAGCTGTCTGAAGGTCATTACTTTGTCTTCATCTTTGCATCCCAGTATGTAACATACTGACTGGCACATCGCACTCAGAAAACATTTGCTGAGTAAAATTGAAAAGTGTTATAGGTTAACAAAATGTGACTCGAAGTAAATACACCAAAACAAAAATAATAGCTATGTTCAAATGATAAGATCTTGAGTGACTTAAAAACAATTCCTTGATAGCGCCCCTCTGCTAGCTGGGATGCTGCCTGATTCATGAATTGTTTAATAAAACCAATTAGGTCTCTAAAATTAAAGCATAAAGAATTCCTGTATATTCTATAAGTTGGTAAAATTATTTTATAAGGAAAAGCAGTACAAATTTAAAGGGAAATAATATAGATGGGAAACCACATAATAAATGTACTTCCAAGCTAACATTTCTCAAGGAAGGCTCAGGATACATAAGTAACTTAGACCTTGGCTCAGAGACTTGGTAAAAGATAGATAGATAGATAGATAGATAGATAGATAGATAGATAGATAAAATAATGAGTTTAGAAAGGTAAAATAAAAAAAATTATATATGCTTTTCTCATTCATTCATTCAAAATAGTCATGTCTTTAAATCATTTAATCCTCCTGGTTCCAGTAAGTCTTTAAATAAACTTACAATGAAGCATAAAATATAGAAAGGTTAAGTAGATTAAAATTATTTTAGGAAAAGCGAGGTAAAGGAGGATAAAGCCAGCCAAGTAAAATGAAGGCAGGAATGAAAATAGTACATCAAGTTCAAGCTGTGAAGTTTTATGGGCGGGCCAGAAGTGGGCTACAGATTGACTTTGACCTTTCTAGTGATCAGTCAGAAGAAGAAAAGGTTTGGTGACAAGATTCATAATGGCAATAACATAGAATCAAGTCATTCATTTGGGAGTTAAATCTACTGAGACCATTGAGGAAATTATCCTATGGATTCTTAGATATGCAACATATCGAGTCTTGTAGATTTATTTCTCATAAGGTTCATCAGTGTTGGAAAGTAGCACTGATGCTAGAATATAATTCAGTAGAATCTGTTTTCTAGGGGACCAATATGATCATTCTTTAATGATCTGGCCTAATGTAGCAAAGGTCATGGGTAGTTCATTTAAGTATAGTATCATGGATCTCTCCCATCCTTATTGCCGCTTAGAGATTCTGACTCAGTAGTTTGGAAGTGGATTCCTAGAATTTGTGTTTGGATAATCACCTTGGGCGTCTTTGATGGTACAAGAGGTCTATGAACCACAGTTGAAAAACACTGTTTTAGAATCTTTAGAGGAACAAATGGATTCCATATACTTCAGTCAGTCATCCAAAAATTTGGTTTCTCTCAGCTGGGCTAAAATGTTTCGTGCATACAATTGGAGATTGTTATTTCCTAGCCAGTATTTGGAGTTTGGCTGGCTGGTCTGTATTGCCAGTTAATTATGGAGCCATATCTTTAATAATTTAGCCAAGTTCAAGGTTAAAGAAGTTATTTAATATTTACAAGACAAAATGAAACAAGACTGTATTCAAATCAAAGCCCTTAGAGTCAGTACTAAGAGCTTTTAAAAAAATTAATTTGGGACTTAGTCTAAAAACATGCATCAACTAATAACTTAGAACTCAAGTTTCAATAATATAAAGTATGACTGCAGTAATTTTAGGCTAAACAAAATTAAAATAGGTGTAACCAGAAGTCCAACTTGGCCATAAATATCTTTATCTCCAAAATACATCTAGCTTTAAGCAGTGTATCCTCCAGGTGACTACTCCAGGATAAACTTGTAACATTATAACCTCTAAGATGGCCCCCAAGGATCCCCTCACTCCATGTATTCATGTCTTTGTTCAATTCCTCCCTACTGAGTATGTACTGGACTTATTCAGTTCTAACTGACTGGAAATGGTGGAAATTATAGATGTCACTTTCAAGATTAGGTTATAAAAAAGACTGTGGCTTCCAGCTTGAGTGTTCTCTTCTCTTTCTTTTTTCTCTGTTTCCCTCTCTCTTTCTCTCCTTCCATTTCTCCCTCCCTCCTTCTCATTTCTCTTGCTCTGGGGGCAAGAAGCTGCCCTGTTTTCAGCAGCCCTGTGGAGAGGCCCACATGGCAAGGAACTGAAGCCCCCAGCCAATTGTCAGTTAGGAACTAAGAGGCCTGCCAATAACCCTGGAAATGAGTTTGGAAATTAATCCTCCAGTGGTAGTTGAGACTTGAGATAACTACAACCCAGGTCAACAGCTTGACTACTACCTAATGAGAGACCACATTCACCCAAGTCAGCTGTTCCTAGACTCTTGACTCTCAGAAACTTTGTTTTAAGCCACTAAATTTTGGGTAATTTGTTATACAGCAGTAGATAATTAGTACAAATATGAACACATAGGTAAACAAATAAGATTCCTTGCCATATGAAAGTATATGCTGTAAACTGAGTAAAATGCGTTTGTTTGAAGTAACTGATCTGTAATACTTTCTGACAGTCATTAGATAGTAGGACCACTTATCTATTGACACCATTCTTATTTTGTGAGACAAGAAATGTTTAAGGGGATGTAAGTTTTTCTCTTACTTATGAATGGAGAATAGCACATTAAAAAATATTATCAAATCATTAAGGATACAAAATACAAGTCTCTTTTACTTCTTCTGGAAACACCATCTTCTGTCACATCCACCACTGTTTATATAGACCCTGCTTCAGAATGGGACTGAATCACTAGCTGGTTGTTAAGGTTAACGCTAGTGTGGCCACTAATGGTTGTTGTCCACAGTTGAGGGCCTAAATTAACAAATTTCAGTTAGGGCCAGTGATGTCTTCAACAGTTAAGTGTTGTGGATTCAGAGATGAATAATCTTAGTCCCTGTCCTCATATTGCTCACAATCTGGGAGGAGATTCAGGACAAGGAAGAGAAGGGATAAAGAGGTGGGGGGAGGAAGATTACAATGTGGTGTAGTAGGTGCAGAATATAAGAGGGAGTTCATGGAAGCTCTCCTGAGAGATGGTGACTTCTGAGCTGTGATTTTTTCCAAAACTATTTCGTTTTCAGGCGGGCATAAGCAGAGTGAGAAATTCCAGAACAGTGAGGTAAAAGGCTCAGAGGTGCAAAGCAGTTTAATATGGCCTGATGGTCATGAGTTTGGAGGGTAGAGGTGAGGTAGGCAGTGAGAAGCATCAGGGGATGACAGTGGATCTTTAGACAGAACAGATCTGGAAGGAAAGGTGATGAGGCAAAAAGAGCCAAATCTGGGTGGTGCTTTCACCTACTAATTTTAACCTAAAGCAAAATTTAAAAAAAATTCACTGAATTACAATTTCTCATCTGTAAAATGGTGATGACAGCACCTAACACACAAGCTACCTTGTTGACTTTCAATTAAGCCTGTGTATGTGCTTTGCTTATACATTTATTAAAATATTGATGTTAAATAAACCTAGAACTTACCAGTATCTTTAGGAATCTGAAAATATAACATATGTCTTTATTCAGAAGCAGTATTAGTACTTTATATAAAATCTTATAAACACTGAAGCTATGCCGACAAGAAAGAAAATTGTGGATCTTAGGAAATAATAGAAGCAGAAGAAAGGATATGAGAACCTAAGCTGTCATGTAAGTAGTTCTAATTCTGACAGTTAAAGAAATAAAATCTTTTCAATTTTATTTTTTATACTGATAATTTGATTATTTAAATATGACTATACTTAGTATTTGAGCTTAAACATCTAAACTCGTTAAGAAGAGGGGAAATGTTAGTACACATTTTAGTTTCTGAGAAAAGAATGAGATTGAAGACATGCCCTCAAATGTGCTACTATCTCGAGTGCAAAAGTTGCTAAGGATGGTGTGCTGAAATTAATAAGTAGAATTTTACCTAACCTCATGATATGGGTTGGCACCTTTAACTTGTTCTCCTGTTTACCTTACTAATTCTTGAAATAGGTCCTTTGTGAATTTTACAAGATGAGTGCTTTTGGTGTTGTCTGTTCATGGTTTCCAAAATTTTGTTGGAGAACTATACCAGAAAATAGCTTGCATTGTTACATTTGATAGTTTCTAGTAGGAAATTTAATTTTTGGTCTCTTAGGGTTTCTAGACTATGAAAGGGGAAAAAAAACACTTGAGAGAAATAAATCATTAGCTTTATTGATGTGTGGAGATACTTGAGAAAATGAATTGCTAAGGTCAAAAATTTCCCGTTTTTCTCAGCCTCCACAATGGAACTAAGAACTGAATATGGAGGTTGAATTG
The DNA here is from genome assembly GCF_003265705.2 of Callorhinus ursinus. Lineage (NCBI taxonomy): Eukaryota > Metazoa > Chordata > Mammalia > Carnivora > Otariidae > Callorhinus > Callorhinus ursinus. The sequence continues at coordinate 34,414,129 of NW_027397072.1, read as the reverse complement.
AGGTAGATGCTCAAGTACGACTCCCACTCAATCTTATGGGATTCAGAGCTCAGGGCTGCCTCTCTGTGAAGGCTCAAAGAGTGAGTAGGCTCATAGTTCAAGGCAATTTTACAGGTGCTTCATTGCTGAAGGAAGAAATTACAGTGGAATTGAAATGCTGTATTTTCGGGTGCCTGGGTGGCTCAGTTGTTAAGCATCTGCCTTTGGCTCAGGTCATGATCTCAGGGTGCTGGGATCGAGCCCCATGTTGGGCTCTCTGCTCTGCAGGAGCCTGCTTTTCCCTCTCCCCCTGCCTCTCCCCCTACGTGTGCTCTCTCTCTGTATCTCTGTGTCTCAAATGAATAAATAAAATCTTTTAAAAAAATGCCATATTTTCCCATATGTATAGAAAGGGAATGTTTTCAGGAGAAAAAAAGGAAAATCCAAGGGTTGAGTGGGTTATGCTTTTTGAGTGTGCTCTAGTAGAAACATGATGTCAGAGTGTATTGATTTAATGACCAAACCACTGAATGTAGAAACTGTAATTAAATACACTCTTGAGAACACAATTAGACAGGTAGTACTGTTATTTAATGAGGAATGAGAACTAAACACTTCCAAGTAATAAAAGCAGGGAAAAGAATATTTGGACAGGTACTGTTTTCTAAGAATCCAGATTTCCTTTTATTAAAGTATTTTTTGAAGCAGATCTGATGTATTTCCCACTGACAACCTTCCCTCCTCAGTTTGTCTTGTCTTGAAAGCTGGTGAGTTTTCATTTTTTAAGAATCCCTTTCATCTTCTCACTACCATTTCCATACTAGGCTCTTTGTATCTTGCTGGACGTTACGGCTGCCCCCATTGTGCCATTTGCTGCCTCCTTACCTGAGTCAACAGTGGTAACAAATGCGACTTTTGCACTCAAGATACTAGCACATTTGGGGGCATGTCTTCAATCTCATTCTTTTTTCGGATGTAACAGATTATTATCAGCAACACGCTTCTGGCCACTGAGAGCGGGGATAGTAATATTTATGAGGAAAATAGTGTACACTTGTTCATTATTGACCTTTTGCATCTTTATTATTTGATATGAAACGCCATTAAAGACTGAATTATCAATATTTTATGCAAGTATCAATATTTTTATACAAGTGTGCTTATACAAGCATAAGCATGCATATGATTTTGGAAACACTGTGATGTAAATGAAAGACATCCTCATGTTGTAAAGCAATATACTATGTTTCCTCAAAAACACACAATTTTAGTCTCCAGCAACATCATGAATAGAAGAAGCAATGGAAACATTGTGCACATTATAAGCTAGGACAGGGTGTTTTTAAACTTTTATGCCATTGGCTTTTCAGGCCAAATCAAGGGGAAAAAATACCACATTTAAAAATGCTTCAATACATTCACATGTTAAGTTGTTTATTTAAATTGGGGTAATTTAGTGTTTTGCAAGTATATGTCAAGAGCCACATTACAATGCCATAAAACAACTCATAAATCACAAAGGAAGTACCAAGAATAAAGGAACAGTGGTGGAAATCTTAAGAGACACTGTAATAGCACAATTGGCAGTACAGATGGTTGAGTTCTGAACAGACCAGAATGATGCAGCTTTTGCCAACAATAACAGGGAGGAAAAGTACTTTCCACGGTAAATCCAAGTACTGGGAGACTGTGGCTGTATGGCTATTAAATAGCCCATGGAGACAAATAAAAAGAAAGTATGCTTTATATCTTGTATAGCACATTATTAGAAGGACTTTACAAAGGCTCATGTATGTCTACAAATTACTTAGTGGCCAAGGGCTAATAGGCAATGTTTTTCAAACATTGATGCAGGTTTATGACAATGATTAATGTAAATCATTTTTATTTTTATTTATTTATTTTTAAAAAGATTTTATTTATTTGACAGAGAGAGACAGCGAGAGAGGGAACACAAGCAGGGGGAGAGGGAGAAGCAGGCTTCCTGCTGAGCAGGGAGCCCAATGCGGGGCTCGATCCCAGGACCCTGGGATCATGACCTGAGCCGAAGGCAGACGCTTAACGACTGAGCCACCCAGGCGCCCCAGTGTAAATCATTTTTAATTTGTATGCCTCAAGGAACTTCAAATAGCAACATTTCCAAAGATTCTAGAAATTTTAAACAGTCTTATCTGTTTTCTAAAGGTGACATATCTTTTGCTGTGATAACAAATAATCGCAATAACTCAGTGGTTTACAAGAACAAACATTTATTTATTTATTTAAAATTTTATTGTTATGTTAATCACCATATATTACATCATTAGTTTTTGGTGCAGTGTTCCATGATTCATTGTTTGTTCATAACACCCAGTGCTCCATGCAGAACGTGCCCTCCTCAATACCCATCACCAGGATAACCCATCCCCCTCCCCCCTCCCCTCTAGAACCCTCAGTTTGTTTTTCAGAGTCCATCATCTCTCATGGTTCGTCTCCCCCTCTGACATACTCCCCTTTTCTTCCTCTCCTGTTATCTTCTTCTTTTCCTTTTTTCTTAAAATATGTTGCGTTATTTGTTTCAGAAGTACAGATCTGTGATTCAACAGTCTTGCACAATTCACAGCGCTCACCGTAGCACATACCCTCCCCAATGTCTATCACCCAGCCACCCCATCCCTGCCACCCCCAACCACTCCAGTAACACTCAGTTTGTTTCCTGAGATTAAGAATTCCTCATATCAGTGAGGTCATGTGATACATGTCTTTCTCTGATTGACTTATTTCACTCAGCATAACACCCTCCAGTTCCATCCACGTCGTTGCAAATGGCAAGATCTCATTCCTTTTGCTGGCTGCATAATATTCCATTGTGTATATATACCACCTCTTCTTTATCCATTCATCTGTCGATGGGCATCTTGGCTCTTTCCACAGGAACAAACATTTATTTTTAACTTATATTGCAAGAGGGCTGAAGGGTGGCTGAGCTGTCTTGGCTGGGCTCAGCTGAGATGAGCTCCATCTATCTTCCCATTCCAGGACCCAGGCTGAAGGAGCAGCCCCTATCCGGGTTGTGCAATCCTTGCGGCAGAAGGCAGAACACAAGAGGGGCAGAGCCTAACCACACAAGCACAGTCTATGCCACCGCTAGAAGAAGACATAAGTCTGCTCACATTCTTTCGGCTCAAAGAATTGGTAAGGCCAAGCCCAAAGTCATTGTGTTGGAGGCATAGTCTTCCTACTGAGAAGAACGGTGAGAATGGGGAGTAAATTAGTAGTGGAGAGCAAATAATGCAGTCTAACACTGTTGGTAAAGGGCACTGTTGGTGAAAATTAATATTTTGGGGAAGGTCACTCTAATCAAAATCTTCTGTCAAAGACCACTGATAATCTCCTAGTATGATATGAAATTTGTTCTAAGCCCTTATTGTCTTCCCCTGGCCTGAAGCATATGACAATTCCCTCCTTGAAACTTGTTCCTCTTTTTCATTCTATAGCATTTTTCCTGGTTCTCTTTTGACCTATCTGAATACCTCTGTATGTCCTTCTTCAATTATCTACTTCCTGCAGTTCTGGAAATAAGGATTTCCCAGTTGCTTTCACTGGCCCTTTTATTGCTAAGCAATTCCAGTTATTAAAATGTTGGCAATATTAAATTGAACACCAAAAAAAAGAAAAAAGGAAAAGAAGGTCGAAAATCAGTATACTCCAATGTGTTTTTTGTTAAATTTGAACTTTTTCGGAAGAAATATAAAACGAATTTCTCACTGGAATTTCTTGCCATTAAACTTTCAAAATATTTTTGTAGTTACTCTCAGAAATAGTAGCCACACTTTTGTTTTCTTCCATTGATCCCCTTGTGTTTAGAGGTTATCACAAAGTAATTAAAAATTACATTGGATTCCTATTCCTTCTACCTTTAAATAACACTTACCTAAGTTTTATATGCAAATATCTTTTTAATGTAACAAGGTTTAAAACTTCCTTAAGTACAGAGATCTTGCCTTATTCTTTAAAAATTCCTCAAAACAGATATGTAAGTTAATTACTTAACATAGGAATCCTTAAATGGTTAGATGTTTATATAGTTAAAATAGCTCATCTTTACCTCACTTTTTTAAAAAACAATACATCTTCAAATGTTAGGAACCAGATACTTCTGTTTGAGTTATAAAAGAGGCAAAAAAAAGTAAATTAAAAATCACTTGTACAGTTCTAAAACATTAGGTATAGGCAATAATTCAGCCTCTATTATTGACCAACCACGTGCCCATACTGAAGTTATTTAACCCCTTAAGGTCTTGAATTTCTTATTTATAACTAAGAGGTGAGGACTAGATGGTTTTTTAGGTTCCAAATTATAAAAATTTCTTTCCCCCAAGCCAAAATTATTCTTTGAGTAGTACCCATAGATGGCAGTACCATATAATAAAATCAGTGAAAATAATTTTTTTTTAACCTGTCCAGATTAGGAAAAAAAAAATCTAAAACACATTCATTGTGGGATTTCAAATGGAAAAAAAGAAAGCAAAAGCAAAATGGCCATTATCATAATGTCTTAATTTATTTTGTTTTCTAGAATAAGATTCTAGTTACATGAGGTGAAGATGGTAGAAAAACTGAAGTCTGACTATTTCTATATAAACAATGCACTGAAGAGCAAACAATTATGAGGTTTCTCAAGGAATTAGGGACTCCAACTCTTGTTTCAAAAAATTAAAAGCCACTAGAACTAACGCCTCTCTTAAAGTAAAAAAGCCAAAAACCTTAAACTGAAATGACATTTAACTATGCAATAAAAGCTCTTTAAGAAGATTTATAGGTTAAAAATATGAACCTGCCCTAATAAAAAAAATCAGCCTTGTAAGATACTTTGAAATGAACCTTCCTGGCATAAAGTAACTTAACCTAAGTGAACACAATATTTTCCTTGGAGGGCAGAGCAGTGACTGTCTTTGACAATGACAGGGAGTGTCTGTACAGCATTGTACATATCCATTTGTAGGGTGGAAGATTTGAGGGACTTTGAAGGCATAATCTGACCATGAAAATGATATTCCTGAATAAAGTCCCAATTCAACCCACTCTGTCCCAATTATTGTGGCTTGGAATTAACAAAATTAAAATTTCATTAAGAAAAAATTCCTTGAAAGCTCTAATTGAATATGCTATTAATATATTACAGAACATGTAAAATCAGGACATGTGAAATATGTAAAATCAGGAACAGTTTTTCTCTTTCAAAGTGCTTCCTCATGTCATCACCATGATGAAACTGAACAAATAGCCAAGAAGCAGTTCTTCACAAAATACAAATTGTGCAATCCAAATATGTAATACTCCTGACCTGGAAGGATGACTAATATTCTTTACATGAAATACAGCAAGGTGCTGCAGAACAAAGGGGAACTTCATTCAAGTTCATCAACATGAATGATGTTAGGTTGTAAAAATATAAATCACATATCTCAAACAGCAAAAGAGGTGAAGAAAATATCCATTCAATTCATATACAGAACAATTATGACATGGGTGGTGGGGCTACAATACCTCTAATTCATACAGAAACAGACACTGTTTCAGCACAAACTGTCCTGTATGTTTGAGCATATGTCAGAAACTTAAGTAGGATAGTGCCATTGCCTACAGTCTCATTGTAGAGGCAGACATGCACACCTTGAAGAAGAAGCTGACGAAGTTACAAGGGGCAAGGAACATAGCAGAATATCAGAGTGGAGTTGGGATTTCCGAGAGGTGGTGAGTTCTGGGCATCATATGCAATGGCAGGGAAAATGAGAACTAGTAGTCTAGAAAAAGGCACCCTCTTGTGCTGTGGGTGGAATGCAAACTGGTGCAGCCACTGTAGAGAACAGTATGGACGTTCCTCAAAAAATTAAAAACAGAATTACCATATGATCCAGGAATTCCATTCCTGGGTATTTACCCAAAGAAAACAAAAACAGTAATTCAAAAATATATATATGCACCCCTATGTTTATTGCAGCATTATTTACAATAGCCAAATTATGGAAGCCACCCGTGTCCATCCATAGATGAATGGCTAAGGAAGAGGTGATAGTATGTGTGTGTGTATATATATAATGGAATATTACTCAGCTATAAAAAAGAATGAAATCTTGCCATTGGCAAGAATGTGTATGGGTGTAGAGGGTATGATCCTAAGTGAAGTTAAGTCAGTCATAGAAAGACAGATACCATATGATTTCACTCATACGTGGGATTTAAGAAATGAAACAAATGAACAAAGGAAAAATAAAGAGACAAACCAAAAAAACTCACTCTTAACTATAGAGAACAACTGATGGTTACCAGCGGCTGGGGGGTGGGTGAATTAGATGTGAGGATTAAGGAGTGCACTTGTCCTGATGAGCACAGGGGGATGTATGAAGTTGTTGAATCACTATATTGCACATCCGAAACAAATATGAGACTGTATGTTAAGTACACTGGAATAAAAAAAAAAAAGAACTAGGAGTCTAGAGGGATGCAGAGGAGAGGCATTATTCCCTGTTTAAAAACAGGGTAACCTCCATGGCTCTTTCTCTTACATGAGCTTATAGTAGACACCTTGGGAGGTTTCATCCCCTCCAAGCCTACTTGTTCTAGTCTTCCTATTCTCTGTTGCTGGCTACTTCTTGGGGTTCTGGTTCTAGTTTCTCTGTCAGCTACATTGGAGTGGTTGCTTCTTAGACCTGATTCACACCTCAGACTTGCTAGATCCCTTCCCAGCCTCGCTGCCCAGCACCCTCCATGCAAGACAGTCAGGGGGCAAATGTGTGTGTGTGTGTGTGTGTGTGTGTGTGTGTGTGTGTGTGTGTGTGTAACCAAAACCGATTTGCTTAATTAAGAAAGCAGTGCTAAAATCAATCAGGGTTGTGAAGTAAAAGTGGGAGAACAGTTAGGACTTAAATGGACAAGAACAGACAGCTGGTTTGGCGTGATAGAAAATAGTTGCTGAAAGATGCTGAGCAGAAAAGGAATATAATGAATGTCATTTAATCACAATGTCTATTATTTGGAAGTAGCAAACTGGATAGAAACTTTTTTTCATCAGGATTATAATCCACTGGAAAAGGGTGAAAATTATATTTTGGGTAGTGCAAGCTACACTTTCAATGGTGTGGAGGCATCGAAGGGTATGCCATATTTGTGGATTGTCAAAAATGGGAGTGGGTATGGTAGTAAATGGCTTGAGATGGGGTTGGTGGCAAAGTAAGTTGGGGTCAGATTGTAAAGGATCATGGTGAGGAATTTGGGCTTTATCCAGTTGGCAATGGGGTCCCCACTAAGATTTTCAAGGTCATTTTTTGGGTTTACTTCTTTTAGCTAAATATTGAAGAAAGTAAAGTTACTTAAAAATCAAAGAATAAGGCCACCATGCTTTGTCTTCCCCCAAAGCAACGGCAAACAGATGTTCTTGCCTACCATGGTGTGGTAGGAGTCTAAGGAATTACTTCTAGTAGGTTCCTCAGCATTCTACTGCCCCTAGCTTTTTGATACTACCTCCTCAGAGCTCATGGCTGTCTTCTTCCAAGGTCAAGGCTTTTCTGATTCCTCCCAGTACCCATTTCCTGCAGTGTTTTTAGCACAAACACATGCTCTGTCTGTCAAGTACAGTGTAAAAATGACTTTGCTGGAAGGCGTGGAGATTTCTGGGCATAAGCCACACACGGAGCAAACATTACAAGCAGATGGCCTCATTACTCGATCCAGCATGAGCCAGAGAGAAACAGTGCTGGGCTTTTCCAGGATGAGGCAGTTTAGTCTTCTGATCTTCAGCTCTGTACTTTGATCTCAGGTCTACTCCTTAGTTTCAGTTCAAAACAACTGTCTTTGAAACTTCCATTTTATATTTCTTCCATTTGTTTAGATTCCTCTCAGCATGACAAAAAATATCTTAATAATACCTCTCCTCCAGGTGCTTTCTCTATGCCTGGAGTGTTTTACTTACTAGTGGTTTTTTTTTTTTTTTTTTTTTTTTTTTTGCTCTGGTCTGCTCAAATTACCTTAAGTTCTTTCTGCATTCTTCAGTCTGACTCAATCATCCTGTCTCCTGATTTTGCAGTTTTCTTAAGCATCTTTCTTCCATCGCCATCCCTGGATCGCACTCAGATCATGTGAGCATTTCTCAGTCTAACTTTCTGTTGCCTGTCAATCTGTTTTAAAATTAGTATGCCAACACCCTTCCTTTTCTACAGAAAAACATGGTTATAAGATAGTTCAGAATAAAGCCAGGGCAGGCTGAGGGGTGAGAATATTTTTACCCATTAATATTTAAGAATGTGAGGTGATGGGAAGAAAGAAGAAGACTGAGAGACAAAGGAAAGCCTAAATGCCTAATTTAATACTTCTTCAACCTCACCTTCCTCAAGTTTGCGCCGATTGGCAGACTCTCCTGCTTGTCTTAATAGTTGGGTAGTTTCCCAATTTTCTTCTTTTTCTTAAGCATTACTCTTACAGTTATTATGTTTTCTCAGATATATTTTAAGCTTAGTGAAGGTAGAGGCCTTGCAATTACTACACTCTATCCCCTATGGCGTTCAAAACACAGCTGTGGATATCTCTTGTGTATGTTTTATTCCACATTGTCTTTTTTTTAAATTTTTCATTGTTATGTTAATCACCATACATTACATCATTAGTTTTTGATGTAGTGTTCCATGATTCATTGTTTGTGCATAACACCCAGTGCTCCATGCAGAATGTGCCCTCTTTAATACCCATCACCAGGCTAACCCGTCCCCCCACTCCCCTCCCCTCTAGAACCCTCAGTTTGTTTTTCAGAGTCCATCGTCTCTCATGGTTCATCACATCCTCCGACTTACTCCTCTTCATTCTTCCCTTCCTGCTATCTTCTTCTTTTTTTCTTAACATATATTGCATTATTTGTTTCAGAAGTACAGATCTGTGATTCAACAGTCTTGCACAATTCACAGCGCTCACCATAGCACATACCCTCCTCAATGTCTATGACCCAGCCACCCCATCCCTCCCACCCTCCACCACTCCAGCAACCCTCAGTTTGTTTCCTGAAATTAAGAATTCCTCATATCAGTGAGGTCATATGATACATGTCTTTCTCTGATTGACTTATTTCACTCAGCATAACACCCTCCAGTTCCATCCATGTCGTTGCAAATGGCAGGATCTCATTCCTTTTGATGGCTGCATAATATTCCATTGTGTATATATACCACCTCTTCTTTATCCATTCATCTGTCGACGGACATCTTGGCTTTTTCCACCACAGTTTGGCTATTGTGGACATTGCTGCTATAAACATCGGGGTGCACATACCCCTTCGGATCCCTACATTTGTATCTTTGTATTCCACATTGTCTTTATCCTCAGACTCTTGGAGGGGATAAGCTGGTTTGCAGTTGCTACACTATTAACATCTTCTCGCATTCAGATTCCATAGAAAAGATAGCATTTCCCTAAATAGTATAAACAAAATATCTGGACCTGACTATCATTTGCTTTAATTGAGTTGTGGGTACCCCGGAAGCGTTACATTGGTCAGAGTGATGAAATGGCCCAGTTGGTGGAGGAAAGGGTGCAGGAGCTGGACAAAGAGTCACCTCCACTTAAAGCACACAGACTTCAGTGGAAGAGAGGTGATCCTCAAAGGAAAATTGAGTTTGTTAGTTTCTTTCTTTCTTTCTTCTCTTTCTTTCTTTCTTTCTTTCTTTCTTTCTTTCTTTCTTTCTTTCTCTCTCTCTCTCTCTCTCTCTTTCTTTCTTTCTGATTTTATTTATTTATTTGAGAGAGAGAGTGCACAGAGGGAGAGGGAGAAGCAGACTCTCCGCCGATCAGAGAGCCCAATGCAGGGCTTGATCCTAGGACCTCGAGATCATGACCAGCTGAAGGCAGATGCTTAACTGACTGAGCCACCCAGGCACACCGAAAATTGAGTTTCTGTTTCCAAAAGATGGGGAAGTGGATGATAGCTATCTAACACAATAAATGTTCACTACAATATCCTTATTAAGAAGATTATAAGGGCAGTACAATGCTGTTGTAGCCCCCATGAACCTTGAGCAACAAATATTGAATGCTTCTCTGGGAGTTATGAGTTTCCCAAAAATGACTCAAGACAGATATGATGAGAATTTGGAAGAGATTAGAGTCAGTGTAAAGACCACAAGGTGTTGCTAAAAAAAGACCGTTCTCTGAGGATTGTAGGAGACCTCCTATTGCTTATAGAATAACATACAAAGCCTTAGCATGATACACAAGATCTTTTACAATCTGACCCCAGTTTACTTCTATTTCATTTCCTGCCAATTTCTACTTTACTCTCTATAATCCAGCCCAGTATAGTTTCTTATCATTCTCTAAACACATCATGCTGTTTATGACTCAGTGACTTTCCCCCCTATATTTGTCCTTTCCTTTTTTTATGAACTTGAAAGAACACATAAGGAAAAATGCTCAACTCAATGACTTTTTGAAAATCTTGTCTCATTCTTGGGATGCTCTTCTGTGCTTTTTCCAAATTGGTACATTTCTTTTTTTTAATTAAAAAAATTTTTATTTTAGAGAGAGAGAGAGAGAGTGCACACATGTGAGCAGGGTGGGAAGGGTAGAGGGAGAGGGAGAAAGGGAGAATCTAAGTAGGCTCCATGCTCAGAGCAGAACCCAATGCAGGGCTCGATCTCACAACCCTGAGATCATGACCTGAGCCAAAATCAAGAGTCGAACTTAACCAACTGAGCCACCCAGGCACCCCCAAATTGTTACATTTCTATTTATTCATGAGGATGAAGCTCAAATGTTATCACTTGTGTAAAGGTCTTAAGAGTGTTAGTCACCTCTGACTTGAACACCTGGGTAAACAGGGACAAAATTAAGCAAAGGAAGGATTATAGAGGGGGGAACTAGTTTGGCTAGGGGGAAGGTGAGGGGGGATAATGGATTCCATTTTGGGCAGGTAAATCTCAAGTACCCATTTGAGGATGCCTGGTTGGTATTTAGATGCACTGGACCTAGGTATTCATCAGAGTGGCCTGGCATGAAGACACAGATCTGGGTGTTGCCACCATAGAAGTGGTGGGTAAGATTTCCCAATGAGAAAATTATCAAGGGTTGAACCTTGGAGAGTGAAGCATTTAAGAGGAGGGCTGAGGCACTGAATGGTCAGTAATAGAGAGGAGGCAGGAGGAGTGGAGAGGTGTAAGACCAAGAAAAAAGAAAAAAATATTCTCAGCAGTTAAACCAAGGAGATACAGTTTTTGAAGAAGGGAGTTACTAGTGTCAAATGGTAAAGTCAGTTCAAGAATGATAGAGATCTTCCTACTATCTTCTTCTTCTTCTTCTTTTTTTTAAATATATAATGTATTACTTGCTTCAGAGGTAACATAATTAAAAAAAAGAATGACAGAGATCACTAAATGATCAATGACTTGGAAGGCATTGGAAGGGTGATGATTTTGAGAGGGTTTGAAAGAAACTTGGGGGCTACAGAGAGAACTAAGAGTGCTTCTCTTGGATATAATGGTGTTAAAAGACAGCTGAGCATTCCATGATGGGAACTAGAGATACAAAATCTTTTCCAGCATGAATAAGAACATTGGAGTTACAGCTTTAATTCTCTTTCTGCATTTGGTGAAGGACACTCATTACAGCATCATAATGGATTCCTTTCTAGCATATTTCCTTTGAAGAGAGCACTCCTTCATGTGAACATAATAATAGAAAAATATAACTTCTTAAAAATCACATCAATAACTCTTTGAGGACAAAGCTGACCAAATACATTATTACTTCTTACCCTGTAGCACAAAAAGTGAAGTCCACTGATCTGGATAGAAAGGAACAATTATTACCTTGTTCCCTCTAAGCAAATGTTATTCTTTATTATATCCTCAGGACGTCTGTTTTTCAAATGAAAAAAAAATTATTTTATAGTCATTAAATCACTCACTGCTGGTTCCCTGATGAGAAAAAGTAATAAACATATAAGGGAAGGAAAGTACTAGAACATGTGAGCTTTTTCAGAATTCAGTATTGGCATATTAAAACTCCAGATTAAACCTGTAGCAGTGAGAGGCTATGTAGTTGTGGGGTTAGGGTTGGTGGTGAGAAAAGATCTCAAAGACATCAGAGATTTATTTGGTTGTCTTTGTTTCTGGGTCCAGTTCCCCAGTCCAATATGTCTGGAAATTCAGTAAATAACTTATACAGGGAACCTCAAGCCTTGAGAAAAAAGACATAAAGGACCTATTTCAAATCCACAAAACCGATTTTTAGCTAAAGCAATAATTGAAGTTAAGATACGTATCTTTCCAAAACTCTATGTGGGAAATTAAAGTACAAATCAGAAGATTGCCTGATGAGTATATGGAATCAGAATAATATCTAAGTTATCTTGTCTACTAATCTGTATAATCTGGTCTTGTCAGTGAAGCAGACATATTGCCCATTTTTCCCTATTAACTTTAGTTCTTAGGTCTCTTTGAGATTTCAGTTAATGCTACGGAATCTCTCATCAGTCAAAAGCACATGCACACAAGCTTTTTCACATATTTCAGTAGTTTCAAAGCCTCCCAAAAACCAAGACTTAAAATCCCAGGTCAGTAGGCCCCAGACTAGGGATTCACAGTCTAGAGACCTCTTTTTCAGTGCTTAAACGTGTCTTTCCCATCATTGCAATGACATTTAGATTAATCAGTCTTTGCTTGTTTCAGGCCAAGAAATTCTCGAAGCTCATGGCTTAATATCTAATTGATTCAAACAAAGAGGTTGGTGTGTAGGTATCTTCCTCAGCTAGGATGTAAGAACACCAGTAGTCCTAGAATTCTGCCTATTTGGTAGAATCACCAGAAGTTCCTCCCACTACTTTTTGTTCACATAGAGGAGACAAAAAAATTAGAGTTTATGTCAACCTCCAGGCAATATAAATAACAACACAAAGAGTTGGTGTGCTTCTTTTGTGATGTCACATGATCCCTCCAATGTTTAATTCTCTTTCAAACTTAATCCTAGGCCCTGTCTTGAAGTGTGAGTAGTTGAAGGGATAGCATGTCAAGAGTATTTCCTTCTAATGGCAGGAGCTGATTATAGGTCAGTTACTTAGTACCACTGTGGGTTCGATTTGTTTGTTTGAATCATTCTGATGCAGAACACACTGAGGCAATTACAGAATTTTGGTCATTCTTGAATCATTTATCTTTGTTGATTTCTTTTTAAGTTTTAATTGAGAGAAATACAGGAACAGAACAATGATAATGTCTTTCAAATACTAGCTTTTGCTGACACCATTGGAAGATATCTGGTCTCAAATACTTGATTAAATCAGTTGGTTGTTTCATCCTAACTTGTGAAATGGCATGGCTTGGTAGAAAGAGATTTGGTGACTGTATTAGGGTTGCAGCAAGAAAGAGAAAGTTTATTCTAGTTAGGATAATCTGAGAAGGGCTTAAAAAGGGACTGTTTCCCAAGGCAGGGGCAGAATGTAGGAAATCATAAATGAAATGCAGTACCCCAGACCTGTTACCACAACTAGACCCACTAGAGTAAGGAATGTGACCATAACCTGGAAGGGAGAATTGTGTGGGATAGGCCAACTTCAGTGGAACCCTGAGCTCTGGTGAAGGGATGCAGCCAGCTCTTGGTGAACCTGCAGGGAAGGAGGCAAGAACATAATTTGCCCTCATCTGCCCTCACTTCCTATTTTCTCTAGTATCTCTTTCTGGGCATCCCTATTGGCATATTGATGTGATCATACAGGTCAGCATTCTGGATGGGGTCAGGGTGGAAAAGAATGGAGAACAAATGGGTCTGGAAGGCAAACAAAAATATTTGGCATAGGTCCAACAAATCTGGGTTCAAATTCTGGCTCCACTACTTATCAGTTCTTTGTCATTGAACCAGATATAACTTCTTTAATACTCGGTTTTCTCTCCCTTGGGATTTCTGGGAGAATTAAATATAAATAGTGGAATGTCTGTTTGTATCACATGACATGTACATGCTCAAAAAATGCTTATTGAATTTTAACTAAATGAATGAGTACCTGATTAATTAAAAAGGAAAGATTGGTGAAAGCAGAGGCTAAGAAGTAGTTTCCCTTTACAATTTATGCACCATAAATACAATTTTTGATGCGTGTACATCTGAATAATATTCTATATACACAGGGAATATATTCTATATACATAGGGAATATATTCTAGGCAATGTTCATAGGGAAGTATGCATGAAAAAATAATCATTACTGCTAATGTGTGACTATTGTGTTCTGGACAGTTAAAATTTAACATTTACATGCCTTTGATGAGTCAAGGTATCTTTCCAATTTTCTCATTTTATGAACTACAGTACATAAAACTAAACATCTCTTAAAAACCCTTGAATTTTGGAACTGGAAGTGGCCCATGGAAAATCATCTGTTTAAGCTTTTTATTTTGCAGTTGAGAAGACTGAGGCTCAGAAATGTAAACTTATCCAAGGCTAATGACCTTGGAAGTGGTAGAATTATAGCTAGAATCCAGGAGTTCTGGCCTCAGTCTAAAAGCCATCTTCTTCTAGATTTTGATTAATAACATCCTAAAGAACAGAACTGCCTAAAAGTTCCACACCTTATAAATCAGCACGAAGCCAGAGGAAAGAATAAACTTATGAATTCAATCCCCATCTAGATTCTGAGAGAGTAAATTAAAGCATTAATGCTTTGCAATTTATAAAAGAACCTCTTGCTGTAAGTGGCCATCATTATTATACTGCTCTCTGATGTGGATACAAACAGTCTTGAGGCTCTTGTAAATAAATTATATATATGCCCAGAAAACTTGAAATTAGGCTCTACATAGGGAGAAGTAGTAGATAAATGTACCCACTTGATATGAAAGGTGACCGTAGTCCTCATAGAATTCAAGAAAAATAAACTAGCTTTCTGGGGCGCCTGGGTGGCTCAGTTGGTTAAGCGTCTGGTCCTGGGATCGAGCCCTGCATTGGGCTCCCTGCTCAGTGGGGAGTCTGCTTCTCCCTCTCCCTCTGCTGCTCCCCCTGCTTGTGCGCTCTCTCTCTGTGTCAAATAAAATCTTTAAAAAAAAGAAAAATAAACTAGATTTCTGTATCAAAGTATAAAGAATCTCACTAGGTTTTTCTTAATGTGATAGGATCATTTTCCTTAATATTTCACAGGAAATTGAGTGCAAAAGCTCAGGGATTGTGATTTAGAATATTACGTGAGGGGTTATTTATTCTTAGAAAAGGGAAAGTGAAAATTCTAAAGACAGCAGAACATTGTCATATATTCTCAAGAAAAACAGATTTTCTGAAAGGCTTATTACCTATCTTTCTCCTTATGTCTCTTGGAAGAGGAATCACCATTAAGGCTATAGAAACATTCTGGGACTCCAAAGAGAAGAAAACATCATTTAGGAGACCAAGGCTAAAATAATGCTGGTCTCCCATCATGCCATATGGAGGGGCCACGGAATAGCTCCTAAGATGCTTGTTTCCTTAATTAGGACAAACCCCAGTCCAAAATGCTTTTGGAAGAAAAGCCTTGTAACAAACGCTCTAGGGGATGAATCACAGCTTCAGACTTTTCAATTAAACTTCCCTTTTATTACCCCTCATTGATAGTCTTTGAAGTATGTTTCAATTAACATAAAATTTAGAGCCCGAAGACTTCTAAACTTCTGTGCTTCTAAAATACTATACACATTATCCACATAATTCTTGTGAACAAATCAATAAATACAAATTATTGTTATTATTCACTAGCAAAAATGATAGTCTTAAGAGACATCGTGTAACATGGTGGTGAGGAAGTCAAGACTTTGTACTTGGAGGCTTTCTATAACTCAGTTGCCTCAAGTATAAAATGGGAAAATAGCATGACCTACTTCATTTAGAATTGTTACAATTCAATGAGGTAAATCATGAATGCACTTAGAATAGGGCCTGACACCCAGCATGGTCTATAAATGTTAGATAATGTTGTGGTTATTATTGTTATTAGTATTAAGTTATTATTACTTATTTAGCCTGTATTATGTTGCTGTATTCTTGTTCCTGTGTGATTTCTTTTTTTTCTTTTCTGCTCAGTAATTTTCTTTCTTTTTTAAAATATTTTTTATTAACATATAATGTATTATTTGTTTCAGGGGTACAGGTCTGTGATTCATCAGTCTTACACAATTCACAGCGCTCACCGTAGCACATACCCTCCCCAGGGTCCATCACCCAGCCCCCCCATCCCTCCCAATCCCCTCCACTCCAGCAACCCTCAGTGTGTTTCCTGATATTAAGAGTCTCTTAGGGTTTGTCTCCCTCTCTGGTTTCGTCTTGTTTCATTTTTCCCTCTCCTCCCCTATGATCCTCTGTCTTGTTTCTCAAATTCCACATATCAGTGAGATCATATAATTGTCTTTCTCTGACTGACTTATTTCGTTTAGCATAATACCCTCTAGTTCCATCTACGTCTTTGCCAATGGCAAGATTTCATTTTTTGATGGCTGCATAATATTCCATTGTATATATACCACATCTACTTTATCCATTCATCTGTTGATGGACATCTAGGCTCTTTCCATAGTTTGGCTATTGTGGACATTGCTGCTAGAAACATTGGAGTGCAGGTGCCCCTTCAGATCACTACATTTGTATCTTTGGGGTAAATACCCAGTAGTGCAGTTGCTGGGTTGTAGGGTAGCTCTATGTTCAACTTTTTGAGGAACCTCCATACCGTTTTCCAGAGTGGCTGCACCGGCTTGCATTCCCACCAACAGTGTAGGATGGTTCCCCTTTCTCCTCTTGTGCAATTTCTTAATCCTCGCAGTGACTTTGAAACTTTTTGGTAGGTATCATTAGTTCCATTTCACAATGGAGGAGACCAAAGTTGAGAGAGCTTAGGAAACTTGGGTAAAAATACAGAGTAAGAGGCAGAGCTACAGTTCCAAAATAAGTCTGTCTGACCTCAAAACCTATGCCTATAACCACTGCACTGTATTTACTTCCAGCTGATCTTTCTATATTTGTGAAGAGTCTCTCCTAAATCCTTGTCATCCTGCAAGACCATAGGATTGAATAGAAGAATAGAGGCTTCTGTAATTCTTTTGTGGACTAAGTTCTGGCTGTGTGTTTTTTTTTAATTAAACATGACTTTTATTGTTTATTCTTTTTACAAAAGCAATATATGCCTTTTGCTGAAAAGGTAGAAATTGCTACTAATAAGAAGGCAGTAAAAATACATATTCTTTCTATCCAGAGATAACTGCAGTTAACTCTTTAGTTGTATATTCTTCTGCTATTTGTGTTCTGAATTTCATCTGTAGAGTGCAATTATTTGTTTTTCATTGGTTATAAAATGTTTGCAACTCACTAGCAACATTTCCATAGAAATAAATAAGGTTAAAGACTATTTTCTTTTCTATGATAAATAAGATATTATCTTTCTATTTAATCTTTGAGTGGCACAAAGCCTAGCCTGTGGTTTACCAGTGGAGTTTAGCCCAATATTTTTAATGACCAAGAAGTAAAATAAGGACACAAAAATGAAATGTAAGAATATTAGAAACTCTGTAGGAAAGAAGAAAATCAAGGGTGGCTGGGAATTCTTTGCATTGTTGGCTTAGCTCTCAACGTTATTCCATTTTTATAAGCTGGTGATAATGGACATAATCCATGCTCTTTTCTCCAGCCCAAGTTGCTATCTTGAATTCTTTGTGAAATGTGGGATTTTTTTTTTTACCAAAAGGAAAAATGATAATAAAAACGGTCCTCTAACCTCAAGACATTTACAACTCACTCCTTTGCCAGTGAATTGAAAGGTGGTAATAGCAAATGATCAGTTTGTGCTACCTCAAATTTTAGGGCTCATGAAAAGGCTACATTGGTTACTGATGAATTCCACTCACAGATTTTAAAGACATTTTCCAGACTTTGCCCAGACATCTAGCACCATTTCTGTTGGAAAACAACGAACAAATATAACAGAAGTTAAATCAAATTACCAATCAGTAGAAGAGATAGGACTTTTCCTTCTCATCTACTATGTTACTTCACTTTTGAACTTCATAAAATTTTCAGTAAATCCTTGTCACGTCTGAGTGGGGTGCCTAAAATGAAAATCTAGGGTAGGGTGAAAAATGAGAGAATTAGAGGACAAAGGAAATAGACTTTTCAAGATACAGAGTGATATCTAAGAACACTAACTTTGTGGCAAATTTAATATTCTAGTATAACCTGGAACTGTTCTTCATGGAGTCAGAATAAAGAGCCCAAATTCAATCCCTTGATGCAAATTCAGTTTAGTTTTTAAAACGATATGAAACATTTTTAATTCTATTAGTTTTGTGTTTTTTAAAAAAATCTATTAGATTTTAAAAGAAAAACCTAATAGTTTTAGAAAACTGTTAGTTAACTCCTAGTCACTTATCACAGATAATTGGATGCTCTTCTTTCTTAGGATCTTTAGTGCTTGCTCACGTCACAGTTTTTATACTTTTTATACTTTTATAAAAAGTATACTTTTCATACTTTTAGATGCACCTGCCAATGAAACAAAGAGTAATTTTTGCAGGAGATTTGACATTGATAGTTATCTGAATGATTATTTCTAGACCCCAGTTTAGTTTCATTATAATTGTACTGCAATAAGGTATAGCCCGTAGAGATGAACAAAACAACTATTCTGCATAATAGGGCCAATTTTCTCCATTATGGTATTCAGAAGGATTTTGACTTAGATACCCATATGTCTGCACTTAGAACCTCAGTGTTAAAGTCCTTTAAAGTCACTGTGCCCCCTTAGTACCTTTCCTAGTTTTACCAGTATTTATTAGAGATATATTTAAAAAACTTAATTTGTATTTTGTATTCCAGGTCCCTGGTGTGGATGTAAGATGTGTTTGCTATTTAAGTCATTTAGAAAACAACGGTAGCCACATTTGATGAACAGAAGAGACCCGAAATCTACTTTAATACTTTCTCAGCCTTACTTATCTGACAGAATATAACTGATTTGCATTGTTTTGAGGACTATTTTATGTCTGAGATCTTATGATTCAGTGTTCATACCCGAAAGATGCCTGTCGTGTATGTGTCAGGGCATCCATGAAGCCTGCAGCAGTATGGAAATCCTGTTTGGGTATATCAGTCATTGGCATGCTTTGTTGTTGTTGTCAGTTTTAAAAATAGGTTTGCAAAAACAGACCTGCAAACTGGGACATAGAGAACAAAGGATGGAGAGTAGAATAAATGACAGCAGAGAGAGACTTTCTTTTTTTCTTCTCTGCCAAGGCACAATTTGTAGCCGATGCCCACTGGTATGGTGTGAACACAGCGTTCTTGCCCATTTGCAACTTATGCTTTAAGTACAGCCCATAAAGTTCCCACACACATGGATACCAAGGTTCTGGTTGTCCACAGTGATCAAATATGCTGCAAGCTTTCCGAAACATCTGAAGGATTGAGGTTCAACTTCCTTTATCCAACTCCTTAAACTCCTTGCTTCAACGGCTTTGGTTGGGGCTGAGGTGTCTCGATGGTGTCATGTGTAATTGTGACAGCATCCTCAGACATGGTTTTCTCTGACTTTGGGTTAAAGCATAGTTACTGGATCTGAACACAGTTTGCCTATACCTATTAAAATCTGTCCATTGGTCATCTAGTGTGTGGATACTCTCTTTAGAATTATTAATTTGGGATACTCTGACATTCAGTCAGGAAGAGAATGTCCTGGGAAGTCTGCCATATCCTGGTTTTGATCTTAGTTACTTCACATAATCTCTCTGAACAATGAGGACAATGAGTCCTACCCTATATCACTTTTTATTGGATGTTTGTCATATTTGTGTTTACCCATCTTCTTTTGCTTAGTCTTTTTATGTTTGGGAAATCCTCAAGTTATGAGGATAGCCTTATTGTTATTAGAGGTCAGGACTGAAATTCCCACCAGCCTCCCTAGTACCATAGGATACACCTGCACTTGACCTGTCAAAGGTACCATGGGAGCCTGTATTTCAGTTATGAGCAATGGGAAGGAAGAGTTTGATGTTTGATTCTATTTAGCTGGTAGGGATGGCAGTTGAAGCATCTGGTTATTGGAGGAGGTATTACTTATTAAAAGTATGTATATATTATAAATTTTTAGGATAAAGGAAATATGGTAGCTTGCACTATAGTGTGAATGTTGAGTGGTTTTGATCCTTCCCTGGGACAGCAATTAGTATTGTCACATTTGGAAACCTGATCTATGTTCACTTACATGATTTTATTCATTCCAAGCAAGCATCCTTTTAGCCTTTATTTTTTCAAAGGGAAAGTTACTAATCTTTAATCTGTACTTCTATGTAAAGTATTCCATTCTTTGATGAGTTTAGTCAGAAATATTCTACATCCTGCTGGCTACCTTACGGAAGTAAACACCAGAAGCCTTCTGTTATTTGAGATGTTAAAGATAGTAAGTGTTTACATATCCTAGATGCAAGCTAGGAACTGTAATTCTCCTTGGAAAAAAATTGCAAAGGTAAAAGTTTGAAGGAAAGTTAAGCTTTCTTCTTTATGATAAGATCAAATAATCTTTAAAGTAAGGCATTTAACCAAGATCTATGTAGGATGGCTCATTACTTTTGCATCAGTTTCCATAATGAAATGAGAGCATCAAGGAAGAGAGAATCATAATACATTCCAACTGAATGACTTGGTGGTTTCATGGTTGAGATCACCAGGGAGCATCTAGTTAGAATTTCATCCAAATGCACTTCTGTTAAATTTGTACAGAAGGGCCCTTGGAACAAAAATTGTTATGTAAGGAATGGTCATTTCACAGATGAATCAGCATTCCTTTCTCTCCTCCTACTTTGTCAACTTTGTTACTTGATCAACATGGAACAACCCAGAAGAAATAAACTTGATTTCTCAGTGATGATCTCAAGGGCATTTTTGCTTCTTGTTGGTCTGTCCAGGTAGATGTAAACAATAATGGTTCACACATAAAGACCTTGTTTTTTAGTTGTTGCACATTTTACACAAATACACATAATTACCTCTTAATTAGCCCTAAGGGAGAGAGATGAGTTTAAGGCTTTGTTTGGCATAAAATATTTTTTTTCAGTAAAATAATACAGCTATTTTATCTACCGCTTATATATTGCATAGATTAGAGAGGTTACTCATCAATTTGGAATTTAAAAAATGTCTACAAGGAAATAGAGTAAAACACCAACTGACTAGTGCAAACTTTTCCACACATACACGGAATGCCTCTACTAAAGGTGAATGAAATTGATAGTGTTCACGTTATTGCCCTTCTGGTTATAATTTAGCTTATTTGAATGAACATTTATTGAATATCTAATATATGTCAGGCCCAGTGCTGGTACAATAATGAATGATGCATGGTGCCTGCCCATAAAGTCCTTACAGTCTTGTGTCTCAGAGACTCAGATGGGTAACACCACAAGGATTGCTGAGTGCAAAAAAATCCATAATGAAAATTACTTTAATGAAGGTTTTTAAATATACTTTAAGTAAGGATCTTCATAGTAAAACCAATACTGTAATATATATTTAGCTACTGTTCACTCTTCCCGAATGGCCCAAATTATATAAGGTGCTGTTCAGAGAAGCCATACAATAAAGTAAAAAAGCCACAGAGTCAACTGTGTTTAACAGAATTCAATGCTATCCTTTCCTTTGAACACAAATTATCATAATACCAACCTACAGTAATTAATTTACAATATCTCATTGGAGCCTCACAACTCTGTGAAGTAGAGTTTATTAATTAGAGTTTTAGTTGCAAACAACAAATTTAGCTTGGATGGCTTACCAAAACCACAGACCACAGATATATAAAAAAGCATGAAAATCTTTGAGGGGGCTGAGGATCATGCTCAAAGCTATGCATCTAGAAACAACACTCAACACCTCCCAGCAGAACTCTCATGTTGAAGAGAATGCTTTTGTGCTGTCCCAATAAGTATGAAGTGCTAGGAGCTCAGGTTTACTGCCAGGATGATGGCCAGTGACACCCATTCAACTTTTGTGTCAGGAACTCAACCTTGCAACCAAATTCACTGGTGTGTTTTACAATTGGTGGTAGCATGTAATTGTAATCATACAAGTGTAATCCTTTTGCCATTCTTCCTTTTGGCTCATCCACTTGCTTCACGTTCTGCATTTCTGACAGCTCTGGGTTCTCCAATCAGTACTCATCACCCCCAAATCATGAGCTTTCCCAGGAGAAGGGGGAATGTGACTGGATATTGGGGAATGGGCTGGCCATTTTGGAGGTCCTTAACTTTCAGGGAGAGAGTGGTCCTGAGTAAAGAGCTAGGGAGGGCCAGAAGCAGTGCGAAGATACTCAGCCTTTTGGAGAGCAGGGTCTGAGGGCTGTTGGGTAAGAGGAACAGAAAGGGAGATGCGAGTACTCAAAAGAAAAAATGTTTTTAAGACACCTGTTGTGGTGAACATCTACACAGCACTAACAATCACCTCATGCCCCATTTAAAATCATTAAATCAAATAGTTCTTCTTGAGTGAAAATTAATATTTTTATGTCTTTAGAGATTGTATTTTGGGTTTTTAAAAACAGAAATGACAAAAAAAATTAAGAACCCTAAATAATTTGTGGCCAAGAATCAGATTTAAAACAGGCATTTCCTGCTGATTACAACTTCATTGATTCCATTTTGCCAAGGGGTTTTCTTAATTGCTCATCTATATTTGTTCATTTATTTGAGGGTTTCCTCCTAGGTCAAGCTGCTAAACAGTGATTTAGGCAGTTAAAAAAAAAAAAGGGAGAGAGAGGCATCTTCCACAGTGGAGAGCAAGCTCCCTTTCTGCTTGCTCTGCTCCTTTTACCCTTGGCCAAAGCAAGTGATCATGAGCCTGGCCACAGTTTCACATCCTCTGCCCAGAAGACTCATGCGACTCCTTTTTCCCTTTAAAGCTCTCGTTGATATTATTTAGAAGATAAAGACAAAGGAAAATAAGAACAAAGGATCAATTTAAGAGACTTTTAAACTCTTAAAACTGCAGCCCTCATTGAAAAGATTTCAAATATATCTATGTTTCAATGATTATTTTTCAAAAGAATGGTATCAGTGAAATGATTCTGAATTCTTCTACATAAGGTACTGACCAAGAGGAAAAAGCATATGACTTTGCCAAAAAGGAGAATTTTGGCGTCAGAATCATGCAAAAAACAAAACAAAACAAAACCCGTAAAAATTCTAAGAAGACAAGAAAAATATCATCAAATGTGTTCATAGTGAACGGATTTTTAGATAGGTAAAATTTATGTTAGAAGTGTGTTTGCATGCTTATATAATCATTTGGAAATTTGTACTTATATGTGTATAGTTATGGTATTTGAGAAATAACTCTATTAACTATTTAACACTAATTTAAAGGTTTCTTTTCTATTTTTGACTTAATAATATATTTTGGTCATAATTGCAATTTATTTGTATGGTTGTTGGTCATGGAAGCCATCCCCCGATTATAACGTTGTTCATATGAAGAAATATAGTCCAATTATTGACAACTTAGTTTATGACAACTTCTAGGAGAATACTGTGATGAGAATTAGAAGTAGAATATTTGTATAATTCTCTTATAGCTTCCAGCAAGGGTGCCAGGCACCTAACAGGTGCCAGGTTCAATAAATATTCCAAAGTATATTAGGTGAAAAAACAAGTTTCTGAGCAGCATGTGTAGAATATTTACATTCATGCAAAGTGGAGGAGGATAGATAAATACATATTGTATTTGATGTTTTTAATATAAATTTGTTTTGGAAGGACAAACACAATAATGACAGTTACCCTGTTTGAAATGGAGGGAAGGAGGGGGACATGATGGACAGAGGACCAGGCTGGCAGGGATGCTGTCACTGTGGACATTTTCATGTTTTGTTTGATTTTTGAACTTTGTGACTATATTATTTATTCAAGATTAATTAAAATAAAATAAAAGCAATCAGATTTTTTTATATTTAAAAATGAATTATTACTGTTGTGAAATCTTTCTTATAAGCAACATAGCTACAAGTTTCTAGTTTTTGATACTCTTTCTCTTTATTCTTGTTCTTTTTTTTTTTTTTAAAGATTTTATTTATTTATTTGAGAGAGAGAATGGTAGAGAGAGAGAACATGAGAGGGAAGAAGGTCAGAGGGAGAAGCAGACTCCCTGCTGAGCAGGGAGCCCGATGCGGGACTCGATCCGGGGACTCCAGGACCATGACCTGAGCCGAAGGCAGTCGCTTAACCAACTGAGCCACCCAGGCAGCCTCTTTATTCTTGTTCTTTTTACTTAAGGCATTCTAAATGACCAGAGAACAACATCTGGGACATAAATTATAAATAAATTTTACTGTAATTACTTTTTGGTCAGCCCTTCACTTGAAAACTATAAATTTTTTTGGACTATTCATATATCTAATTTTACAGTCTTTAAATTTGATGGCTTTTTCAGAAATTTGGCATGGTCCACAGAGGAAAAGAAAAAAATACATTGAAAAGATTAAGAACTAAATAAAAGTGAATAACCAAGTACATGGGCCTCAAATGTAGACCTCAAATGTAGACATTTTACTATAAATGTCAGCTTTCTGGGAAACTCCGGGTTGCTGGTTGGGAGACAGAGAAGGTATATATCTATGAAAATCATGATGACTTCTCAGCGCCCATATTGAAAACCACTGAACAGTATGGTCTAAAAGTCCCTTCCAGCCCTTCCAATCAGTCATTCCATTGTAAGAGAGATCTAGAGAAGCAAGAAAACAGAATCGAAGATGAGTCCTTCTAGAGCAAGTTGAAATAACTTGGAGTTAATTGGTATGACTGCACCATATCAGCACATACCTTTGACCAGCTTAGTTTAAATAAGAAAAATGATATTAAATGTAACAAGGGATAGCTGTCGTAACAGAAGGAAGAAACTCCTGGATGATAAAAATGTTAATTAACTAGACAAATCTTCAATCCTGAGACTCTTTAAAAACAAAATCAAAAGTTCTTTAGGTGATTTAGACATTTTCTGGATACAGTGCTCTTTTTGAGTCTTGAGTAAATGTCTCCATAGATTACTTAAGAATTGTCATCCGGTAAAGTAATTGCTTTCTTTCTTTTTGGGGGGGTGGTGCAGAGGGAGAGGGAGAGAGAGAATCTTAATCAGGCTCCATGCCCAGAGTGGAGCCTGACACAAGGCTCTAACTCACAACCCTGAAATCATGACCTGAACTAAAATCAAGAGTTGGACACTTAATATGTTGGGCCACCCAGATGTCCTAATAATTGTTTTCTTTATTATGTAAACAACTCAATATCTAGGCAAAATTACTTGTTTAACAGTTTCATATTTTCAAGCTGTATGTCCTACTAGTATGCTTTTTTGTAGATAATTTACTTAGAGCATTAGCTGTTTTTTTTTTTTTTTAAAGATTTTATTTATTTTTCAACAGAGAGAAAGAGAGAGACAGCGAGAGAGGGAACAGAAGCAGGGGGAGTGGGAGAGGGAGAAGCAGGCTTCCTGCTGAGCCGGAGCCTGATGCGGGACTCGATCCCAGGACCCTGGGATCATGACCTGAGCCGAAGGCAGATGCCTAATGACTGAGCCACCCAAGCACCCTAGAGCATTAGCTGTTTTAACCAGTACAGTCATTTTGGGTAGTCACAGGAATGATTTATTAACTTTGGTATTTAATGCAAATAAGGAAGTATTTACAGAATTAAAATTGACATTTAAATTTGCATTATGTTTCTTAATTTGTGTTATAATCTCTCTACTTTTTCACAATATTGTATTGTAAAATATATATTTGCCCCAGTATCTTTTATTGTCCCTAACATATTGGCAATATTTAGGCTAAAAATTAATCTGTAATCAACCTTAACATTCTCAAGTTCTTCCTAGAGGGCACGATATACAAACTAAAACACACATTCTTTTTTTTTTTTTTCTTTTTTTGTAAGTAATCTCTACTCCCAGTGTGGGACTCAGACTTCCTGACTCCACCATCAAGGGTCACATGCTTTACCAACTGAGCCAACTAGGCGCCCCTAAAACACACATTCTTAGTTAATAATGTCTTTAGCATAAAATGGTTTGAAAGTGCACATTGGTCAGAAATTGATTTTAGGCTTAGGAAAAATTTTTATTTCCCTTAATGTTAGAATTGTATTCTATTTTAAACTATTCTGGAGATATTGAATATTAACACAATTTAAGTATTGAGAATCTACTGCATCAGTGTACTGACCCACATTTTGAAGCCTCAATACAGTTTCAAAGACCTCAATAATACATTATTCTGTTGTACTATTCTTTTGAATTCTTAATTATAAGATAATAAATGTCCTTAATGTAAATTAATGATCAGAAATTCCTAAGCAGGAGGGAATATTGAGTGATTGTAACATCAAGTCATCCCAGACAATCACACAGTCTAAGTTTTAAGTCCATAAGGAGATGCCATAACTTGTTTAGACATTTGTTTCACTGTTTATCAGTTCTCACTCTGAAATATATTCTATATACCTAAATCTCTTAGGCTCCATTTCAGGATTAGATTTCTTGTTTAGTGAAGTAAGGGAAGAGAATGGGTCATCTGCGTTATTTCCCTAACTTTTTATTTTGAGAAACTTTATAACTTAAGAAAATGAACACTTATATATCCCTCATTCAACTGTAAACATTTGCCACCTTTGCTTTCTTTCTCTCTGTGCTCCCCTAATCTATCTCTCCCTCTTTATCTTTTTTTTTTTATTATGGTATGTTAATCACCATACATTACATCATTAGTTTTTGATGTAGTCTTCCATGATTCATTGTTTGCATATAACACTCAGTGCTCCATTCAGTACGTGCCCTCTTTAATACCCACCACCAGGCTAACCCATCCCTCCACCCCCCTCCCCTCTAGAACCCTCAGTTTGTTTCTCAGAGTCCATAGTCTCTCATGGTTTGTCTCCCTCTCCGATTTCCTCTCCCTCTTTATCTTATTCTAAGTTTCAGTCATCATGACACTTTATCATTAACTACTTCAGTTTGTAAATCCTAAGAACAAGGACATTCTCTTGCTTAACTACAAAGCTAATCTCACACCTATAATGTTAATTCAATAATAGTATCTAGTGTACCGTCCATATTCAATGGAGGAAATGTTTTTTAAGAATTCAAGATCCAGTCAAAGTTCTTCCATTACATTTGGTTGTTATGTGACTTTAGTCTCTTAATCTGGAACATTCTGCTTGCTTTTCTCTTGTTTGTTTTTAATGGCATTGATTTTTTTCTTGAAGAGCATTGGCCTATCATTTTGTAGAATGTCCTATATTCTGAAATTAAAAAATTTTTTCCTCAAAAAAATTTTTTTTTCCTTCATGATTAGGACCTGGCTAAATGTTTCTGGCAAGATATGACACAAATAATGTTGGTATTTCTTATTTTTTAAAAATATTTTTAATTTATTTATCTGAGACACAGAGAGAGAGAGAGAAAGAGAGAGAGAGAGCAAGCATGAATGGGGGGGAGGGGCAGGGGAAGAGGGAGAAGGAGACCTCCTGATGAGCAGGGAGCCTGACATGGGGCTCCATCCCAGGACACTGGGATCATGACCTGAGCCAAAGGAAGACGCTTAACCAACTGAGTCACCCAGGCATCCTGTTGGTATTTCTTATTGCATCAACTGATACAAGGTTTTCCCACAGCTGGTGATGTTAATTTTTACATTTGATTAAGATTTTTAATGTGAGAGCTCTCCATTATAAAATATAGTTTCCTCTTTGCATATAATATGTAATTAGTAGGGTGATATGAGAGACTGTGAATTTTGATGGTTTTGGCATCCAATAATGATCCTCGTCTGGGTCAGCTATTACATTGATGACAGAAATGGTGTTTTTCTGATTTAGTCCTTCTATCTACATTTATCAGCTCTATTTCTGTGTGTACATCATTATTATAGTTGAAATTAAGGGTCAAAATGAGCCTTTTTTATTTGTTGGGAATAATCTGTGATGGTTGTCAGCTTAGTGGGATGGCTTAGTTGGTCTGTACATGCTGCTAAGGAAGCCAAGGCCATGGCTGCAGTGTTCATATGGGTCAATTGCCCAGGTTCTGTTTCAAGGCCAGGGTATAATTTTCCTCTGCCAAATCAGGATTGTGTGCCAATGGCTACCTGGGAACAGAGCATGCAATAAGGCTAGAGCTTTACAAATCAGTCTAATTAAAAATACAGGCTCAATTAATGGTGGATTATCTTTTTATATGAAAGATGGCGATTGTTACTATAAAAAAGTCTATTTTTCCCAATTCATTTCTTTAGGCCTATTTTACAAATATTTAAAAATTTTTGTGAGTTGCTTTTCTATTCTCTGCAGAAATTAACTAGCTTCTCTAAATAATACTTCTACTGAAAGCAATTAAAAATGATGTAAATATTTTTACAGTTAAAAATGAGGTAATGATGTAAAATATATTCTAAAAAAGACATTTGAAGATTTAAAAAACCCAAGAAACAGGAGCCTACTATACGAAATCTGTTCTCATGAAAACTCCAAAATCTAAAGGCCATTTTTTAAGACAATACAAAAACAATCACAATACAAAAGAAAAAAAACTGTTGAACAGTCCAGATAAACATTGCCTGAATAAAATAATGATGGTAGTGTCTAATAGTACATAAATTGGGAAAGGAGGAGATAATCAATACTAATCTGTTTTAAAGTTCAGGGATGGTTTAATGTTAGATTTTGTTAAGTTAGCAAGCATGGTAAAATGTTAAAGGTAATCATTAAGTGAATAGAAAGAGTATAAATTTCAAATCAGTGAAAGGGGAAAAAGTACATTAATGAAAAAGATGAAACAAAAACTTAATAAAAAAAGGGAAACTGGAAAAAAAGAGAAATAAGTGAGACAAACAAAAAAGAAATAGTCTAGAAATCATTTCAACTATGTCAATAATTATAATAAATGTAAGTGAACTTAACTCACCAGTTAAATGACAGAGATTACAAATTGATAAATCATTTAGATAAATGTCATTTACAAAAGATGCATCTAAAGTGTAAGGACACATAACAGTTGAAAGTGAAAGGGTAGAGAAAGGTTTATTAGGAAATTCCTAATAAGGGAAACCTAGTGTATTTTATTAATATCAGAAAAAAAAATTTTAAGGCAAAAACCCTAATGCATACAGAAAGTCACAACACAATGAGAAAAATTTGAATTCATTAGGAAAATATAACAATTCTAAATATGTGTGCAACTATTAAAATAGTCTCAAAATATATGTGAACTGACAAACTTGCCACCATCATAGTGAGAGATTCCATACCTCTACCTATCATTGGTAGTAAAACCTGACAAAAAATTAAGCAAACTTTTCACAGGATTACAACAGGTGCAAACTTGATTTAATGGACATCTATGAGTGCAGAGGATCATAGGGAAAGTGGGGGAAAACTGGATGGGAAGAAATCAGAGAGGGAGACAAGCCATGAGAGACTCTTGACTCCGGGAAACAAACTGAGGGTTGTGGAAAGGGAGGTGGATGGGGGGATGGGGTAACTGGGTGATGGGCATTAAGGAGAGCACGTGATGTGATGAGCACTGGGTGTTATACGCAACTGATGAATCATTGAACACTAAATCAAAAACTAATGATGTACTATATGTTGGCTAATTGAATTTAAATTAAAATAATAATGGACATATATGGAATTCTGTGTCAAACATTAGAGAATATACATTCTTCTCAAGCTTTTATAAAATGGGTCATTTATAAAATTGATTACATTGGGCAATGAAGCAAGTTTCCATTAAATTTCAAAGTTATTGTTCTGGCCAAAACCTCTGACCACAATGCAGTTAAGTCCGAACTTAAAAACAGAAAGAGAAATAATTTGTTAATATTTGGAAATTAAAATAAATTTCTAAAGTACTCATAAATCAAGGAAAAATTCATAATGAGTATTAAAAATAAGTGCTAAGAACTGAAAGAAAATAAAAATACTACATATAAAACTTGTGGGAGGCAATAAAAGTAATGTCTTGAGAAAATTTTTTAGCCTTAAGTTCTTATATTAGAGAAAATAATGAGCTAAGTATACTAAACTTAAGACATTAACAAAAGAAGAACAATATTAATCTAAAAAAAAGTAGGAGGAAGAAAATAACAGACAAGAGCAAAAAAAAAAATCAATGAAACAGAAAACCAAGACACAATAGAAATAATCAAAGAATAAAATTGAAAACAAGAAAAATACTTGGCAAAATCAAAGAAGGTAAAAAAAAAAGGCACAGATAAATAGCATATTAAAATATTTTAAAAATAAATTAAAGGAATAAGGATTAGAAAGGAGGAAATAATAGTAATTGTACATTGATTAAAATTTCCAGTTAAAAAGAAAATATTTCAGATTATATAAAAACATTTAGGATACAGGCTGTTTACAAGATAAACACCTGAAATGTAAGGGTATGAAAAGTTGGAAGTAAAAGATTGAAAAAATGATCTAGGAGGCTAATACTACAGAATGCTAAAGAAGCTATATTAATATCACACCAAATAAACTTTAAGACATAAAGTTCAAGTAATGTGCTACTAGAGACATAAAAAGTTACTACTTAACAATGCGTTTCAAATCCCTAGGAAGTTATAATAGTTCAAAACTTCTACGAATTTAGTGACGAGGCCACACACACACACACACACACCCACACACCCAAACACTACAAGTAAAATTTGTCAAATTTACCATCATAGTGGAATATTTTAACACACATCTCACAGTAATTGACAGAGTATGTTGATAAAATCACTTTGGAAAACTATTTGAGATCATCTTGTAAATTTAAATAATTGTGCTAATCTCAACCCCAGAACTTTTAAGTAACCCAAAATTCCAACTGAACTGAAAATTGGTGTATTCATACAGTAGAACAAAATGCAAGACTGAGACTTAATGATTTGTAGTTCTATGGGTCAACCTGCATGAATCAGACTTTTGAAGCAATAGGTAATTTTCAGAATAATTATGTCATTTGCATGAAGTTCAAATAATGCAAAACTAAATACTGCATTTTGAGTTACAGCCATATGTGATAAAACCACAAAGAGAAGTATGGGATTAATAAAATTATTGAAAGCAGGGTTGTGAAGCACACAGCAGAGGGGAGATCATGTGGGAGCACACAGGAGCATCAAAATCGCAGTGTTTTATCATT
This sequence comes from Callorhinus ursinus, assembly GCF_003265705.2. Taxonomy (NCBI): domain Eukaryota; kingdom Metazoa; phylum Chordata; class Mammalia; order Carnivora; family Otariidae; genus Callorhinus; species Callorhinus ursinus. Next base: position 34,382,962 of record NW_027397072.1, on the reverse strand, counting down.
TGAGCTAGGATCAGATGGCAGCATGAGTATTCATTATAAATCCTGCATATGTTATATAAGTATTCTTTTGTACTTATTCAGTAAGTGCTATAATCCATATAATATGATGTAAAATAAATGTGATTGAACGATGAGAAGTAGGACTTTCAGAATTCCCATATGACTTTGCCTGGAGAGAATCTGGGAAGTCATGGAAGAAAAAAATCAGTTATGTTAATCAGATAATGTCTCTTTTTCTTTTTTTTTAACTTTTTATTTATTTATTCATGAGAGACAGAGAGAGAGAGAGAGAGGCAGAGAGAGAGAGAGGCAGAGGGAGAAGCAGGCTCCTAAGGAGTAGGGAGCCTGATGCGGGACTCAATCCCAAGACCCTGGGATCATGACCTGAGCCGAAGACAGACGCTTAACCATCTGAGCCACCCAGGCGCCCGATAATGTCTCTTTTTCCATACATATTGCAGACCCAGAAAATGTTAAAAATTTTTTTTAAATATCTCTGGGCTTTTGCATTTTCTCTACGTTCTTAATGTCCTTTTTGTTTGCAGTAAAAATTAGACCTGTCATTATGGGTTTATCAGTACCAAATAGTATGTGTTGATAACTTATTTTTTTCCTTTCCTAAGCTCATATTTCTTATTTCTTGTGTCACCCCAGTCTTTGTAATGATGGCCTCTTACATGCTTAAATAGTCAACCATTAACTCCTCCTAACTTGAGGGAGTAGGGTGGGATTATTCGGCCTATGTATTTTCTGGCACTGGGGAAAAACTCTTTTACTTGTGGCAATACTCCAGGCCCCAGAAAAGATGAAAGTTGTATCCACTAAGAGTCCAAGCAGTGAGTCTCAACTGGATAGTTGATAGAAAGGATTTGGTGGGAAATCCTGAGGTATGGAGTCAAAAAAGTGGGTGATGGGGCACCTGGGTGGCTTAGTCGTTAGGTGTCTGCCTTCAGCTCGGGTCATGATCCCGGGGTCCTGGGATGGAGCCCTGCATCAGGCTCCCTGCTCAGTGGAGAGCCTGCTTCTCCCTCTCCCACTCCCCCTGCTTGTGCTCCCTCTCTCGCTGTCTCTCTCTCTCTGTCAAATAAATGAATAAAATCTTAAAAAAAAAAGTGGGTGATGATAAGAGTGTGTGTAAGGGTAAGGGACCTTGGGGGAACTGAGGTGCTAGGAAAGCTCAAGAGTAAGAGGTAGTAAAACAGGGAAGGGGGAACTAACTTGGATACATTTGGGGAACAAAAGGCAAATGTGACAGGTTTTTATGAACTCCCTGTGCTGTTTGGTTTCATCATACAGGAGTCAGAAGGGGATGCTCTATCTTCCTGCTTCATCTTTTAAAATATTGTTTTTGCTTTAGATTATTCCATCAAAGTCACTTGTTTCTTTTATTTACTGACTTACATACACATAATATTTCACTTCTAGTTCTTAATAGAAAATTGAGCTTCATCAATAAAAGTGTCACTATTGCAGAGGGTGGTCAGTGGTATGTAAATGGATAATTTTGGCAGACTGCAAATAAAATCCTAATCATCGATCATCCTGTGAAGAGGGCAAAAATAAATTTAGTTTCAAAGGAGCATTTTAATCATAAAGCAGTGAGTAAAGGTTGCATATGAATTAAAGAACCATGACATTAGTTTGATTATTTTTGGATTTCCAGATAGCTATCATTTCAGCTCTAGTACCTATATCTTTAATGTTTTCTAATCACATGCTTATTGATTCCTAGATCTCAAGTCAAGGAAAGGTATTAAAAAACAGGTCACCTTTTAAAATGAGTAAATAAAATAGAGTATGTGTACTTGCCCAACTCAGAGATGTGGAGAACTACTTTGGCCACATTCTTTTCCCTGCAAAAAAAGTTGGGGATTACCTGCTAGGGTCTAAGAATTTTTGGTCAAATGATTAACATCACAGAGTTTAAAGATTCCTAAAAATACATGTCTCACTCAAACAATTACTAAGTATCATTTAGGTTAACAGAAAAATAAGTTACATCTGTTTTCTTCATTTCACACTTATAATCGAATTCCCATTGGATCAATAAGTCTAATGGCAATATTCTGAACGAATCAGAGTATGGCATGAGAACTATGAAGGAAATTAATCTCTGCTGTCTAAAAATGGTGTAGGCAAGAATCGACTGCCTCGCCTTTGCTGCGCAACTCTTCTGGCCCTGATCTTACATTAGGAGACATTTAGTAGTATAAATAAAAATGGAAAAAAGTATGTTATAGCAAGAAAATAGAAAACCACCCATCATGAGATCTTCATCTTCATGGCTGTTTGCCTCCTTGTCAACATCAGGAGTCAGCTCCCATTTGAAGAGTCCATGGAGGCTTCGTTAGCTCTCAAGCACTGTAAACACAGATTATGATAAAGTTTGAGAACTTTAAAAATTGTTTAGTGTGCACATTTTCCTTAATGAAGCCCAATTTAAGCAAGCAAACAATAACAAAACAAGCACACCAAATTTTGAACCTGCTGTGTAATAGATACATGAGGCTTATCCAGGACTCATGTTAATTTAGTTTAACTAGACACTGAAGTGGATTCTGAGTAAATTAGAATTTTAAAGGACAATAACCATGTAATCAATCTCATAAATATGATAGGGTTATATTTACTTTGCCTCCTCACAGAGGTCATTGTCACCCAATACTTATGGGATAAAACCTTATGTTCTATAGACCCTTAATAACGAACCTCTACTTGCACGTGGAAGGAAAAAAACTGAGGTCTCCCAGGTTCCTAGTACAGCCTATTCTCCTATTCTGTTCTATTTTGAACATGTTCTATCCATCTGTCCTTGACAGACTCGAAGAATAATGCCTTTTGTTTTAGAAGTGAGCTGGTTGATAAACTTAATGCCTCATTATCAGTTGTTGGAGGAGGTCCTCGAGGGGAATGTGCTGTCAATTTGCCTGGATGTGAGAGGGTTACTACTGCAAGTTTGTGGAAACTGAGGCTCAGTGTGGCTGAGGTGAAGCTGGCAGGTGGTGCGCAGAGTGTAGGCCCGAGGCGGGTGCATGAATGAGAAGAGGCTAGAAGGGAAGGCAATGGCTAGGCAGAAGGATTTTGAGCTTTGGTATGTGATCAACGGTTGGTTGCGTATGCGTAGGTGCTGAGACCCCGACCTGCTCCGCGGCTCCGTCCCGCCCCTGGCTCCGCCCCCACCCTGGCCACGCCCCCGCCCCCGGCGCCCTGGGCTTAGACCGGAAGGAAGTGGAAACACGCGGCCAGGCCTGCTGCCCGCGCCCTGGGAGACTGCTTCTGGCACCTGCAAGCAGCTCCGGCTTTTCTGGCCTGGCGGGGACTTCCAGCACCATCACCACTTAAATGGTGACACCTGCCGTCCTTGTCTCTTAAAAAGGAGACACTTTGCAACTTTTATCAAGGTGTCTGCGCAAGACCCCTCAGGTCTTTAGGAGGGGAACGTGGAGCGGCAAGCCGGGGCTCCAGGGCTGATGACCGCCTGCTCACAGGACACGGGGACCTTCGAGGAAGTGGTGGTGCACTTATCCACGAGGAGGAGTGGACATTGCTGGACTCTGCTCAGAAAATCCTGTACAAAGACGTGATGCTGGAGATCTTTAGGAGCCTGGCCTCAGTAGGATCTCCTCTCTTAAAGCCTAAACTTGCTCACCCCAGGAGCAGGAGATGCTGAGGACCCGGAGAGATTTCTCCAGGACATCTGTGCAGACCAGAAGTCTCAACTTAGAACCAACAGACCACTGCAAAGCAGAATGAAATTTGGGAAAAGCCATCTACGGTCAGGAAAAGGCGCAGACTTTGCATGGGGGAGAATTCCTTTGCGTGCAATGAAAGTGAGAAAGCCTTCAGTTACCACATATCTATCCCTTAATCAGCAGGCATCCACTCAACCTGGAGAGAAGCACTATGCATATAATCTGTGTTGCAAAGCCAGCCGAAGCCATTCTAACCATATGCCCAAGAGAAATTACACAGGAGAGAAATGCAGTGAATGTAAAGGTGGGAAAGTGTTTAGTAATCCTTCATCCCTTAGGATCCCCGTGCTGAGCTCATGCTGGTGAGAAACCCTACAAAATTTTATTTATTTGTTTTTACCTGGCTGGGGCAAGGCCTTTTAAACTACTAAGAGATCAGTCAGGGCAGGGTTGGGGAAGAGGCCCAGCAGTGGCCCCCGCCCCCAAGTCAAAGTCTCCGAAGGCCACCTGCTCAGTGGTGATGACAGGCCAGGCATCCTAGGGTGGGCTTAGGGTGGGGGCCTTCCCCATGAACTGGTGGAAGTTGCTGATGTTGGTATGGTCCGACAGAGTGGGGAGAGCAGGCAGTGAGCCAGCAGAGTATCCCAGCTCAGTTGTCCTGAAGGGTTGCATCCTTGGCATTTCTCTCCCTGGACCCTAAACAGGGGAGTGATCTCATATCTGAGTTTGAAAAGATCACATTAAAAACAGGTGTTATTACGATCCTCTTCAAATGTTAGCGCTAGGAAGACCTTGGAGATGTGGTCTAACACCACCTATAGGCAGAGAGTTTTATGTTTTATTTGAAAAGAATCTCTGAGGGCTATTTCTTTCTCTCTGTCTCTCTCACACCCTTTTAAGATATTTCTGATATACCTCCTTAGGGGTGGCTAAGTGATCCCTAAGAAGCCATCATTATATTTTCTACATCTTACTTTCAAGTCACCTGCATAAAGAATTCCCTTGTTTTTTTTAAGCCATGCTCTTGCAACTTGGTTTAAAAAAAGTCCAAAATGAGAGATAAATTTTACCCAACTTCCACAGCGGTCCACGTGGAGCTTCAATAAAAAATTGAGCTTCTGTTGAATAGATCCTATTTGAGCAGTGTTCTAAATATATAAATAAATAAAGTATTATTGCACATAGATCAAGTGAACAAATGCCAAAGAATGTCTTGTTTTACCTCGTGTGTTTCTAATATTTTTTAACTCCTTAGGTTGGGACTCTCTTCAGGCTTGCCTTCTGCACATCGTTGGGTACAAAAACCTTACTGCAGATGTGGAAAAACTGTGCAGAGAACCCTCTGATTCTGATAATCTCCAACATGAAGAAACACTTTTGAAGGTTAGTGTTTGAACACATTTCAGTCCTTTGTCTAGGTCAGCTAATGTTTCAGGTGCATGCTATATGCTTGGCACTGCTCTGGACATTGGGGGTACAAAGATGAATAAGACATGGGCAACATAACTGGTTGGTAAATCCCGGTATCTTGCTGTTTCAGATGTTGGAAGTAAAATTTGCATTAGAAAATTCATGTGAGAGGCACCTGGGTGGCTCAGTGGGTTAAGTGTCTGCCTTCAACTCAGGTCATGATCCCAGGGTCCCCACGTTGGGCTCCCTGCTCAGTGGGGAGCCTGCTTCTCTCCCCCCTGCTTGTGCATGTGTGCGCTCTTGCTCTCTTTCAAATAAATAAATAAAATCTTAAAAAAAGAAAATTCATGTGAGAAGTTAAATGTGAGGCCATTTTCTTTTTATTGACATATAATTGACATATAACATATTTTAGGTGTACAGCATAATGATTTTATGTTTGTATATATTGCAAAATGATTTCTAGATAACATCCTGTCTTAATTGTCAAGGCAGCAGGCAATAAAGCCAGTTCCACTGCACAAACTTCCCCAGTTAGTCCTCTGTCAGTGTGGAAGAAGTCATCTGAGTGGGTCTTCCCTCCACAGAGGAAAAAGTGGTGATTTCCGGGGAGGCCTACCTCACTTCAGGTTTCACTCACCCTTTGGGTCTAGGATTGGGCTCTACAAACTTTAGATGCCAGTCGGGTAACTGGGTATTGACTAGATTAAGCAAGATAAAAGAAAAGGGGGGCGGGATCTTTTTTTCCATTGAAATTCAGGCTCAAACACCAGGCTGAGCCACCCTTTAGAGCCCTTAGAGTTGATGGAAGTCCTTACTTTTCTTGACTCTTGACATGCTTGTTGGCTGAGACCAAGCATCTTGATGGAAGTCCTCACTTTTCTTGACTCTTGGTGTGCTTGTCGGCTGAGACCAAGCATCTTGATGGAAGTCCTCACTTTTCTTGACCCTTGGCGTGCTTGTTGGCTGAGACCAAGCATCTTGATGGAAGTCCTCACTTTTCTTGACCCTTGGTTGTCGGCTGAGACCAAGTGTCTTTGGAGAACCACATTCTGCTTGCGGTAGAATTGCTGCTCATGTTAGGCCTCACAGATGGGTACCTCATTGGGAATCCGTGGAGCTCCAGAAGTCTGCCTCTTCCTTGTTTGTCCTCCGGCAGTTCATCTCAAGACCCTGTGAAGTGAAGTAGCTCTACCGTTATAAAATTTTCAGTGCCTGGTTTTCCTGAGCTTGACCTGAGCTTCGAAGCTATAGCAGATTCGGGTGGGTTGCCTGGAAGGAACTTAATGCAGTTCTCTCACTGGAGTGGTTTAGGTATGTTACCAGAGAAACTTCTATATGGAGTGAGTGGCTAGACTAGGGGGTCATTAGAGTTCAGTTTCTAAGTCAGCAGTTCTTTACGATCATTATTTGGGTAGTTAAAAGCAGATAATGCCCTTCCATCCCTTAAAGGCTTTTGTCTTAACCAGGCTTGTATCTGTCTAGTCATTTATAATTGGCCTGTAAGAGGTTTATCTCTGGAATGGGGGGCAGGGGTGCAAGGAGAGGACCATCATAACATTTGAAAAATATTTTTTTCCCTACCCTCCTTACCGCACCAATGATCTCAATCACTTGCTATTTTATACCTATTTGACTGCTCCTTGTTTAAATGTTATTTCCATGTAGCTGGTTAGAAATGCAGAATTTGCTTACAATAGTAAAAAAGAGGTCTTGGAAATCATTTTCTCTTTCTATTACAAGAATAAATTGTTAAAAATTATGAGCTGCTGAACAGTACTGGATTTTGCTGTTTTTTCGAAAATGTGCTCAAACAGAGAAGCAATGCCTTATTCATCATCTTTTCCCTCTTATGGTCTTTTGGGGTTACAGCATAGCAGATTATCAGAATTTTGATTCTGTTTTGAGCTGTGTACAAACAAACCTTCTTGTTTCCTCAGGTGATTTTGGAAGGCAAATAACAATCTATGAATTGCAAGCCAAAATCCGAGGGTAAATAATTGAAAATTAACAAGAAAAGAGGGAAAGCCTTTCATTTAGCCATCTTATGAGATCTCCAGAACCAAAGCACTTACATAGCAGATTTTAATGATATTAAGCATTATATAATTAAAATGTCCAGAAACTGCTTCTGAGTTTCAGTTTAAGAGCTACAAATTCATATGCAAAGCATTTATCAAAGAACTGTTGTGTGCTGGCTCTTCCACATATATTACCTACGGTCACTATACCACTCAGAGGTGGAATCAAATCACCATACTTTATGGATAAAGTAACTGAGGCTTAGAGAAGTAATAAACCCAAATTTTCATAGCTGGAGGCAGGAGCTCACCCCACTTTGCCTTTACTGCAAAGCTCATGTTCTTTTCAGGACCTTAAGCAACCTCTCTTTCAGTAAGCATGATTCTCTTCACATTAAATGGATGCTGTGATTTTTCTAAGAATATTAGGGGTTTCCTGAAAAATCTCTTGAGAATATGACTGTGGGGTGGTGAAATGATGGTAAAGACAGGGGGAAGAGATTGGTTCTATTCTAAATATTTCAGATTGGGAGTGTACGTGGGACAGTATAATACTTTTAGCTTTCTTTCCTGCCTCTTAAAATACCATAGACTTTTGGGGTCAGTTTTCTTTTCTTTTTCTTTTTTAATTTTAATTCTAGTATAGTCAACAGTTTTATATTAGTTTCAGGTGTACAGTATAGTGATTCAACAATTCTATATATTACTCAGTGCTATTCATGGTAAGTATAGTCTGAATCCCCTTCATCTATTTCACCCATTCCCCCACCCACCGCCCCTCTGGTAACCATCAGTTCGTTCTCTATAGTTAAGAGTCTGTTTTTTTGGTTTGTATTTTTTTTCTTTGTTTGTTTTGTTTCTTTAATTCCACGTATAAGTGAAATCATATGGTATTTGTGTTTCTCTGACTTATTTCACTTAGCATTGTACCCTCTAGATCCATCCATGTTCTTGCAAGTGCAAGGTTTCATTCTTTTTTATGGATGTGTACTATTCCACTGTGTATATCTACCACCTCTTCTTTATCCATTTACCTATGGATGGACACTTGGGCTGCTTCCATAATTTGGCTATTGTAAATAATGCTGCAATAAGCATAGGGGTGTCTGTATCTCTTTGAATTAGTGTTTTTGTATTCTTTGGGTAAATACCCAATAGTGGAATTCCTGGATCATATGGTAATTCAATTTTTAGTTTTTTGAGGAATATCCGTGCTTTTTTCCACAGTGGCTATGCCAGTTTGCATTCTCACTGACAAGGCACAAGAAAACACCATAGATTTTTGGTCGAACAAATAAAACTACCAAAACCAAATTAAGTGTATTGGTTCAGATTATGTTGTTAAAGTCCTATTCAAACATTTTATGATGTGTTTTGCTCATTGTGGTTTATTCTGCTAAATGAGTTTCTTTCCAGTCTATTTCTTAGCTATCTGACGAGTAACAGAATTTGGTATTTTGTTTTCCAAGTGGCCTAGTGGTAGGAGTGGTCATTGTGATGGTGAAATGTGTGTGGGGGAGTGGGGTGGGGTGTGGTGGGGTGTGTGTCCGCATGGTTAAGGTTACAGCATATCTCCTGAAACGTAAAGGGTTGGCACTACGAATAAGTAGAGTTTATAGCCTACCTGTGTAATTTGAGAGGTATTGAAAGTATATGGAAAAGAAGCTTCTTTCTTTTAAGTTTAGACTACAGTACTTGTAGAGATTTGTTATTATTAATGTTTCTTCTGTAAGGGGAGTTGTGGGTAGCTGTGGACCAAAAAGATTGGCACAGTGGTACACACTAAATTGAATATTGCTGAGTCAAAGGCATGGAAATACGGGTTAGTTCCAAGTTCCTGATAAAGTCGGGAGCCGAGAGATCTGTGACCCCTGACCAACCATTAATTTGACTTCTATCTTACAAAAGCCTTGCTACAGAACTCACATGGATAAGAGTATGGTGAAGACAGAAAAAAGGGTTCATGGCCCTCACTTCTAAGATAAGTCTTTAATACTTAGCCATTTTTTGCCTGAGCTCAGCTGTCTTTATATTCCTCTGGCCTAGTGGAAGCCAGTCCTGAGTGAGCCTGAGTTGGAGACTTACTAATGCTAAGATTAAACTTTACTAAACTCACTAATGCTAAGATTAAACTGTTTTTTTTATTCAGAGCCATTTCTGAAACCTATAGACTTAATATAGTGTTTCAGACTGTTTTCAAAAGAATACTCCTTGAAAGTGCAGCAAGTGTGGCCCTTAGACTACCCTTCCTGAGAGGGGTTCTCAGCTTTTTTATGAGGAAGGTTTTTCTTTTCTCAAATCTTGAGTCATTTGAGTATAGGGGAAACAGATGCAGAAGATGAAGATAGAAAGTATTGTTACCTGGATTGTTACCTGGGACAGGTACGTGTCAGGCTATGTGACACCCTTGGTTGTGTCCTTGCTGGGAATCCTTTCGAGCCTTAGGCATGCATAGATTTGGAGGAGAGAAAGCATGACCTTGGAAACCGGTTTGGAAAACAGGCAGGCAAGGCTTTGAGGCTGCAGCCAGATTCTAACCAATGGGTCAGATACTGTTAAATTAAACCATTGATGTGAATTCATGAATTGCTGAGCAGCCATTTAATGCATAGGATATGAACATAGGGTATAGACTAGAAGTGATCAGTCCTTCCTGGACACTTTCCAGGCTCATAAAACCTTGAGCACTTATCTTTGAGCACTTGATTAATTTACAAAGCTCAGACTTAGAAAAAAAAATCTTGATTTTGAGTTCTTGTAGCTCAACTTGGTAAGGTACAAATTGGAAATTTTACTTTGCTCTAATTATTTCCCTCAGCTCTGTTGATTTCGACTTTTATTGCTGAATGGCATCCTAAATGACATATTGGGCAGTATGTGGTTTCCCAGTCATTCTAGCTTAAAAAAAAAAAAAAAATCCATCCAGTTTAGAATTCTAATCTCCTCTCTAACCTAAATCTTGTAACTCTGGATGACCTAGAGTGAGAAGGGTTGTGTTACCCCTGGGGCTCTTCATCATTGTTCCCCTCCTCTTTCTAGTTCCTCTTAACACATTAATACTGGTAAGCTGGGGGGAGAAAGGTACCAGTGTCTTTTTCTTAACTTACCCTGTGTGGCTTCTTCATTGTTACTGCCAGTCTGGACAGTACTGCCTCGCCACTAATGGCTAGTCTGATGGGACAGGGGTCCCAAGACTGTCTCTCTGGAAGTGCACATGTATTTGGGATGACCCTTTGTGGAAGGCGTGTGTGAAGGGCATGGTATCTCCTTACCACACAGTTGTCCTTGGAGGAAATCTGGCTCTGGTTTGGACTCAGTCTCTTTGAATGAACCTGGGTCTGGTTCCTGCAGGACAGCTTAAGCCTAGCTTCTCTCTGTGGTGTCTGTATGACCCTAAAGGAAGACGTACTTTTTGCCACTCCAAGTACAGGATGTTTAGGCCCTCCACGGGTTCCTCCTCTCTCGGTCCTGATTTCTCTTGCCACTTTTCTTTCCCTGGTTCTGAAGGCACAGTGGGGAAGATCTCAAAAGTTCTCTGCATAAGCAAATGTCCTTTGGGGAATGAGGTGATGGTCTCCTTCTCAAATTGCCCCCTTCTCTCTGAATGATTCCCTGGGAGTCCCCCCTCCCTTCACTGTCTACATTCCACTTAGGTTTCTGGCCCACCCTCTAGCGGATAACTCACGACTCCCACAATTCTTTCTTCTGTCCATTTCAGTTTATAAGCTAAAAGAAGTGCTAGGGCTGGGGATTTGGATGGGGCTGGATTGATGACTTGGGAGTATTGGGGAAAGTTTTTCTGCTTCCTCATCAGCTTTGACACAGGTTTCTGACTCTTGATGATGGCCATTCTGTTTAAAATGTGACATACTCTGGGCACCTGCGTGGCTCAGTCAGTTAAGTGTCCAACTCTTGATTTCAGCTTGGGTCATGATCTCAGGGTTGCAAGATTGAGTCCCAGTTTGGGCTCCACACTGGGTGTAGAGCCTGCTTAAGATTCTCTATCTCGGGGCGCCTGGGTGGCTCAGTCGTTAAGTGGCTGCCTTCGGCTCAGGTCGTGATCCCAGGGTCCTGGGATTGAGCCCCACATCGGGCTCCCTGCTCTGTGGGAAGCCTGCTTCTCCCTCTCCCACTCCCCTGCTTGTGTTCCCTCTCTTGCTGTCTCTCTCTCTCTGTCAAATAAATAAATAAAATCTTTGAAGGAAAAAAAAATCTCTCTCTCCTCATTACATTTATTTAAAAAAAAAAGATTCTCTCTCTCCCTTCCCTCTCCTCTCTCTCCCTCTCTAAAAATAAGTAAGTAAATAAATAAATAAAAATAAAATGTGAGGTGCGCCTGGGTGGCTCAGTCATAAAGCGTCTGCCTTCGGCTCAGGTCATGATCTCAGGGTCCTGGGATCGAGCCCCGCATTGGGCTCCCTGCTCCGCGGGAGGCCTGCTTCTCTCTCTCCCACTCCCCCTGCTTGTGTTCCTGCTCTCAATCTCTCTTTCTCTGTGAAATAAATAAATAAAAAATCTTTAAAAAAATAAAATGTGACATACTCCATGTCTGTTTATTCTTAGTTTTGGGTTTTAGGTACTAATTAAAGGGCAACAGAAAATGTCCCACTCAGTCTCCAGTTACCCTGTCTTTGTTCCTTGCACAATTTTGCCTATCATTGGTGTTTCCAGAACCTCCCCTCAAGGTCTCCAAGTAGAGAAAAAGGACACAGTTGAAGCATGACTATTAATAAGAGGACCATATAACTTTTCATCCAAAAGATAACACTTTTGAGGGTGAAAGAGATCCCCTAGGCCAAACTGGATGCCAGGACAATGTGTGTTAATAGGCCTTGCCCCCAGAAAATTAGGATTTTTGGTCATGCTAGCTACTGACCCCTTGAAGGTGTTGGTTCTTTCTGCTATTTCTTTACATAGTTGTGCTGGTGTGAGGGCAAGGAATAGCAGGTATGTCCTCGTCGCCAGAAAGAGTCAGGCTGAGCAGGTGTTTATGGCTGGTGAAGGGCATGCTCTTTGGGGTGTCCTTTCCGTCTCCACACAAGGTTAGTAATAGAGGGTAAAGTTGTAAGAGTGTACCATACATCACTTGTTAAGTAAACTCAACTCTGCAAACACTTTTTTTTTTTTTCCCCTGCAAACACTTTTGATGCACCTTCTAGGTGCCAAGCTCTTTGGATTATAAAGATGGTTTATGCATGGGCCCTGCCCTAAGGAGTTTATGATCCAGTGCTGGAGGAGAAGTGAATAAATAGCTATAGCTTAGTAGGACACTAAGAGTCTTAAAGAAGGGAGCAGAGTTTCTGAGGTTGTTCTTGTCTCAAATCTGGTAAAAGGTAAGTTTTTTTTGGAAAGAGGGTACTTTTGTAGTATTTTGTAATGATATAATGATATAATGATTTTTTCAGATGTTGACCCAAATTGTAGAACAGGAAGTTATCATATAATGGAATGACATTTCACAAACTGTGCTAATATGAAGATTTATATTTCAAATCCCTTTTTGTGTATAAACAAGGATCAGCAATTTTGTTTGGAGCCATCTTTTTGTGTCATAATAGTAAATTTGAATAATGCATAAAGATTATCCCTAGAGAGAAGTGAATGAATACAAAAGAGACACAATATAACATTGTTCAGTTAACCAGCATGTGAAAAAGTCATTTTCTCTTTGTTCTCTCTAAGTATTTTTTTTTAAAGATTTTATTTATTTATTTGAGAGAGAGAGAATGAGAGATAGCACGAGAGGGAAGAGGGTCAGAGGGAGAAGCAGACTCCCTGCTGAGCAGGGAGCCCGATGTGGGACTCGATCCCGGGACTCCAGGATCATGACCTGAGCCGAAGGCAGTCGCTTAACCAACTGAGCCACCCAGGTGCCCCTGTTCTCTCTAAGTATTAAAAAAATTTTCAAAAATCTTTTTTTTTTTAATCTGAACTCAGTGGAAACTTAGCAACAATATCAGGAAAGGTGTTCTGTAGTAAGTTGATATAATTTAAAAAAATAAAACACATCAAAACAAAAAGTAAACAAGCAGTTACAACTCATTATACCTTCATAGATAAAGTTCATTAGAAACTTTGCAAGAAAGTCAGGATGGTTTTCTTTAGTTGGTAAATGCTCAAGAACATTTTGGGCAAGGCTGAGATAAATTTTTAAATAAATCCTTGGTTGTGCAACCAGGACAAGCAGCAGTTATACCCAAACAGACTTGGAAATAAAGGGTGTTTAATTTTGATGGAAGGTAGTTGAGTGGGGCTGGAAAGCAGTAGTGACTGTGAAGAACTAGTCAGTGAAGTCATTGTCAAAAAAATACAGTAAATGTATTTTGTTTTATAATGTAACCAAACAGTAATGCCTCGATGTCCAAATGTTATTTTAACCATTTATGCATATAAATTTTTTTTTTGCTTTCTTCTTTTATATTAGAAAATAGAGCTTCCATTTGTATAGTGTTATATATTTTTTGACCAGTATTTTGTGTACATGATCCACTTATTCAAATAGGTAGTGGAGTAGAAGGAACTTGAAAATAGTTTCTAGCTTAGTTTCTTCCTGTGTATAACAGTATGCTGAGCATCCCTGCATGAGTCACTTTACCTTTCTGTCACCCACTTTTCAAGACACAAATGTGCTTGTCTTGGCTGAAAGCTCTTGGCTTTGCAAAGCATTTCACAACCATTGTTCCATTTGATTATTTAAAATATTTCAGCTATTTGAACATAATATTGTTCCTTTTTTTTCCCCAGTGGGAAACCAAAGCAGAGAGGTTAAGACCTGCCATAAGCTACCCATTTAGAAAGGGTATGAGCGAAGACTAGAAGACTTCTGGTTCCCATGCATTGGCCTATTCTCCACCATGCACTTCTGCCCAACCGTTGGAGGCCAGGGAAGAAGAATTATTGAAGAAATCCCTATAATGAACAATAGTATTCTATATCCATATACAATAAATAGCTTGTGCATTGGTTTTATATACACTAGGGCATCTAATCTTTCCAATAATCCCATAGGCAGGCATGCTGTCTGTTATTTTATAGATAAGGAAATTAAACTCAGATAACTGAAGTGACTTGTCCAAATTGGCACAGAGAGTGAGTGATGGAAAGAGAATTTGAATTCTGTTTCCATATCCTGGACTATTACAAGTTGCTGTCCATTACAAATCAGCTGCTTCTGATTCAGTCTTGGTTCTCAGCTTCCTCTTCTAAGAAATGGGCTGCTTGCTGATGCTAACCTTAGCAGTCATGTGCAGAAAGACACAATTCACAATTCTGATTCTTACTATTTTTACCGAGTCCAACACTTCACCATTTTTTTCATTAAATTTAATTCCCGTTCCTGCAGAATTTTGGATTAGAAAATTCTTTTAAGAAATTTAGATGATAGAATACCTTTAGATGATTGTCAGTGAACCTGACTCTATTCAGGAAGCCCAGGCAAAGCAGCCCTAAAGAATTAGCTCCTTATCCGGCTGACCTACTTCCACTGACATTAGCTTAACTTGTTACTTGTCAGAGGTGTTTATGTTTATAGTATGCAATAGGATTTTTACTTTTTCTTTCTTCTTATGTTTTCAATGACATAAGAAAAATCTCTTGAGTAGAGTTTATAAGGTGTCAGATTTCACAGTGTGTTCCAGTGATAAAATACACAGAGTCTCAGGGGCGCCTGGGTGGATCAGTTGGTTAAGCCTTTGCCTTTTGCCTTTGGTTCAGGGTCCTGGGATCGAGCCCTGTGTCAGGCTCCCTGCTCAGTGGGGAGCCTGCTTCTCCCTCTGCCTCTGCCCCTCCCCTTGCTTGTGCTTGCTCCCTCTCTCTCTGTCTCTCAAATAAATAACATTTAAAAAATCTTTAAAAAAATGCACAGTCTCCTCCCAAAGCCAGGCACTGTGCTATGAATTTGGGAGGAAATAAAGAGTAAGATGAGAGATATTGAACATGACTCCATTCCTTTGCAGGTGCTAGAGTGGAGCTGCTTATGAAAAGCCAGGGCAGGAGAAGGTGGAGTTGATATGTGAACAGGACTTGGAAGTTAAGTAGAAACTGGATAAGCAGACAAAAAGGAGAATATCAGAGTTAAGACAACTCTAAACTTAAATATTTTCTAAAAAAAAAAAAACAATACATCAGTACAGCCATGGAATAATAATTGTATATTTGAAATTCAAAAGCAGTAATCATAAAGGAATCTTTGTACTACAGTTTTCATGTATATTTGGTTTACATTATTTTGATTGCAAAAGTTGAATGCTTGTGGTATAAACATTCTTAGATTTGAGAATATGAAGACAAAGCACTTCCCCATTCTCCATACACACACACACACACACACACACACACACTCACACTCACACTCTACTTCTTCCCATGAACTACTATGTATCCTTCTAAATTTTTTTTAATGTACATGCGAATATATGGCTATCTTCTTACCTTAATTATCTTTAAAAATATTCATAAAAATTAGTTGTCATGTTAAAAAAAATTCTGATAAGAGTCTTCCAAATGTGTACTAGCAGTAAATACAAAGAATGACATGAGGGGTCACTTAGTTCAGCCTTGTCACTTTGCCATGGCAGACACTGACATCCTGAGGGATTAAATATTGGTGCAGGTCATCCATGCAGTTGATGACACACACTCTGTCTCTTGCCATCCAGGCCTGTGATTTGGTAATTTTCTTCACTTACTGGACTCAGGTTTCTCAATCAACTATTGAATCAAAAAACAAAACAAAGCACTATGTAAGTCTTTAAAGGTATCATTAAGATTTTTCAAACATGCAGATAATGAAAACAATGTACTGGTGGTCTTAAATTTATGCCTATTCCCTAAATTCTGTTTTATTTTTCAAAACTATATCTTTTCTTTTTGGAACTGGTATAAGTCTCTCTGAAATGTAATGGTTTCTATAAATATTCCTATTTTTAGCTGTATTAAAATAATGAAATCACTCACCAAATTGGTGACAGAGATTGTTCCCATTAGAAATGGGGGGGTAGCAAGTGTGTTATTGAGTAATTAAGGAATTGATGACTCAGTAAAACTGATCATTGGAATCCCTGGAATGAATATTTCTAAATAATTTTCCTCAGATTTACCCATCATTAGAATAATATGCCCAAGAAACAATTTAGGCTGTTCTGCATTAATTCTGTTTCCAATTTGAATAACAAGTAATTCTTAAAATGGTCTCCTCAGGTGAGAAGAAGTTTGTAGTTGCAAGAACATCATTAGCAACTTTTTCCCTTTAGGAAAAATAAGATTTGCATATATTGAAGTTAACTGTAATTTCTTAAACATCTGTCCTGCTTCAGAGGCGAACAGCAAAACTAAATTTCTTATGTAGCTTAAAAAAAAACCATGGAGCATAGAGCAATAGATCTTTTTTTAACTGAAATGAGCATGAAATACCAAAGTGGGTTATGGAGGATTGGTAAGATGGCCTTACCCTTGAGCATTAATATCTTTCTCTGGCTTAGACTCATCTGTGAGATATGACATTTTACACTGAGGTCATCGTAAACTCATTCCAGTTCTCAACTAAAAAGAAGAAACTCATTCTCATGGTAGTGATCATGACCTTCACAGCAAGTGGAACCTCATCTTTGCTGTTTATTCCGTTCAAAAAAAAGCAACATGTTTATTGTTTGGAAAAGAAATCCATAATCTGTGGAAGCTATAGGTCCCAGTGAGCCCTCAAAATTAAACAATGAAAGCCCTTTAAAGAACCAAGGTGCCACCAGATGACAAATTGTTATATCTTTCAAGTACTTTACCCCTCTAGTGGAATATTTCTGCATAGACTATACCATGGAAACCTTCTGCTACAAAAAAGCTTCTGCTTCTAAATTTTGCTTAGAGTTCATATTTTTGAACTATCAATGAAGAATTCTGATCTGCTTTAAATGTGGTACAGCAATACCTACATGTCCAAAAAGAAAGGGTTTTATGTTGATTTTCTTGTAAAATTTGAATTTTACATATAGAGTTTTTTTCTGTCTCTGAGTTCTTTGATCTTGTCTCTGAATGTTTTCCTTGAAATGTATAAAATTTATGAATTTGGATTGTCTTCTGTATTAAAATGCCATTTGTGCAAGTTCACTTCAAAAAAATACCTACCAGACTGGAAAATGTTTACTATTCCAGCATATGTTGAAAAGGATGTATTTGGTGGTGATGAGCCTGAGGAAGCACAGCATATTTGCCAGTGTTAGGTCTCATGCTTCATTTTTATTACAATGACTTGCCTGTAGCATGGTTTCATTTCAGCTAATCCTGTTTCTCTTAGGATCTGCACCTATGCTAATTGTCATGGCTAATTAGTCTTACAGCAAAATCAGGCAAACCAACAAAAGAGATGCCCTCTCAAAGAAATGCTTTTTGACAATGTATTTTACTATACAGTAATGTGGTTGACAAGTAAAACAATCTGACAAACACTGAGTGTTTAGTCTTCAAGTGTCACGTATCTTCACATTAACCTGTATATCAAATATTTTCTATGTTGGACAGGATAGGCTTTTATTCTTTAGCATTTAATGTTGTTAGATAATACCCATATCCGATGAGTTAACAGAGTAACTCCCACTTTAATAAGAGTCTGATTAAATAATAAAATTTAATAAGTAAGTGCCCATCCTCTTTAGATAGAGAGCATTCTGCAATGGGCAAGGACTTCTCCCCTTTACCCTCTACGATAAGGAGAGAAAAATCTTTAAGAACAATAAATTACGCGTAGGCATGCTAGAGTCACTGGCATGACAGCCTCACAAACTGGATTAAGCTGGTGTTGTTCTTGATCCTGAGTCCCCGTGTATGCATGAAAACTTCAGTTGTCTAAGATACTGGGAGTGAAAATGAAGGGGAAATCTCCCAAACCTGTGGCCCTGCCGAGCCAGGGCATGGAACTTGGAAGCACACGAGAGCAGAGGCCTGACTTGGTCCTTGTCTCCGGGTACCGCCGCTGCTGTTGTGGTTGCTAACTGTGCGACCTTCGGTTACTCTACGGACTATCAGTTCTGTGCCAGGCATTGTCAATATATCATCTCTTTTAATCCTTAAGGAGTCTGTTTTGAAAAAGAGGAAACTTGAGTTTCAGGAAGATTAAGTGACTCTCTTAAGGCCACAGAGCTAGTAAAGGAGCAGAAAACCAAAGTTGTCTCTGTCTCTTTCTTTATCATCTCATCAGCCAGTGGGTTTCAGGCCTATTCAGTTGGAGGAGGGGAAATGGGACATTAGCAAGAAACTGTTTCCGTAGTGAGGGCTTGAAAACCTCTTACTGTGTTTCCTGAGGTGTTTTTCTTCCAGAACGAATCTGTTAAATAATTCTACTTAAACAGTAGTGACACATCTGACTCACTTTAATGAAAGAAACATAATAGCGAATTTTCTTCTTTTGGACTCAGGTATTTCAATAGCTGGGTTTTCCAAAAACAATTGCCACATGAGTCTAAAAAACGAATGAATCATGTCAACAGTGCATTTTCTGAAAAAGGTCATTATAAATGGTGTACACAAATCACATGCAGTATGTCTCTAGTGAACTTTTTGTGTTCAGCCTGAAAAGGCTTCTTGCAAAGACAAGCAATATCTGAAGTGATATTCCCAATCTGTCCTCCAAGTTACCGTGTGAAACCAGGGTTGTGGGACCTTGGTTTCTTACCAGGGTTTAATGTAGTTTAGTGCCAGGCCACATTTAGAATATATCTGCTCTGTGGCAGTTTCTGAGAAGTCTCCTTTGGTGTTCTAAGGCTGATGTTCTTGACCACGAGGTGGTCATTTTTGGCATTAATGAGCTAATTTGGCAGGCTTCCCATGAGGACCATTTTACATAGACTCAGCATATTCCCCTCAGCACCTCTGCCTCCAGCATAATCTTCTTGTAACTCTAATAAGGTGCTGTTTACTTTCAGCCAAATGAAACTTCCCAGTGGAAGAGAATTAAGAGGGATTAGAACATCACAAAGAATTTTGGGAGCTGTGAGGAATATTCTGTGTTACCATCTGGGTAAAAAAAGTGTAGGCAGAAGACTATGCCAATTTATTAAAAGGACTCAGAAGCTTTAGGATATGAGTTAAGTATCAATTTAATATAGAAATTCAAGATCCTACTTGAATGGCTATGGAGGAATTGTGGAATGGTCAGATGGGTTGCTCCTGCCCATATATACCCCAACACTGTTCACTCAACTCTATGCTCCTTATTGTCAGGGGGGATATCTTGTGTTCTCAGATGTAGCTCCCCATTTTTTAGCACAGTGCCTGACACATACTGGGAGCGGAAGAAGTGTTTGTTGAAAGAGTGATAGAATCCTAGTTTGGAATTTAGACCCTTGGATGGTAAGAACAATATTCCCACTTGCCAAACTGTTTAGTCTCTTTGTGACTTACAGATAGATGCTAACTATCTTACAAATGGTTGATTTAACTTTCCAACCTAATATTTGAGTTTTGCTTAGTTTTAGAACTATGTATATATTTTTAACCTTGGGTTCTTCTTTTGAAGACTTTCAATATGACCTTGAGGTATCTTGGGAGAGAAAAAGAGAATACTGCTTAACTGCTATTTTGTTTTCCTCTTCTCCAGCAAGAAGGATGACTTTCATATTGTAAAACATAAAATAAGCATGACTAAGGGCCACTGAAGCCCAAAGGAGATGGTTATCTCTTTTCTATCTACAGTGATAGAAAAGCACCCGTAGGTAGGTTTTCAGTGATTTCTGGTCTGTAGGCACAAATGCCCTGTATCCATGGGTAGTGAAACAACATTTGATGTGACTGGGCAAACACTTCCAGTAGTTTTAGGAGAATCACACAGATGGAACAGTGCTGGGTGTTTGGAGATTGTGTCTTAGTTTTGATTTTCCCCAAAGCATACTCAGAGATAAGAATTTGGGTGCAAGTAGGTTTTTGGAAAGAGATCCCAGGAAACAGAATGGGAATGGGAAGGTGAGAAGAAGGGTGGAAAGCAAACAGAGGGACATTGTAGCGAATTATTCCGATTGGGAATTATATTTGTGCTGTCTTAGGTCCTTCTGAGACACTGTGGAATGTGCCTCAGAATTATCTCTCTGAGGGCGGATTCAGCTGCCCTGCTCATGGGTTTAGCAGCTTCCTTTGGCAGAGAATGTCACCTGGCAGATATGAAGGGAGAAGGTGTGCAGTGACTTTCAGGGAAGACTGAGGGGGTATAGTGGGGTTCTGTAAACATCTGCTCCAGATAGATAAAAGTGATCTTAAAAGTGATGGATAAAAGGAAAATTCCAGAATCTTTTTACCAGTGAAATGTATGTTAATTTCCAGAAAAAAATGCATATTGCTTTTGAACTCTCAGAGAAAAAGCACTGAAACTAAATAATGCCAAATTAGCCTCATTAAAAAACAGACTACTAGAATAGTTCACCAGAGATCCTGATTTAGAAGCTCATGTGGTCAACATTTTTTTTTTTTTTAATGTATCCTGTAGACAAAAACAGATGAAAGTGCAGATGGGCAAATTCACAGGTAATTGATCAACAGTACCTAGAATGTTGACGAATTATTCTTTGTTATCCAGTTCAGTGTGTCTAGTCCTTTAAAGCTAATTCCTGTTCTTTTGAAAAATATAAAAATATCTCATGCCCACACAAGGATTTTGATATGTCCTTTTACTAAGGCCTGTGTTTCCTCTTGATCATGAGTATCTTTGACCTAGATGAAGGTGTCTAGGGGTGTGCCCCAAAGCTCTGTCCTGCACTGTTTTTATTTATGTATTTCCAGTGCTTTGGATGAAGATATGAAAGTCATATCTGACAATTTTCTGTCAGATGGTTATTATGATCGATGACACAACTGGGTTCAAGACAGCTCTCAACAGACTGGAATGATGACCTGAGCCTAATGAATAATTTTATTAGGGTGGAAAGGTAAAAATTTGCACACAGGTGCAAAAAATAAAAATATGCCAATATAAGATGGGGAGTATCTGGCTTATAACAGTTCCTATAAGAAGGACCTAGGGGTTTGGTTCATGATAAGCTTAAAATGAACTAATTTTAATTTCAGCTGCCAAAAAAACCTAATGCAGTCTTAGATGAAAGACATAGCATCTTTTTTTTTTTTTTTAAAGATTTTATTTATTTATTCATGAGAGACAGAGAGAGAGAGAGAAGCAGAGGGAGAAGCAGGCTCCCAAGGAGCAGGGAGCCTGATGCGGGACCCGATCCCAGGACTCTGGGATCATGACCTGAGCCGAAGGCAGACGCCTAACCATCTGAGCCACCCAGGCGCCCAAAAGACATGGCGTCTTTATGTCCAGAACAAAGATGTTCCACTGTATGTCTTACTAGTTCATTTTTAGCTGGGAGATTATTCTCTGTTCCAAAAGCATAGCATTTTTGAGCTGATAAGAACATTTGAGGCCACTTAGGTCCAAGCTCCTTAGCCCAAGTATGTACACGTGGTGGTATGTGAGGTGTGCCAGGCATACAAGAAACCCTATGCCAAATTTATTGAATCTTCCAGGAGCACTAATATTACTTATTTGATGAGGGAAGGGGGGTTAAAGTTACTTAAGAGTTGAATAGTTTGAAAAATATTTAGGTTAAACCACATATTGTGATGCTATTAAACCACATATGTGATATTATGATGTAGAATACAAAGTGCACATGAAGTTTTAAGTTAAATTATGAGACCCCAAAGAAATTTCATTTTGTAGAAGGTGACTTTTGAGAGCTGTTCCAGAACTCTCAAAACCATGATTTCAATCTGCTGTGCAGGTATTATAACAAATATTTACTGAGTACGTATTGTGTGCGAAGCACTGGTCCAAGTGCTTGAGATTTATCTGTGAGTGAAACTAATACAGGGTCCTTGCCTTCATGGGAACTCATAAGTAGAATAGTTTGAGACTCATAGCATGTCTTTATTTTATAGTTGAAAAGGTTAGGAGACACAGTTCTGAGTTCTGTTCCTAGTTCTGCCATTTGCTAGCTCTGTAATCTTGGGCAATTATTTAATTTCTTTAGGTCTCAGTTCATTCATCTATCTAATGGTGGAACAAGGCCAGTCTGCTTCATTGGTGTGAATATTTGATGAGATACCATGGGCAAAGAGTACATGTTCATTAGGTCAAAAGGTGATGGCTGTTATTACAGAGGTTAGGTCGCTTGCTTAATTCCACACCATCAGACAGCATCAGGTTTATTCTCAAACTCAGGACCTCTGATTCCACTTCTGAGCTCTTTTTGTGACAGTACAATTCTGGGTGTTATAGCTTAGAAAATAAATAAAACTTGTTAGTGCTTTTGTTCTTAATAAAATAACTCATGTACAGAAGAAAAAAATTAAGAAAATGTACAGATGCAGAAAATGAAGCAACAATAAAACAATAACAAAAAAACCCATTACAATCATTTATAATGTCTTATTTAAAATTTTGGTGTAATCTGTCAGCCCTCTTTTTAATACATAATTTTGATTTTAGCAGTTATATTATATCCACTTAGTTTGCTGTTTTTTTTCTATTTATTATTAAAACACATGCTCTCCCCCATGTAGTCAGAAGTTTTTTATTAACATCATGTTTAATAATTGCATACTAGTCTTTTGGGTGTATGACAGTTTTCGTGACCACATTTTTCAGAGCAGACATTTAGCCTGCATTAAAAAACATCTTGTGCATGAATAGCCTTCTCAGCTATAAGAGTACCCTCCTTACCTACAGGCAAAGCCCAGTCTACTGTGGAATGTGGTCTTGCTTTATGTATTGGTGCTTCAGGGAATTCAAGCCTGAGCCTTCTATTCAAATCCCTCTCAGACTCGCTTAAATCAGATGATCTTTTTTCTGGGCATAGTTTTTCACCTGGTCCCCTTTGTCTTGGATGTTTCTTTGGATAGCCTCTTTGGCTCACAGATCACTCCTATTCTAGAATAGTCTCTGGATCTCTTTTGCCCCTCATTTCACAACCACAGATCTATCTTGCCTCCACCTGTCTGTCTGGGTTCTCAGAACCTATCCATGGGATCCATTGGTGAGATGGCTAAAAGACTACTTCGTGTGTGTGTGTGTGTGTGTGTGTGTGTGTGTGTCTGCGTTCATGTGCAGGCATGCAATGTGAACTGTAGTTTCAGACTATAGTTTTGAAAAGTTCTAGAACACTTTGAACTTTATGGATTGTTAGGCTCTGAAAGAAATTATCTGTGGGAGTTGCATTTGGGTTAGGTGTTAAAAAATATATATATTGCTGGGGGTGTTTGTTGGGCGAAGGTTTATACAGTGGAAAACCATTCCTTGCCACTCTGATATATACTGCACACAAAAAAGATGGTCAATCCAGAACTTCTGTAATACAAAGAAAATATGACCCATAGCTTTTGGTCACAGCATTTTGACTTTGCAGCTTAGAAATTGAAACAAATTTTACCATAAAACACCGGAGAACGATGAAAGCTTCAGGGAAGCAAGCATACACTGTCTCTCATTCTAGTGCTTTGTGGAATAAATGTAAAACATTACTGAGGCTTTATCAGAAGTTCAGAAATTTTACACAGTGGGGGTTATATGAATATCAGGCTTTCTGATTTAAGATTCAGATTTCGTACCTAAAACTTGAGGTTGTGTACTGTTCCACATGACTGATTTTTTTTAGATACATCAAATATTCTGTTCCAGTATAATTAATGCCCATCTACTGACATCAGTGGAATGCACATGAAATTCTAAATGAATATGCCATCATACTTAACTCTTAGTTCTTACCTAAAGTCAGGGAACGACAACAAAAACAGAAATAACCTTTTGTTATACCAGGAACTGTCAATGTAGCATATTTGGAACATGTTGAAGTGTAAAAGGAGCGTATGTATTCTTCAAGATCAAATTTTCACAAATCTGGAGACCAAGAATTACTCAAATTTGGATTTTTTTTTTGTAGAATTTAGGTAGTAAGGTATTAGAGTGATCTGCGATCACTCTGCAAACTAATATAGGTATTGATCTCTAATTTTGTCCAAATGCCTTTACAGACTTCTCTTTTGATATTTTTATAGCTCTACTACCCTTGGATATAAAATTTTTGGAGGAGGGCAGTGGTCTAATTAGAGGTATACTTTGGAAGATCACCTGGTGGCATTTTATTAAATACATTAAAAGGAGAGAGGCTAGAGGAAGAGGTATGCTTGAGAAGCCACTATTCTGTAGGCATGAGGTAGAGGGGTGGGGCCAACAGAGGGAAGGGGACAAGTGACAGTCAAAGGGAAATTAATGGAGCTTAATAATTGATTGGACTGGGGAGCAGGTGAGAGGGGAGCCCTCGTAGATGTCTTTGAGGATTTGAGCTTGAGTTACCAAGAATTTTGGTGCACAGAACCAGAAATTGTGGAGTCGTAAAGGAAAACTGATTTGAGGGAGAAGGAAGATTAGCTTTTTTCATCGATACACTGAGAAACTAGCACAGAAAGACACACTGGAGGAGATGTTTAACAAAACACCATGTAGGCATTAAACATAGGAAAGAGAGCAAGCATTGGGAGCAGTGTTTGAGAGATAAGGACTGTAGAGGGGCAGGTTGGAGGTGGCAGATGAGTCCTCTAGAGGGGAAGATGCAAGCAGCAAAGGAGAGGGTCAGGGAAGAGGAATTCTAAAACTGTAGCTGTGGATTTCACTATGTTGACGTTCCCGTTATTTTTAAGCTCTCTGTGGGCTGCGTATTTTTGAGATCCCCAGAGAACCAAATGTTCTCTGGGGATCTGGTTATATCATTGTCTAGTGGCCCAACCTCAGCTGTCATCTAACAAATAAAAATTTGTGTGCCCTCTTTCTGTTTATGGTTTTTCTTTACAATCTCCATGTGTGTCCTAGCTCATTTATTTGTTTCTTTTGGTTTCCTATATCAGTACTTTGATTGATGTTTGTCGTTTTTGTTTTGACTCATCTCTTAAGTTTTCAGTGTTCTTCTCTAATAGTGAAACCAAGGTTAGGCTACAGTTGTAACAAGGGCCTGGCTGTTGCTTTGGAATCAACAGAAGTCGTGACTTTGGAGGTCTCTGTGGTACTGTTGGTACTATATGGTACCATTTGTTAATGTCGAAGGAAAATGAGAAATCCCAGACTGTTCGATCACAGGACATAGAGAGTGGAGGCAAAGCTCTGCACTGTGCGTGTGTGCACGTGTGCTCATGTGTGGCAAAGTTAGCTCATTTGATAAAATAACCCATACCAGTACAATGAGTAACACTATTTCAAGGTCTAAAGTGACAAGTACAAACCATTTAAAATTTATGAAGAATGATGCCAGTCTTTCATGCCATTTGGGGTGAATCAGCCTCACAATTTTGTAATCAGTAATAGTTTACAAAATACTTTCACACATATATCTGGCCCCAGTCTCTCTCTCTCTCTCTCTCTAACCTTATTTCCTTTTTTTCTTCCTTTCGGTCATTTGGCTTCAACCATCCTGGTTTCTTTGCTGTTCCTGGACAGTCCTAAGCATGTGCCTACCTCAGGACCTTTCTTTTGCAGCTCCTTTGCCTGGAATCTTCTTCTTATAGATGTTGACACAGTTTACCCTCTTACTTCACTCAGATCTCCTCTCAGAAATCAATTCGTCAGAGAAAACCTGCCTCCCTTCCCCGACAAATGCATGTCTTACTGGTCATTCTCTATCCCCTTACTCAAGTATACTTTCCTTATGAGTACTAATTATTCCTTGAAGGTATACATCATCTACTTTCTTGATTTCTGTTTCTTTCTTACTAGAATGTGAGTTCTAGGAGGACTGTATCAATGATGCCTAGAACAGTGACATTCAGCAAAGTATTGAAATATATGTTGGAATGCATGAAATTGATTCTTAAAATAATCTTATGAGGCAGGCTAGAGAGATATCCCTATTTTATAACGTATTTTTTAACGTTGGAGCTGGGGCCAGGAGAATTTGAATGAGTTATCCAAAACAAAGACTTGAAATCAAGGTCTCTTGGCTCTAAGTTCATAGATGTCATAATTGATCACTTACATGCCCTGACAACTTTTTAATCTTAGGCCTTGGACTGTATTTAATTTCATGCATACTTTCTGATACATTGTTTTTTTTAAGCCAAAGATTGCTACAATTATTAAAAATTCTTTTTAAATTTTGCTTTCTTTCTTTGGAGAAAGCCAGTGAAAAGGGGATGTTTTAATTTTGCTGTGTTCAGCAAGTCTGTAGGAACATATTTATGAAGAATAGAGCTGCAAAATGGCTCTGTCTTTTTTAGCATAATGCAAACAATTCTTAGTGTTGAAGGAGAGAAAAAAGATTTCATACTTCTCCTAACTCGTTCTGACACCAGGCTCACAATTTGAAGAGAATTCTCTGCTGTGTTAAGCCATCTGAGATTCAGGAGGAGGCCAAAAGGGATTAGGAATGTAAAGGTTTCATACCAGCCCCTGAGGCAGTTTGTAGACTGGAAGAGATTGGTCTTTTCCCCGTCCTTTAGCACACCTCTTTTCATTTTAGAAGTCTTTCTTTTTCTTTTCCTGTTACTTTTTCCTTTCACCCTCCAATACTTGTTCGCTGTATGTAAGAAAAATGCCATTTCATTTTTATTTATTCACTTTGTCTATTCACTAAACATTTCTTAGTTGCTTACTGTCTGCCAGTTATTAAGTGCTGGGAATTTAAAATTTAATGAAGATACAGCCCCTGCCTTTAAGGAGTTCACTCTTTAGATGGCAGGATAGTCAATAAACATTAGTTATACAGTACATGGCAATACATGCTCTGATCCTATAAACACAGCATTTTCTAGGATCCCAAGCAGGGTTCTTAACCCAGATTGAGGAGTCAGGGGAAACTTCTCCAGAGGGCAATTAATGCTTGAGATGATGGTGACAACAAGAAAGAAAGCAAGAGCCAGATCACAGAGATATTTGTATGCCATATTATGTTCACTTATTTAAAAAAAACATAGTTGGCCTGGGAGGGATTTTAAATAGGGAATGTTGTGATTAGATCTTTTTTCAATACACAATTCAATAGCTAATGTTGTGCAGGGGAGAAGTAATGATAGTAGCAGTGAGAAGGATGGAAGAATCAGTCAGGTTTTAGGGATACGAAAGAGAGAATTTATTGCCAACATATACTGCCTGAAGGATGGTGGTGAGTGAAGAGGATGAGACCTGTGGGATGATCCCCGAAATTCCTCCCTTGAGCTACATGTAGGCAGACTTGCTGTTCACTGAGAGAGAGGATAGAGGGAAAGGAAATTTGGTTAGGGATGAGATGACAAGTTTATCCAGTCATGTCATCTTTGACATCAAGTTAGAGATGCCCCAGAGTTAGTCAGATTACATATCAGAAACTCAGGATCAGGAATGATTAGATTCATATTTTGGAATGTTTGTCATCAGGAAAAAAGGAGTTGATCTCTTTAAGGGAAAGTCTATACAATGTGAAGAGAAGAACACTGAGACTAGAAGTTTTGGGAAACAAACATATTGAGGATGAGAAGAGGAAGGTGGTTGACAAAGGATCATTAGAGAGGAAGAAGATCACCAATGGTTGACTGTTCAGTCACCCTACAGTGCTTTTAATAATCAGATATTTCTTTCTTTAAACTGATTCATTTGCATCCTTCAAGAAATGGACCTCTGTATCCCTACAGGATTTTAAAGAAGTCACCCAACTTAATTATCCATTAGAGAGGCAAAAGTTACGCATTTATCTCATCCAATGACAAATCAAGAATATCTGAAGTTTGGTAAGAAATAATCTGTCATGAAAGGAAGCTTACCATTATTCTAAATAGTTACAGTTTGAAACATTAACTTGTCTAGATTGAAGGTGGCATTTTCAAAACTGAAACAACATGACACTTAGAATTTAGCTGCCATGTGGTGTCACAGCTTTATGTAAAATAAGACATAGACATTAAATAGATATTGGATTGTAATAATGCACACTGTGCAAAGTGGAAGACAACACAGTGGTGAGTGGCCCCCTTTTTATTAAAAGACAAAACATGTAGGTATGGAATAAACCCAAGGAAGCTGGCAGTCTTATCAACTGAATGTAAATTAGATCTTTAGGATTCTAATTTTGCTGATTTCAGTCTGTTAGTAATATAGCCCTCTTTATTTCCCCAAAGTCTTGTCTTTTCCACTCTAATAAATAGTTCAATAGTTGCATAAAAAGATTGGGGCCCTGAACTGACTGTAAGTTTGTGGGGAAGGGGAGAGAAGGTGCCAGGAGATCAACAAGAGAGTAGAAAAGGGCATGAGACCAAGTATCGGGAATATGGGAAAGCATTTGCATTTATTTTCGTTCGTTCATTCGTTCATTCATTCATTCATTCATTCATTCATTCAATAAATAGGTATCGAGGACTTAATATGTGCAAAAATATGTCAGCTCCAAGGGCACAGATGTAGTTGAACGAAAGATATATCCATATAAGTGAAATACCAGGTAGATCAAGAAGCGGTGATGGGCAAGGTCCAGGTGGTTATATATACAGGTTATACATACACAGTTTGGGAGAGAAAAACCTTACTTTTTAAGCAGAACTATATAGAGAAGCTTAAAGGAGGGGGTAAAGTTTGAGCTGTGTGGGGAGTAAGATTTAGGAATGGTGATTCTCAATTCTGATTGATCAACAGAATCACCTGGGGAAACTTAAAAAATCATCAATGACTAGGCACCTCTTCAGACCACCTGAAACACTATGGGAGGGATTCCAGGAAGTTGTAAAAAGTTCCCCAGGTGATTCTCTTGTGCATTCAAGATTGAAAACCACTGAATTAAATTTTGGGCAAGATGAAGTTTCTGGTCCTTTTTCAGTCTGTCATTTAAACTAGAACACAATTAAGTAAAATAAAATACTTATTTTTTCTATAACTGACTTCTTGTTCTATGACTTACAACTCCTTATAATTTAGTTCTTTTTATTTGTTTATTTTTTGCCTAAAACATTTAAGATAGGTTAAAATTATAAGAAATCAAGAAAGCAATTTGGCTTCACTTATATAAAACAATCTTCCAAAATTATTCTCAATTTGTTATCATTTACCTCACTTTCTAGTGCAGTGTACACTTACTGTTACCTCTGATTGTGAGAGAACTATTCAGTTATGGGCACTCTATCTCATAAGGCAGGTAGGTACACACATACAGTTTGAGAAAGATTTCTACTGTAAGGTTTGGGAATTAAAATATTCTAAATTAAGCAGGAAAGCATAATTAATAAAGAAACCATTCCTAGAGCATTCTGAATCATTGTGGATATTATTATATGTGCCACTCAAATGTCCATGGAGAATTATGTTGACAAATAGAACAAATGGAAAGCTAGGTAGAAAGTTGAAATGCTTTTTATTTTAGAGACTATAGATACCCTGTAATTTTTATTTTATTTTATTTTATTTTGTTTTGTTTTGTTCTGTTTTGTCACCATACATTACATCATTAGTTTTTAAAAGATTTTTTTATTATTTTTTTAGTATGTTGTATTAATCACCATACATTACATCATTAGTTTTTGATGTAGTATTCCATGATTCAGTGTTTGCGTATAACACCCAGTGCTCCAGATATCCTTGTAATTTTTATTTATTTATTTTTTAAAGATTTTATTTATTTATTTGACAGAGACACAGCAAGAGAGGGAACACAAGCAGGGGGAGTGGGAGAGGGAGAAGCAGGCTTCTCAGGTGCCCTGATATCCTGTAATTTTTAAATGACATCTCCAGGGGCACCTGGGTGGCTCAGTCGTTAAGCGTCTGCCTTCGACTCAGGACATGTTCCCAGGGCCCTGGAATCGAGCCCCGCATCGGGCTCCCGGCTCTGCGGGAAGCCTGCTTCTCCCTCTCCCACTCCCCCTGCTTGTGTTCCCTCTCTCCTGCCTCTCTCTCTCTCTCTCTCTCTCTCTCTGTGTGTCAAATAAATAAATAAAATCTTAAAAAAAAAATAAATGACATGTCCACTCTAAGTAAATCAAGGCAAAATTAAGTGAATAATGAATGAATTAAATGAATAAGCTCTAGTTGGTCCAGGTCCTACTGTTACGAGGATGAGGAGACAATATTCAGTTATATTGGTAGATGAATTGATATGAAGTGACTGGTAACATTTGCTTGTTATTTCCCCATTCCTAAAATATTTATTTTAGAATCGTATATGGGGTCAGCCATCTTTAAGGAAACCCGGTGGAGCTACCACTGCAAATGGTTTGCCTTACAAAGACTATCAGGTTTTTGAAATTAACAAAAAAGTATTGAGTTTTGCAGCTGCCATCACAAAAAGTATTATTTTATCTGCTTTCTGTTACTGAGGCCTGCTTTTGAGTAATTTCCTGTAGTCTTAATGTACTTTTCCTAAAGTTTTATGGTGAAATTTTTTCCAATTTCTTAGTATATTTAGAGTGATGATGACTTTACATACATTCTTCAGTGGAAGCATCCTGCAGGTACCCACTTCCAAGAAGTTAGTCCCTAAACTTGATGGGAGCCCTGTTTCCCTTGCCCACCCTCATAAATAAAACGAAATTAACCTATTCCCGCCTTCTTTGCTGTTAACCCTGAAGTAAGATTTTTTTTTTTTAAATTAGGTGTGGTTATAGAATCAGAGCATTGGATTAACTGTATTGCATTTACGCATTTATTCAATGTATTAAATAGGTCAGATTGTTTAGTAGGGAGAACAACTTGTTTTTTATTTTTTGAGCTATAAGTCACATTATAAAATTCATCCTTTTGAAGTATACAATTAGTGGTTTCTGGTATATCTGCAAGATTGTGCACCTGTCACCATGATTTAATTCTGGAACATTTTCATCCCCTTAACAAGAAACTCTGTATCCATTAGACTCCTCCTGTATAAAATTTCATTTAGTCCATGAAATAGCAGAGGGTTTTTCATGTAAGAGGATAATTGCAAGGGTAAAAACAAATGTCGCGCAGTACCACTTCCAGTAGAAGCTGGTAGATCGGCTTTCCCATTAGGTGCTACCTAGCATTTCTGTGAATCTTTTAGTCTTCCACAATTTAAAAAAAAAGGTGATCTTCAAAATGATAATCTCAAGATTTTGGAAGAGATGTGTTTTATAAATAGTTGAAGAAAAATTGGCCATGTTCAATATATGTTTAGTGTTAAATTCAAGTATAAGATATATATATATGCATATACATTTGTTTATGTATATCTAAATGACATTTTATTAGTCAGAATATTTGGTTACGTAAAATTCCCCATTTTATGACATCATAGAATACTGTTTTTGTCCTTTCCTAGTGTAGTCTGGGACTCCATAGTACTTTGTGACTCAAACTTTAAATGTGATATTGTAAAAAGGTGTAAGAATAACAGATACGAAAGAAATTTTTTTCTGGGGTATTTTATTTTGACTGTGATTGCTCAGAAAGTGAGTAATCTAGTAAGCTTCTGCAAAGCATAGGAGGTACTTAATATTTTGTGGAATGGAGGAAAATGGTCATAGCAGGCCCTGTTTAGTTTCTGTCCAGCCAAATTTTGGTCCTTAACTAATACCCAGTTGAGCATTTACTGTATGCATGACCCTGTCATGTGTGCCATAGCAAACTGAGAATTTTCAACTGTAAGTTAGAAGGACTAGTCTATTAATTGGAAGCAGCAGCTTCTAACCTTACAGGTAGTGTTTGAAAGTGAGTTCTCCTGGAGTCTTATTTAGAGGTTTTTTTTTTTTCTTCGTTTGTTTGTTTGTTTTTTACAACATCTTCCTAATCGTCAGAACCAGCTGCAAAGGACAGGGTTACATTTATTTTTTTCTGTCATGCAACCACAAATTAGTATGACTGATTTTTTCCTTTGGTCAAATAGATTGTTTACTTATTCAGTGTCAGGGTAATTTGTTTTGCCATTTAGCTATCTTTTGTCATTTAGCCAATATGGTACCATAACAGCTGATGCTTTTTCAGGGGTTGAGTCAACGTTCTGTAAGCACATCAAGTGGCCAGACAAACCATGGTTAAGAGCTTTAGATGCGATTTGGTGTCTATAGCTAATAAAGAATGGGTTGAAATGAAAGAGAAATTCTGGAAATTCCAACAGAGAATGGAAAGAAGCAATCCTTATTGTTGAAAGGCCAACAGGGAAATGAAAACTGTTTTCATTGAACAGTTATATTTTTCAAAAGAAGATATTTAAAAAAATATTTATCTTGTAGATATTTTTGACCTGTTTCTATAGTATCTGTGTTGAGTCTACACTTTCTTTATTGTATAATCCATTAGTTTTAGATGATTTGCCTGATCATTGGCTTGATCTGATTGGTAGCACAGATGTACAAATGGATTGCTCATTAACTGACCATGATATCCAAAAATACCAGATCAGCTTTGGGTATTGGGAATGGAATTGACCCGAATATTGATCACTATATTTGTCCAGAAACATTGATGAAGATTTTGCATATAGCCTTTGCAGTATAGGAAACAATGTCTAAATATTTCTGAATAGAATTTATACATTAAATAATTCTGAGACTAGAATGGTTAACGAAGAAAGGCACTGTGTCCTGAGAAATAATCCTAATTTCAAGATTTTATCCTTTTGCCAATTGGAAGTCTAAACCACTTAAAAGATTATTGTTTCTCATTTTAACTTACTCTACATTTCAGAAAATTGCCCAAGAAACCAGTTGTAATAAACATAATATAGTAGATTCTGTCAAAAGAGAGTTAAATATGTATATAGGATATGGGGAAAGAAGTTATTAGAACAGGAAAGATGTAAATGATAATTAGCATGATTATAAAAATGAAATTTTAATGACATTATCAAATAGTTCTGAAATCACTGGTAGTTTAATTATTTTCACCAAAGCTTAGGTGGCTGTAATTGGCCAATGTGATGGTGTGTAGATCATCATGTGTCTTTTTTATAATTAGGGTCTACATGTAATTTTTAAAACAAATCAGGATAGGAGCACCTGGTGGCTCAGATGACTGAGCGTCTGCCTTCAGCTTAGGTCATGATCTCCCAAGTCCTGGGATCGAACCCCATGTTAGGCTCTCAGCTCAGCAGGGAGTCTGCTTCTCCCTCTCCCTTTGCCTCTCCCACTGCTTGTGCCCTCTCTATCTCTCTGTCTCTCTCTCTCAAATGAATAAAATCTTTAAAAAAATAAATCAGGATAATTTTGAGGATAGAAGGTGACACTCTTAACACTTAATGTTGAGACATCGAGTATACATTGGGATTGCCCCAGAAAAACATATAATTTGATTATATAATTTAAAAGTAAATGTAGCAACTGAAAATCAGTGGTACTGTTGATAGTTCAGTACTAAATTTATTTGTGAGAAATCAGTTTTAATGATAAGATATAATAATCCTATATGTAATACCATAGTCAGACATGCGTTGTATAAAGTGGGAAGCAGGTAGGCCCAGTGGAGTGCTGAGAAGCAGGTTGACATAAGTATTAGACTAAAGTAGGAAGAGGGAAATGGACATTTCTACCACTGGTTTGTTAGAACTAGAGCAGATTAAAATGAAATCTATCTTTATCTCCATCCCCTTGTTACATGTGATAAATAGCATTTCTTCAAAAGCCATCACCCAGATTAAATTTTAGGATGACCTCTATGGAGTGAATTTGGCTGAGTCTTGTCCTTTTGTGTCAATCAAGGCATCTAATCATTATTAACTGAATGAGTCATTGATATTCCTAATGAGCTGTTTTGGCCATAATCTGCTTTTCTCTCCTAATAGCTTTGATTAGAATAAGAAGGCCAGTGATATTTTAATATGTTCATGTTGAGCTTATGTTAAACAATATACTTCTTTGCAAATATTGGTCAGAAGGATTCAGATATTAAGCCAACTATGTAGTTTTTGTATAGCTTTGTATACTTTGTATAGCTTCTTGTTCAGCACATTTTCACTTCCCTCCACATCTTTCTGTGGGTAGAGTATCCTTCTTTTATTGATTTTGAGCTTGCCATGTGACTTGCTTTGGCCAGTGAGCTGTTAGTAGACATTAGGCATAAAAGAAAGTCTTGTGTGGTAGAGCTTGCTCTTTCACAATTGCCATGAGAAGGGCTTCCTCCAGGTAGCTGCTTCCTTTTCACCTTAGGTCCCAGAATGTGTGTGTGTGTGTGTGTGTGTGTGTGTGTGTGTGTGTGTGTATGGTGTTTGTTTATGCATGCTCTAGAATGTGTATATACATTTTATTGCAGTGAACCCAACCTGCATTGGGGATCCAAGCCCAACTGGATCTGCAGCCTGAAACAGAGCTGCTCAATTGTGCCTAGCCTAGATCAGTCCATTTGTGACCAGCCTGAAAACTCCTGAGCATGAGAACAAAAGCTTATTGTTATATTATGCTGCGTTTGGATGTGCTTGTTAATTAGCATTATGGGGGCAACAACTAATACAGTAGTTCCTTGGTATTACTTTAATTTTCATATTAAAAGAAGCCTCAGGCATTTGACTCTTGTTTTCTGTAGTCATTCTAAGAATGGCAGGTGCTACTAAAGCTCCTCAAATACTTCTAGAGCCTCTCTGCAAACACTTCTCATAAATGCCATTTAATATTGCCAAACAACTCATCAATTCAAGTACCAACTAAAGGTCTTGATACTTAAGACCCAGTCTTTATCTAAATTACCATTATTAATTCCTCTTCTTTTCTGAATGTTTAATTTGAAAAATATTGGTAGGAAAAACAAGCATTTATTAAGAAATCAATGAATAAATGTCATATAAGGGAATTAAAGATAATCAAAGTTCTTGGCTTGAGATATCTTGAGGGGCCTGTTCATAGGTAAATTGGAGAAAGTTTCTAAACCTATAGGGCTACCATCACTTGAGCCCTCAACTAATTAGCTACATGGCTTTAAACAACTCATCCAAAGTCTATGTCTCACTGGCCTTGGTGGTGAAATGAGGAGGTTGGACTCAAAGCTCTGTGAGGGTCTGTCTATTTTAAAGATCTGTGCTTGTGTTTTTACAAGTGTGGTCTAGGACCACTTGCAGCAAATTTGCATGAAGTATGTAGGTAAATTATCATCTTGGCTCCTATGCCAAGTTAACTTTTAAGTAGTCCTATGTACTTGGCTTAAACTGTGAGAAATTTTAAATGTCCATGGTTGGAAAGGGGTATATAATTTTCATCAAAAAACCATTTTTTAAGCTCTTTTTTCTGTTTGGACCATCAGAAGAAATTACGAAGGAAAAGACTTGGTTTCTGATCTCTTGAAGCCTGTGGTGTAATGGACATGCTGAAGAAAATCTTCCATTTGGAGAACATGCTCTGAGGGAAGAAAAGTCCTAAAACCTGGTTGGTTTATTCATTTAAAATCCTTTTCATATATCTGATACACAAAGTTTTTTTTTTTCACTCATTAGCTAATGAATTCATTCAGCAATGATCATTTCTTATGTGCCTATTGTGTGCTTTTTTGTTGGGGCGAGAAAGATGAGTAAGAGATGATTCCTATCAAGAGCTAATAGTTTAATGTGAGAAGTATGAAGGAAGATAGGCAGTCACAAAAATTTGCCTGTGGGAGGAGGAGGAGATCTTAATGTCTACTTGAGCAGGTGGTAGGGGAGGAGAGATGTTGTCAAGAACTACTCCTCAGATGACATCATGCTTACATTGAGTTTAAAGAATGAGTAGGAGCAATATAAACATGAGGGGCCAGGCTAGGAGAGAATTTTTATAGAAAGGCTACCATGGGCTTGGGTCCTGAACAAGAGTGTGCATGGTCAGTTCAGGAAACTGCAGTTCAGTATGGCTTGAGCCTACTGTACAGGAGGTGGGGAGTACCCTGGAATGGAGTAAGCCTGATGCCGTACCTGATACCATAACTAAGAGGAATTGATTTAAAAGAAAAAAAAAACTTTTCTGTAGGCAAGTCTCCTTATTTCCATTAACATTTGTTCACTAGTACATGTAGAAAAGCCAGATGGCAAAGATATGCCTAGTTTTGATTTATATTTCCCTGGTACTCTCTGATAAAGAGTTGTAGGAGGTTGAAAGTGGATGATCATGGAGGAGATGAAATGAGAGAATGTAAAAACCAAGGATCATCAAAGGAAAAAGGAGGTCACTCCTGAAAAGGAAGGAATATTCTCTTTGATAGAAGCATAGAATTTACTTTTTACTCTATGAAATAAATTGATAACTTTAGACTGCAAAGAGGATTGTAATGCAATCAAAATGTTCCCTAGAAGATGCTCTACTTTGTGCATCATAGTGTTATAGAATGTGATGTGTTCTATACAACATGAATTGATTTGTATATACTATTGCAATTAAGAGTTTTATTGAAAGTCACATAAAGAATGCATTATTCATCTGTGTTCAGTTGTTAGGAGAAGTTTAGCAAAATATGTCACAACAAATATAATACTTGTGGTACTTGCTTTGCATTTACTGTTCAAGAACTGAGTGTAGATCTACTTATATGTGGAATCTAACAACTAAAACAAATGAACAAAAGAAAAAGCAAGAGCAGCTCCATACATACAGACAACAAACTGATGGTTGCCAGAGGGGAAGAGCGGGGGGCATGGGCAAAATGGGTGAAGAGGAGTGGGAGATACAGTCTTCCAGTTACAGGATGAATAAATCATGGGGATAAAAGGCACAGCATAGGGACTATAGTCAGCAGTATTGTAATAGCTTTGTATTGTGGCAGATGGTAGCTACACTTGTGGTGAGCATAGGATAATGTATGCAGTTGTCAAGTCCCTAATGTACACCTGAAACTCATGCAACATTGTGTGTCAACTATTCTCCAATGGAAATAAATAAGTATGTAAATAAATAAATAAATGCTGTTGACTGCAAAAAGACATCTACTGCATAGCCTCTCTTTTCCTACTGCTCTTTATATTTTAGGCAGTAACATAATGCATAGAAAATAAAGAATATGGGAAAAAAATAATTGAAAGTGGATAATCCAGGCCCCTCTTTATATGTGAAATTAAGGTCCCTGAAGGTAAAGGAACTTAACTGAAGAGGCAAGATCAGGATTGGAACCCAGGTCACCCAACTCAGAGTCTAGTGCTCTCTCATCATGTACTTGCTGTTCTTTTTTTTTTTTAGATTTGATTTATTTATTTATTTATTTATTTATTTATTTATTTATTTGACAGAGAGAGAGAGAGGGAACACAAGTAGGGGGAGTGGGAGAGGGAGAAGCAGGCTTCCTGCGGAGCAGGGAGCCTGACGTGGGGCTCGATCCCAGGACCCTGGGATCATGACCTGAGCTGAAGGCAGACCCCTAACGACCGAGCCACCAGGTGCCCTTGTACTTGCTGTTCTTACCCAAGAACTCTCAACACAATTTATTCATCTAGCAAGGAGTTTGGAGCATCCAGTCTCTGCCAGATACTGTTCAAGTCACAGTTATTATGTTACGTACAATAAACACACTTCACCTGTTTTCACTATAATTTCCCATCTTTTTGTTGTACCTGATTAGATAATAGTTGTTTAATTTATCCTGCTCAGAAACGATGTTAATACAGCATAGACTGTGCTTCTTCCTGGGCAGATTATAAACTGTAATCTTCAAGTAAGAATTTACTATGTTAAATACTTTTAATTAATATGATTTAGTGTGGAATAGAATAGAATATAACAGAATGTTTATAAATCAACAATGTGTTCATTGTTAGGGCTTTTGTCACATATAATTGAAGCTGATTTTGATATGAAGAAAGGCCAGCTTTCTGACTTTTTGTATCCTGTGGGCATTGTAATAAATAGTACTGGCAATATATTTGATCATAATGACATTATGTACTTTCTGACCCCAAGGAGTTTCACTTCACTTGGGAGATAATATTCACTTCTAAAATGCAGATTCTTAAATTAGGAAGTTAGATATGTTAAGTTGTAAGTCATAATTATAGGCACTAGATTATAAATTTCATGCAGGCAGAAACCAAATCTTATTTACCACCCTGAATCTAGAATGATGTCTAATACAGAATAGGTGGACTTCATAAACACTTTTTAAAAGGAATAATTGAATAAATGTATAATAAATAATAAATATATAAGCAACTGCATGTTTACTGACTAGTAAACTGAAGGAGTTCAAAGGAGAGTGAGGGAGAGAGAAGAAGAGAGATTGAGGATTGAGAAAGAGCCAGAATGATCAGAAAAGGCTTAAGGACAGGTAATACTAAAAATGGTTACTTTGGTGATGGAATTACATCGATTTTAAAATTTTCTTCTTTATATATGTTTATATTTTAAAAGTGTTAATACTTAACATGTATTTAATGGTAATAAAATTTATTTAAAAAAATACTTGTCCTACAAGAGCTATGAGGATGGGTAGGATTTGCATAAAGAAGAGGAAGGAGAGAATTTCAGGTGGGTTACATGGTAGTAGCCAAATTACAGAAATGGAAAAGGACAATATATGTTTGGGAGGAGTGGCTGGAAGAGAGAGAATTAGGAGATAAGGCAGGTAAGCTTTGATAGGGCAAGTACTGGACCAGAGTCTACTTTAGTCGTGCTATGGGTGCCTCTCTGCAGATTGATTTCAGGACCTGAGACAGGTCCTGGTTCTCCCTAAGTTACCCATGTCTATGGACTGATCTCTGAAAAATATGGAGATTAATTTTAGTAATTTAAATCTCTCCTCATCATAAAATGAATCTTCTTTTAGATTTGTCTTCTCGATATGGGTTGTTTCAGTTCTAACATGAATGAAGAATATGAGAGCAGAGGCTGATAATTTTATGGGCCAAGGAAACATGAAAACATGAAGGCATTGCTGGGTAGGAAAAGGATCCAAAAAGAGGGCAAGGGACTATGCATGAACTGCCTCTTTCATTGTAGTCCTGTCCTAAGACCTTGGTAGCAGGAAAGGTTAACAGTGGTGAAAATGGCAGGTCTACTGGAAGGACACATGGGCTCATTTTGTACATAGGTTCTCCAGAGATTCAACTGTTTGACTCCTTTGGAATGTACTGTCTGATTTTCTTTATTGTTGGCTTTAGCCTTGCTTGGTGCATTGGAAGGAACTCAGGCTCTATACTCAGGTATAGCTGTGACTACAGAGACAGCTCTGATGCTTACTCATTTATGATAATGGGCAAGTTC
Organism: Callorhinus ursinus; assembly: GCF_003265705.2. Classification (NCBI taxonomy): domain Eukaryota; kingdom Metazoa; phylum Chordata; class Mammalia; order Carnivora; family Otariidae; genus Callorhinus; species Callorhinus ursinus. The sequence continues at coordinate 34,343,772 of NW_027397072.1, read as the reverse complement.
TGTAATGTCTCTGAGCCTCAATTTTTCCATCTGTAATAAAAGGCTAGTGTCCTTCACTTGTAGGGTTTTATATGAATGAAATAATATAGCTATAAGAAGTGCCTGATGCTTAATGATTACTGTTTTCGTTCTGAAGTTGGCCTCTGTAGGCTTATTTCACCTTAGAGATTTGTTTTTCCTTTCCTATTTCAGCTTGTTGAGAATTCATGACTATTAAAAAAGATCATTTACAAGACTACAGCCCATAAAATGTCTTTTAAACAATATGCATTAGGAAATATCAATCACTTCACATTCTAACCAAACAACCATCAGAAATATTGTATGTGACAAAGCATTTTTCTCCTTTGCTAGGCAACAATCCATTATGTTTCACATTTACATTCAGTACAAATAGACTTGCTACTTCTTAGTACAATCACTGAACGCTACAAACCAGGATTTATTACCTTTCTGCTCTCTGCACTCTGGGTTTCTTTAGCATTTGGTAGATGACTCTTACAGTCTAACTTCAATTGTAGTCCAACTACAGCCTGTCCAATAGGTAGATTTTCTTGCATTGTTAGTACTTTATCTCATGAAATAACATGGCTTAAAGTGTCAGGAAGAGTGACCTGAGGCCTCTCCTCATGCCTGGAGAGCAAGCTAGAGTTAGCTTCACTCATATCTAGGTATTGAATACAGTATCCTTATATGGCCCATTCAGAGTCAGGTAGTCTTAGGTCACTACAGTCCAGTTCCCCTGAGCTCTCAGTCTACAGGAATAGCTAGCCTGGAAACTAGAAAGAAACTTAAGAATGTAAATGAGGTCATATTATTCCCTTGATTAAATTCCTTCGGTGGCTTTTCATTGTACTGACAATAAAATTCTAATTCCTTACAATGGTTTACGAGACCCTATCTGGTCTGTTCCTGCTTATTTTTCTGCTATCACCCCTCACCATTCTCCTACTCCTCTCACTAAGTCTAGTCACTCAGAGTTTCTTTGTATTCCTTGAATGTATCAAATTCCACCTTAGGATGGCCCTTGATGTTTTCTCTGCCTAGAACAGTGAATCCATGAGCACCTACTTCCTGTTATTCAATCTTAGTTCAATGTCGTTTCTTTTGAGAGCTGTTTCTAACTCCTAGGCTAATCTACTTTTACCCCTTAACTCTCCAGTACATCCCTGTGTTTTATTTACTTCATAGCATGAAATGATATTGCTTATGCTTTTAACTTCTCTGTTATAAATGTCCCTTTTGCAGAAAGTAAGCTCGATGGTAGTATGGGATTTGTCTGTGTTGTTTGCTGCTGCATATCCCTACTACTTATGATGGTGCCTGGCCCATAGTCAGGTGCTCAATACATATTTAAATAAATGAGTTGTAGAAATAACGTAGAAATGAAAAAACAGTCAGAAATGAGGTTTGAACTGATTACCATTATATTCGTAGATAAGCAATTCATATTCTTTCCTTAGTTATTAATGATTTGTGAATGGGAGCAATTCACAAATGGTATGAACAGAAGATTTCAAATTTGTTTTCCCTTTCCCTGAATAGGAACACTGGCCAATGCTACAGAATAAGATTGTGTATGTGTACACCCAAATTCTAAGCAGTTTAGATCCTACTTTTGGTATCCATATCATACTGGTCTAGACTGGCTCTCACAAAGTCCCAGGCAAATGAACTTGAATTAGAGACCCCAAATAAAGATCTTATTACTGTTAAGACTCGCAGTGCTTTCTTAAGATAATTGGGACCTGATGATAATAACAATTTTCTAAATCTTTGTTACGTTAGCAAGAACTCTTTTGAAGGTGAGCTTTAAGTCTTTTGTATGAATTGGAGTTGCCTAAATTTAAACATTAAGCATGTCCTTGGTAAGGTACAGACTTCTTCAGTCAAAGTAACTATCCTGGGCATAAGTTGCTGGCATGATTTATTCTGCAAATGGGTGGAGGAAATAAAGAAGAACTTGTTCCCAAGATTGCTGTCACTAAGCCTTGAGGTAGCAATGAAAGAAATAGGCAGATGCCTGCTATATCCCTAATGGAAATACCATTGCCGCAGACCTCCTGAGTTCTCTTCATAGCCTATCACTTTACCTCTGACTGCAGAAGTGACCTAACAGAGGCACTTAAAGTCTTTCATCATAAAGGCCTATAGGAAAGATTAAAATTATTTATTAGAAGAGAACAACAGAAAGTCTCCTTTGATGTTTACCCACTGTGGAAATGGAATTAACTTTATTCTGTAGATTTCACTGAGAATAAAGAAGATGGCATATGTATAGAGACTTGCCATTCCCTTTTAGAAGGTTTAATTTAGCAAAAATGAGACTGCATTTTTGAAAATTGGCTTCTTAAAATAGATTAAGAATTTGGAATGAGCATTTGATGGAGCATAACATTTGCTTGTGACTGATATATATGCGTATCAAGATCACTGAAATCCAAACAAAACTTCAGAAGACAGTTCTTCAAGGATGTTTTAATCTCACATACCTACATGATTATTATGAGTTTTGTCTGCACTGTAAGGGGTAAACATCAGTCCTTTTTTTTTTTTAAATATCAGGATTTTAGTAATGCATTTTAACTTAAGATCAGGTGCTATCATTCCAGTATATTCCTGGTGACTCTAAAAGCTATTTGGGGATTGAACTTTAAATGTCATACTGCACTAAGAATTATGGATTGTTGGGGGACCTGGGTGGCTCAGTCGTTAAGTGTCTGCCTTCGGCTCAGGTCATGATCCCAGGGTCCTGGGATTGAGCCCCATGTCGGGCTCCCTGCTCAACGGGAAGCTTGCTTCTCCCTCTCCCATTCCCCCTGCTTGTGTTCCCTCTCTCACTCTCTCTCTCTCTCGCTCTGTCAAGTAAATAAATAAAATCTTAAAAAAAAAAAGAATTATGGATTGTTGAGTTTCATTTGTATTCCTTTGCTATTTTTTCATCATTGAGCAATTGAGATTTTCCAACCTACTCTTCATCCATTTCAGGAGGATTTATGTTTTCAGAGCAAGAATTAAAAAATGGAACTCACAGACTTAATTTGAAAGATGCATTAATTTGATGCATAGGGAAAAAAAGTAAAAGGCCAGATGTTATGTCTTTACTACCTGTAATTCATCTTTTTTATCCCAAAAGAATCAAAGTATTTTTTTGGTAATTTTATTTTTGTCTTTAATTTTATAATATTGAATACTTAACATGAAGCTTAGAAGTTACTCCTAAAGTCTCTTTATTCTTAAAATGGACTGTTTAGTCCATTATTTGGATGGTTATTTGGGTGATGGCTTTGATTTGGAGAAATTGTTAAGGGTGATGTCCCTACTCTCCCCCAAGAGTTCGTCACTCTGAGGTGGAAAAGTTGCAAATAATATGATGCACCTAATGGTAAGCTCTAGACTGTAATGGATCAATGTTGCTCATGGCATCTCTCATTGGCTCTAGTTCCCATAGGGCTTAGCAGCTAAGTGGAGCCTGTTTCCTTTGGCAGTGGCTCTCCTGGTAGCCTCCTAATTGGTATTGTGCTCTCTCTACTCTTGGCCAGCTCTCAGTGGTTCCCTCCACCAACTAGGAAGTTATTTGTAATGGCACTCCTTTTGAGGAATCGTTTCTTAAGCAGAATCATTCCAAACACTTTTTAAAAAAATTTTTTAAATTAACATATAATGTATGATTTGTTTCAGGGGTACAGGTCTGTGATTCATCAGTCTTACACAATTTGAACACTCTTGAGCTGTATTGAGGAAGCATGTCAAGGAGATTAGAAGTAGAAATGCCATTCAAAATAGTGTAAGGGTGTTTTATTATGAAGAAACAGGGATATTTCACAGAAACAAGTGGAAAAATGCATTAAAAATAAACTAACTGAATTAGAAGACATGATTATTGAAAATGGCTAGGTTTGTAGGTTGTGGAAATCCTGATAATTATTCTTGTTAACTTTGTCTTAACTGGTATGATTTTACTTACAACATACATTGTGAATTTAAAGTAGCCTACTTCTCCTCTGTTTTATAGCATTGGTATTATAAGTGATATAAACTGTTTCCAGTATCGCCATTTTCTGAAGAGAGATGGTGGGACACCTCTTGCATTATAAATTTACTTCTAATGCTGAAGGCACTTGAAAGAGAGATAGGCACTTGAAAAAGAGATAGACCCACACTCTATTCCGTTTATGGAATATTCCTTGTAGACTGATAAACTACTTATTGAGTGACTCAGTTTGTGTGTGTGTGTGTGTGTGTGTGTGTATGTACTTATAAAGAGTATATTTTTAGTTTAAACTTAATATGAGGGTGTTCCCATGATGGTTTACTTTATGCCAGTGCTGTTTTTTTTTTAAACTGGCTCCTGACATTTTACTTTCAAAACTTTCTTATAGGTACCAATTTGACTTCTGTTTCTCTGCTTTAATAACACTGAGTTTCTGTTTTAAATAAGTCCACCTAGAAATAAGGAACTGGAATTTTAGCAGTTGGGGATCTCTGTATGAAAAGAATCACATGCTTTCTGTCTAGCAGTTTTGTTCCATAAGAATGTTATTACCTTGTCCTCCTTACTTCACTTCCACCTTCCTGTGTCCCAGTTAGGCTGGTGAACAAGTGGATAAGGTTATCACTGTGTTCTTTCTAGAATGTTTTCAGTGCATAAGGACAAACTGATGAACTTGACACCAGTTTTACCTTTTCAGTGTAGGTGTAGAATGAATTTCTTTTGATGTAAAGTTTCACCTTTGGGGAATCCTGAGTTTGAATAACCTGAATTCATTTCTGTTGAATGTGACAGAGTTGGTATTGTACCTGTTGCAGATTTGCAAGTAAGAAAGTATGATGTGGGTTATTTGTTAGCTTTTACCTGCATGGAATAAGTTCAACATCATTAAAGGTCACCTTTGAAATAACAAGTATCAGATGGGTTTCCTGGAATCCCCACAAGTAGCCATGAAAATAAATATGTATTAGTTCTCTCACCATGAACTAAATATAGTTTGGGCCTTGAAGAATTCAGAATATAGGAAAGTAAAAAGTCCAATAGTAATTAGGAGTGTGATCCATAATATTTGGACAGTAAACACTCATTGGTCCCTTTTGCCAAAGTGTCATTGTTATACGGGAGATAATTATGGAAACAGCTACCACCTACCCAGTCTTGTGGGCTGAGGATATATGTAAGTTTAAGAAAATGCTAATAAGTACAAGTGAAACATGACTAAATCATAGCTCTTGGTTGGACGTGAGACCACACATAGCCCAGCCCAGCCCTCTATATCCAGATCATACTTGAAACCCTATGGCTTGGAGAGGCCACTTAGTTATATATTTTAGTCCCCAACAGTGGCTATTCTCAGGATGCTTTTTTCTGATATCTACCTTCCATTTCCCAGAGTTGCACTAAGTAGAAAGAAGTAGCAGCAGGTCAGAATCTCTAATGGAAGAAACCTTCCTCTAACTGAGGGATTGATTAAGTCTATCTGCCAGGAATGAGTCAATGGAAAAGTAAAATATCTGCTTTCTACTCCTTTTCTACCATCAAGAGAAGAGCTCTGTAGAGTTATGCATTGATTTATATGCTGTGATTCACACAGTTTAAGAAGTTTCACTTTGAAAAAAAAATTCCATTTTGAAAATGGAAATTTCATTTTCCTCCTAGTGGTACAGTGCAAACCAGTATTTTATTTTTTATTTAATCTAAGGAATTTCAGTATTTCTTCCCATGGTGGTCAGTTGAACTAGAAAACATATCAGAGATTTTTGTGAACTTGATCATTGTTAACTGTACTTGACTAAAAAAAATTGGCTTTTACATTTATGCTTGCTTTTCTGAAATCATTTTCTACTTTTAAAAATCTAAATTTCATAATATCAACATTGTTTAAGATCACAGTTTTTAGAGAAATTTTAATATATTTTTAATCGGACCAGATCATTAAAAAGATGACTCTACAGTCTTTTGAAATATATGTAAATTTTATTTCATAATCCTACATCATGTCAAAGTGAACTGATTTAGTCAAAATAAAACTATATTACCTTAGATTGAATCTCATTTTGTAAATCTCAGCAATTCATTTTGTCAGTAGGGGAATTTGCTCTCAGGGACTTTGACTTTACCTTTGTTCAGCCTGTAAAGTGAAGGGGCCCAGCATCCAATGAGATAATTACAATGCAACGTAGGTCATGTCCCCAAAGAACTGTGGAAGCACAGGAGAAGGAGTTGCTGATATAGTCAGTCATCTTCCCCCCCCCAAAAAATTTCTACTGAAGTATCCCTAATAGGAGAGGTAAATCAACAAACACAATCAGAGAAATTTGCCTGGTACAAAAATGAAATACTATGAAGTCTCAAATTTAATTCTTAAAATTCACTTAGATTTTGCAGTGTACTATATACTTTATAATATGTCTACATTTGTTTAAATAAAATATTTTTATATTGCTATCAAGGAAAGATTCATTTTCTAGCGTCATATTTATCCTATGTTTACACATAGTTTTTTTGGGTTAGCCCTTGTTCCCTAGGGGTGGTTAGTATACTTATTTATTTATTTATTATTATATTTTATTATGTTAATCACCATACATTCCATCATTAGTTTTTGATGTAGTGTTCCATGATTCATTGTTTGCGTATAACACCCAGTGCTCCATTCAATACATGCCCTCTTTAATACCCATCACCAGGCTAACCCATCCCCCCACCCCCCTCCCCTCTAGAACCCGCAGTTTGTTTCTCAGAGTCCGTAGTTTCTCATGGTTCGTCTCCCCCTCTGATTCCCCCCCTTCATTTTTCCCTTCCTACTATCTTTTTTTTTTTTAATATATAATGTATTATTTGTTTCAGAGGTACAGGTCTGTGATTCAACAGTTTAACAAAATTCACAGTGCTCACCATAACACATACCCTCCCCAATGTCTGTCACCCATCCACTCCATCCCTCCCACCCCCCACCACTCCAGCAACCCCCAGTTTGTTTCCTGATATTAAGAATTCCTCATATCAGTGAGGTCATATGATACATGTCTTTCTCTGATTGACTTATTTCGCTCAGCATAATACCCTCCAGTTCCATCCATGTCGTTGCAAATGGCAGGATTTCATTCCTTTTGATGGCTGCATAATATTTCATTGTATATGTATACCACATTTTCTTTATCTGTTCATCTGTCGATGGACATCTTGGCTCTTTCCACAGTTTGGCTATTGTGGATATTGCTGTTATAAACATCAGGGTGCAGATACCCCTTCAGATCACTACATTTGTATCTCTGGGGTAAATACCCAGTAGTGCAGTTGCTGGGTCATATGGTAGCTCTATTTTCAACTTTTTGAGGAACCTCCATACTGTTTTCCAGAGTGGTTGCACCAGCTGCATTCCCACCAACAGTGAGGAGGGTTCCCCTTTCTCTGCATCCCTGCCAACATCTGTCATTTCCTGACTTGTTAATTTTAGCCATTCTGATTGGTGAGAGGTGGTATCTCATTGAGGTTTTGATTTGGATTTCCCTGATGCCGAGCGATGTTGAGCACTTTTTCACGTGTCTGTTGGCTATTTGGATGTCTTCTTTGGAAAAATGTCTGTTCATATCTTCTGCCCCTTTCTTGATTGGATCATTTGTTCTTTGGGTGTTGAGTTTGATAAGTTCTTTATAGATTTTGGATACTAGCCTTTATCTGATATGTCATTTGCAAATATTTTCTCCCATTCTGTCGGTTGTCTTTTGGTTTTGTTGACTGTTTCTTTTGGTATGCAGAAGCTTTTTACCTTGATGAAGTCCCAATAGTTCATTTTTGCCCTTGCTTCCCTTGCCTTGGGCGATGTTTCTAGGAAGAAGTTGATGCGACTGAGGTTGAAGAGGTTGCTGCCTGTGTTCTCCTTTAGGATTTAGATGGACTCCTGTCTCAGGTTTAGGTCTTTCAGCCATTTGGAGTCTATTTTTGTGTGTGGTGTAAGGAAATGATCCAGTTTCATTCTTCTGCCTGTGGCTGTCCAATTTTCCCAACACCATTTGTTGAAGAGACTGTCTTTTTTCCATTGGACATTCTTTCCAGCTTTGTCAAAGATGAGTTGACCATAGAGTTGAGGGTGCATTTCTGGGCTCTCTATTCTGTTCCATTGATCTGTGTGTCTGTTTTTGTGCCAGCACCATACTGTCTTGATGATGACAGCTTTGTAATAGAGCTTGAAGTCTGAATTTGTGATGCCACTGGCTTTGCTTTTCTTATTCAACATTCCTCTGGCTATTTGGGGTCTTTTCTGGTTCCATACAAATTTTAGGATTATTTGTTTCATTTCTTTGAAAAAAATTGATGGTATTTTTTTAGGGATTGCATTAAATGTGTAGATTTCTCTAGGTAGCATTGACATCTTCACAATATTTGTTCTTCCAATCCATGAGCATGGAACGTTTTTCCATTTCTTTGTGTCTTCCTCAATTTCTTTCATGAATATTTTATAGTTTTCTGAGTAGATTCTTTGCCTCTTTGGTTGGATTTATTCCTAGGTATCTTATGGTTTTGGGTGCAATTGTAAATGGGATCGACTCCTTAATTTTTCTTTCTTCTGTCTTGTTGGTGTATAGGAATGCCACTGATTTCTGTGCATTGATTTTATATCTTGCCATTTTACTGAATTCCTGTATGAGTTCTAGCAGCTTTGGGGTGGAGTCTTTTGGGTTTTCCACATAAAGTATCATATCATCTGCAAAGAGTTAGAGTTTGACTTCTTTGCTGATTCGGATGCCCTTTTTTTTGTTGTTGTCTGATTGCTGTTTGAGTGTCTTTTGTTGTCAATCAGACAACAAAACAAAAATAAAGGGCATCCGAATCAGCAAAGAAGTCAAACTCTAACTCTTTGCAGATGATATGATACTTTTTTTTTGATTACTGCTTCAATTTCCTTGGTGGTTATAGGTCTGTTCAGGTTTTCTCTTTCTTCCTGGTTCAGTTTTGGTAGTTGATACATCTCTAGGAATGCATCCATTTCTTCCAGATTATCTCATTTGCTGGCATATAATTGCTCATAATATGTTCTTATAATTGTTTGTATTTCTTTGGTGTTGGTTGTGATCTCTCCTCTTTCATTCATGATTTTATTTATTTGGGTCATTTTTCTTTTTGATAAGTGTGGCCAGGGGTTTATCAATCTTATTAATTCTTTCAAAGAACCAGCTCCTAGTTTCGTTGATCTGTTCTACTGTTCTTTTGGTTTCTATTTCATTGATTTCTGCTCTGATCTTTATTATTTTTCTTCTCCTGCTGGGTTTAGGCTTTATTTGCTGTTCTTTCTTCAGCTCCATTAGGTGTAGGGTTAGGTTGTGTATTTGAGACCTTTCTTGTTTCTTGAGAAAGGCTTGTATTGCTCTGTACTTTCCTCTTAGGATTGCCTTTGCTAATCCCAAAGACTTTGAACAGTTGTGTTTTCATTTTCATTTGTTTCCATGAATTTTTTTAATTCTTCTTTAATTTCCTGGCTGACCCATTCATCCTTTAGTAGGATGCTCTTTAGCCTCCATGTATTTGAGTTCTTTCCGACTTTCCTCTTGTGATTGAGTTCTGGTTTCAAAGCATTGTGGTCTGAAAATATGCAGGGCATGATCCCAATCTTTTGGTACCGGTTGAGACCTGATTTGTGACCTAGGATGTGATCTATTCTGGAGAATGTTCCATGGGCATTAGAGAAGAATGTGCATTCCGTTGCTTTGGGATGGAATGTTCTGAATATATCTGTGAAGTCCATTTGGTCCAGTGTCCCATTTAAAGTCTTTATTTCCTTGTTGATCTTTTGCTTAGATGACAAAAGCAAAGAAACACATTGACAACAATACAATAATAGTAGGGGACTTTAACACCCCCCCCTCAGTGAAATGGACAGATCATCTAAGGAAAGGATCAATTAGTATACTCATTTAAAAAGTAGGGGTGTAAAATAGGCCTTGGATCCAGGCAGTTACAACTCAGGCAAAGTCTAAGTACCTGGGGTCAGATTGAAGGAAAATTCTAAATAAAAGATATGGACTTTAACAAGATGTAGCATGCAGGAAGTAGGATCCAAACTTTTTCTCATCTCAGGAACTGATTCCTGTGAAAGCAGCCGCTGATCTTCAAGTTTGACTGGCCAATAAGGACACTTGAGTCTGCTGGAGAAGATTAGAATAGGGAGTTAACCTTAGGACATCAGAATAAGAGGCGATGCCTAGTCTGCTTTGGTCACCTGAGGTAATTGCTCTACATCAGTTTAAAGAGAGGAAAAGAGAGACAGACAGACACAGACTCAGAGAGAGACAATGATTATAATATGAGCAGGCCTGGAGAGGGTACTGGCTTTACAATTCCTGTCACCTTTCTCTCAGGTTATTAAGACCTTTCTTCAGGAGTAATTTTTTAATGCATTATTATTTAAGTTCAGTTATAGTTTTATCAACAGTAAGATTTTAAATTTCCAAAATGTTGTAATTGACGGAGTAAAGATGTATCAGGTACAAGATATAATGGGTCCTAAAGTTGTGAGGTACGTGTATTCCAAGCGGAAATGCAATTATTTAACTGAATTTCAGATCTGAAATTCTTGTTAATATTTTTTTCTCAAGGAAACACCTAGTGCGCCTGTCTCCATGGAATATATATCTTGGATTAGAAATATGGGCTTGGTCAGAAAGCAGTGAATGACAGGAACAGCTAAACCCTCAGCTCCTCAGGATGCTATATGCTTGATTGCTAAACTTTGAATACTTTTTATTTTATTTTTTTCTATTAGAGTAAGCATAGCTAGTACTTCAGAATTAAAAGGAATTTAAGAATCAGTTAATCTTACATTTAATGGATAAGGAAACTGAAGCCAACAGAGTTTTAAGTGCTTGTTTAAGGTGACACAGCTGTTTGACAGTAGAACTTGGACTTGAAACAAATGGATTCCTCATTCCATATCATGGTGCCATACAGTCATCCTGGGTGAGGAACCGCTTAACTTACAGAGTGAAGGAGAAAAGTGAGGCCATTGTAAAGGCAAATCCATTTAATCTTCTGAATATTTCAGGTACATTTATTTCTGTTGCTTTGAATTATCAGGATTTTTATTTGTTAGGCAGCCTTCAAACAAGATTTTCAACCCTACCAATCTGCCATCTCTGTAATGACAATCACTGAAGGAAATAATAATTTACAAATGAATGTAGTAGTCTTTTTAAATGCCAGTTTTTGTTCTTTTAGATTTTTGGGATAATGGAACAATGGCATTAATCCCTCATGAAAATGCTACTTTCTTCTGCCTGGTGACTATTCAGATATTACTGATTAAAAAATATTAACTCACCTGTTACTTAGTGGTACTTGAGTGCATTGTGATGCAGATTTTCTCTCTAGTCCTTGCACAATGTCATTATCATTTTGGGAAACTACAGAGAAACTCTTCCCCATTGTTCCTGGGAAAGTTCATCATCACTTATAGCCACTGCACAATAACACACTCGGTTAATGTCTACCAACCTTATGGCAGCATGTTCCAGTTGGGGTCCCTAAAGTTTGTACAGTGATCCCCTCTTATTCATGGCTTCACTTTCCACAGTTTCAGTTACTCTTGTTCAGCTGTGATCTGGAAGCTGATGATCCTCCTTCTGATGTATTATCAGAAGGTCAGTAGTAGCCTAATGCTATGTCACAGTGCCTATGTCATTCCCCTCACTTCATCTCATTGTGTAGGCACGTATCATGTCTTATCATTATAAGAAGAAGGGTGACTACAGTAGAGTAAGATATTTTGAGAGAGAGTCTGAGAGTGAGAGACATTACATTCACATAACTTCATTATAATATAATTGTTCTTTTTTATTATTTGTTATTGTTGTTAATCTTTTACTGAGCCTGATTTATAAATTGGACTTTATCATATATATGTATAGAAAAAAACCTGGTATATACATGGTTTGGTACTGTCTCCAATTTCAGGCATCCAGTGGAGGTCTCTGGAATGCATCCTCTGTAGATAGGGGGGAAGCTACTGTTACAGGGATTTATTTGTAAGCTGTTTTCAGTATTTTAGAAAGCCTACTGGAAATTGAACATTTGTAACCTTGCACAAGCTGAGTAAAATGCCAAGCAAGTTTTTAGCTTTTGTATGGAGTTATATTAACTCATTGTGGTTATTTGTGCTCATGAGAAGTTCTGATTGTCAGTGACAGAGGCTTTTGATGAATATAGATAGGGAAAGGAATAAATAAATATTTAATGAATACATTGTTTTTAGTAGACAGTGATCTCCAAAATGTAGGTAATAAGGATATTGTAGATGAGAATCATGGGAATCATAACTTGTCTGTTTATAAGCTGTATAAAACTATATTTTATCTCATACACAAAATAATAGGTCTCTGCTTTTCTACTTGTATCTTACCTCTACAGAATCTTTATTTTTATATTGAAGATGAATAAACTCTTAATATTTGCCATTGTGTTCATTGTATATTTGAAATGATTTCAAGTAATTGATGGTGTAGTAAGTAAAAGTTACAGGAAGGCATTTATAACATCTGTTTCACATCCCAGAAAATCATATTCTTAAGGATGACAGTGATCACAAGAACAAAAGTCCTTCCTGCCCTGGATTTATTTTCTTTAGCATACTCATTTTGATGCTGCTGCTACTAGTAGATCCTGATTCCTTGTTTATAGAATTTTAAGAGACTGGACCCTTGATTCTCTGCTGGCTAGCTGCTGGTTCTTGTCCATTTATCTAACACCCACACCTTTCAGAGTTTAAAAACATTGTTAAGCTAAGAGAGATGCTTCTGTAAGACTCATTAGTGCTGGCTCTTATTCCCATTCTACATTTACTTTTTGGGATCTCTGCTTTGATTTTCTGTGCTATTTTTTCTGCACATTGAGGTACTTCCTGTATGCATATACTTATAATTTAGGCAGTTGTTCCTCTCTTCCCACCTTTTAAAAGTCTGCATCTCAAATGTAAATATTTTCCTGATAGATGTATTAGTATGTTCTCTTCAACACTCAGTTGATCAGTGGTATTGGTTGGTAAACATTAACACATTTTATATTTTTATTTTTCCTCAGATGCTTTTGGCAAAGGTTTGGTGTCTTGGGTCCTTCATTGCTCTCTTCATGCTTCTTTCCTGAATGTCACCCTTGACTTCTCCCTTTCTCTTACCTACCACATCTAGTACATCACTAAGTCCTATAGATCTTGTCTCATAAATGTCTCTCAGATATATCCACTTGTCTCCATCCCTACCACCCCCACACTAGCATCTCCTATTTGGAGTCCTGAACTAGTTTCCTCCCATTTGCAGCTTGTCCTTCTGGTCTTGTTTCTCTCCAGTCTAGTCTCTATACTGTAGCTCTAGAAGATTTCCTTTGCAGAAAGCCCTCCAATGGCTTTTCATTGCCTTTTCCATAACGCCCAAACTCTGTAATGTGGCTGACTTTATTTCTGGCCTCATCTATTATTTTACCTTGTTATCTCTGCTCTAGTTTTATAAGATTTCTACTAATGTCTTGCACATGTGTGAATCCATCTTCTCCTCCTTTACCAGGCAGATTCCTACTCATCTTTCTGGGTTCATCTTCATCTTCATTTCTATGAGAAGCCTTTCCTTCTTACTGGAATAGATGAGGGGTCCCGCTTTACTCCTCCAGGTCCCTGAACTTTTCTTGCCAAAATATTCTTGACACTTTCTTATTGTTGCTTTTTTGGTCATCTTTCCTATTATGGTGTCCCCATTATCCTGTTCATCACTGTATCTCCATGTAATAGAATAGCGCAATTTGTTGAAAGAGAATGTTAGTCAAGAGACTTAAAATTGTTTAGTGAGGGCTGCACTGTATAGCACCATGTTTTACACACCAAGCCTGGGTTCAAATGGCAGCTCAACCACTTTACAAACTGTGTAACTTTAAGGAAATTACTATACTCTTTACGTTGAGTTCTCCATCTATATTGGGGTAGTGGCTGTAATCCTATCTCATGGGTTTGAATGAGTTAATATGCCAGTGTTAGAACAATGCTTTTGGATGATTTATTGTGGACTAAATTTTTATATCTTTTACCTTAAATTTGATTAGTTTGTCTGGGAAGTTAAAATCATACATTTTTACCCTCAGTTCAAAACAATTTCGGCTGCCTGAGGGGTAAAATGCCATTTTCTATGTAGAAATTTGGAGAGGGTAATGACCTTGGTTTTGCAAGTCATATTCTTTTTTAACTTACTTGATTATTTCTTTTATTGGGGGAAGATGAAGGGATATTTAAACTCTAAAGTCTATGTCAAGATTTCTCCCTCTTCAGGCAAATGAAAATTAAAAACCAAAATCTTTGGTATGCAGCAAAAGCTGTTCTGGTAGGGAAGATTATAACAGTACACACCTACCTCAAGAAGCAAGAAAAATCTCAAATAAACAACATAACTTTACACCTAAAGGAGCCAGAAAAAGAACAAACAGCCAAAACCAGTAGAAGGAAGGAAATAATAAAGATTAGAGCAGAAAGGAATGAAATAGTACTAAAAAACTCCCAATAGAACAGATAAATAAAACCAGGAACTGGTTCTTTCAAAAGATCAACAAAATTGAAAAACCATAAGCCAGACTCATTAAAAGAAAAGGGAGGGAGTACTCAAATAAAATCAGAAATGATACCACAGAAATATAAAGGATTATAAGAGAATATTATGAAAAATTATATGCCAACAAACTGGACAACCTAGAAGAAATGGATAAATTCCTAGAAACTTATAATCTCCCAAAACTGAATCAGGAAGAAATAGAAAATTTGAACAGACCAACTACTGGAAGTGAAATTGAATCTGTCATCAAAAAACTGCCCAACTAACAAAGGTCCAAGACCAGGTGGCTTCACAGGTGAATTTTACCAAACATTTAAAGAAGAGTTAATACTGATTCTTCTCAAACTATTCCAAAAAATAGAAGAGGAAGGAAAGCTTCCAAATTCATCCTATGAGGTGAGCATTACCGTGGCATGAAACAGATAAAGACACTACAAAGAAGAGAACTATAGGCTAATATCTCTGATGAACATAGATGTAAAAATCTTCAACAAAATATTAGCAACCAGTATCCAACAACACATGAAGAAAATCATTCAAGTGGGATTTATTCCTGGGCTGCAGGGATGATTCAGTATTCAGAAATCAATCCATGTGATATGTCCCATTAACAAGAGAAAGGATAAAAACCATGTGATCACTTCAGTAGATGCAGAAAAAGCATACTTGGTAAAGTACAACATCCACTCAGGATAAAAACCCTCAACAAAGTAGTTTAGAGGGAACATACCTCAACATACTAAAGGCCAGATAGGAAAATCCACAGCTAACATATACTCAATGGTGGAAAACAGAGAGCTTTTCCTTTAAAATCAAGAACAAGATAAAATATTCTTTCTCATCGATTTTTTTTTTATTTTATTTTATTTTATTTTATATTTTATTTTATTTTTTATTATGTTAAGTTAGTCACCATATTCAACATAGTGCTGGAAGTTTTTGCCACAGCAGTCAGACAACAAAAAGAAAAAAAGACATCTGGATTAGTAAGGAAGAAGTAAAACTTTTCACTATTTGGAGATGACATGATATTATATATAGAAAACCTGAAAGATGCCACCAAAAAAATGCTAGAACTAATAAATGGGAATTTGGTAAAGTCTGAGGACATAAAATCATTGTGCAGAAATCTGTTGCATTTCTATACAACAGTAGTGAAGCAGCAGAAAGAAAAATTGAGAAAACAATCCCATTTACAGTTGTACCAAAAATAATAAAATATTTGGGAATAAATCTAACCAGGGAGGTTTAAGACATACTCTGAAAACTATAAGACACTGATGAAAGAAATCGAAGATGACACAAACAAATGGAAAGATATGCTATGCTCATGGGTTGGAAGGACCAATATTGCTAAAATATCCATAGCACTCAAATCAGTCTACAGATTTAATGCAATCCCTATCAAATTACCAACAGAACTAGAACAGACAATCCTAAAGTTTGTATGAAACCACAAAAGATCCTGAATAGCTAAAGCAATCTTGAAAAAGAACAAAGTTGGAGGTATACTGGATATCAAAATATATTACAAAGCTGAAGTAATCAAATAGTGTGGCACTGGCACAAAAATAGAAGCATGTCAGTGGAACAGAATAGAGAGTATACAAATAAACCCATGCTTTTTTTGTTTTATTTTATTTTTTTATTAGAGGAGAGAGAGGAAGAGGAGGGGCTGAGGGAAAGGGAAAGAGAGAATCTTAAGCAGGCTCCACGTCCAGTGCAGAGCCCAGTGCGGGACTCAGTCTCACAACCCTGAGATCATGACCTGAGCCAAAATCAAGAGTGAGATGCTTAACTGAGTGAACCACCCAGGTGCCCCTAAACCCATGTTTTTATGGTCAAATAATCTTCGACAAAGGAGAGGAGAATATATATTGGGGAAAAGACAGTCTCTTCAGCAAATGGTGTTGGGAAAACTGGACAGCTACATGCAAAAGAATGGAACTGGACTATTTTCTTACACCATACACAAAAATAAACTCAAAATGGATTAAGGACCTAAATGTGAGACCTGAAACCATAAAATTCCTAGAAGAAAGTATAGGTAGTAATTTCTTTGACATTGGCTGTAGAAACATTTTTCTATGTATGTTTCCTGAGGCAAGGGAACAGAAGTAAAATTAAACTGTTGGGACTACATCAAAATAAAAAGCATCTGCAAAGCTTCTGCACCATCAACACAATGATGAGCAACCTACTGAATGGGAGAAGATATTTGCAAATAATACATCTGATAAGGGGTTGATATCCAAAATATATAAAGAGTAGTGAACAATGAACTCAAAACAAGAGTTTGTCAACAAATTGGAGGTTTACATGTTTTTAATATCTAAGAACAAAGAATGCAATATATAGCATCTAAAGCAAGGCTGTTGAGTAGCCATCGTTTCTAGAAGTGTTGGTTTGTGGCCTTCAGAAGCTCTGGCAGTTCTTAAGTCACAATCTGAAGGAAGAGTGAGCTCTGCACTGATCGGAGCTATGGGTAGCCACATTTTCATTGGTTCCCAAGGTGATGATCCAGTTCTTGCCTTTCAGTTTTAACTATACCTACATGTCTAATCTGCTCATCAGTAACTGACAATACCAATTATTGGTCATCGTCCTTGTAAAAAGTCTTGGCAGATATCTCAAAGCTTGAGCATGGAGGATTATTTCACATTAGAAAGGCTTGGCTTTCAGCTTAGTATGCTGTTTCATAGATTTTAGTTCTGTAGGGACCATCAGGTTAAATATTGTGAGAAGATTGGAGCATTGTATTTCACTGTGATCCAGCTAAGTCCGTCAATTGAGCAAATCTTCAGAAGCACTTAAATTTTAAAGGGTGGGGTTTACTGTTTTCAAATTCATATATCTTGATAAGTTCTCAGATAAGTAAAGGTTCACTACTACAGAACCTTAGGAGACCTGTTTAACCAGTAGTCTAGAACTTGTAATTAGGACATTATTTGTTAATACGGGTTTGGGAACTGATAACATACTTAAAGCATTTTTCTGTGACATGTGACATTGCTTCATTTAAAGGATGTTAAATTTTAAAAATTGGTAATATTTCAAACATACAGAACAGTTTAAAAATATATAACTCACATTTACATACCCATCTCTCAATTTGAAGAAATATTATTTGGCCATATTTGCTTCAAATCTCTCTCTCTCTCTTCCTCTATCCTCTCCATTCCCCTCCTCCTCTTTACTCCACCTTCTCCTCTTTGTCTCCCTACTTCCTGTCTCAAAGAAATACAAATTACAGATTAGAAATACAGCTAAGCCCCACTCTTTCTCTTTCTCTTTCCCTAGAAGTTGGTGTGTATCTCAGAAACATGATATAGAGTACAAAAACAAATTGCAAAAGGATACTTACAGTTCATTAACATCTTTGTAATTTTTAAAAACACAAAGAGCAATATTGTGCGTTGTTTGATTAAAGACATTTAAGACCTTTTTTCCATAATAAACAAAAAAGAAATAACTAATTCATGAGGATTTACTATATTACAAGCAATAAACAACTTGCAACAAAAGTCAGGATATACTGAAATCTGACATATCCCCTCAAGGGCATCTTGATATCCTTAATTATTAGTCAATAGTAATGTCTTGATAGATTTAAGTAATAAGAATACTTTTAGTACTAGAGCTGTAAACTACTTCCCTGTTACATCAGTTAACGTATCTCCTTGGGTATATAAACTTAAAGCCTTTTATATGTGAAATATGCTGCATAATAAAATGCTTTCCTTGGTTGGACTTAGCTAGTAAATAAAGTAATTAAATACTATGGCTTAGAGTTCCAGCTGATTTACTTCAGTAGAAATGACCTTATAAAGTTCTCACCCAGTTGTGTAAGCTAATTCTCCATTCTGTTACATTTTGAATGATTTATAGGGATGTTGGAGCTAGGGGAAATAGAAAAGTGTATGTATGTAAGTAAATATGTAATATAGCAAGGTTAGTTTTTAAAAGAATTGATTAAGGTATATGTAGTTAATAAAGAGAATGTTAACTATCTTAGCATGTCTTAATTTTTTTCTGTGAAGCACGCCTGAATGCGTGACCCCCAGTAAACTGTCTTCTTTTATTCCTAGCATTGGGTTACATTATTTTTTGTCTCGTTTTGTTCTCTATTTTGTGTGTTTGCTTTTATTTTATTTATTTTTTTGCATACTTGTGCCTAGCACAGTACTCGTAACATAGATGTTGATGAATAATTGTATTTTGCATGGTTTTAAATATTTTTGAAATAAAATGGATTTGTCTTTAGGCATAGGATTATGTAAACAGGACACACGAAGGATATGGTCCTTTAAGAGAGTGAATGGACTATTCCCTCCACCTGATTCATAATTCCAGTTTGATAGGCATTAAGAGAAAAATTGTAGAGTAATCCTGAAGAAAACTTAAAAATAACAGGAGCCAAGAAAAAAAATAGGGCCTTTTTGTATTGTAATTGTTATGCTCTTGATTATCATTTGTGGTGAAAAGTGTCAACTGAAAAACTCGAATAAATGATTCATTCAACAGTATCAACTACTTGCCAGTACAAATATGAAACCATTCTTATTCATACTACTTTTTCTTCTAGTCATAGCCTTCAACGAGGATCCTCTGACTGTCCCTTTCCTGTTCCTCAACAGAACTTGGGCAGGTTGTGTAACTTCCTGGTCATGTTCAGTTAGTTTAAATCTCATTCAAGTTCTCCCTCTCCCCTTCTCCCCATGTCAGACCCCAGAGTGTTAGGATGGCACGGAAGGAATAGGTTTCTTTACACAAGAGACCACTATGGTAGACTCCTTTATTTGAGTTACTGCTGCTCCTTTGGTTTATAAGGACTACCTATCGACACGCTCTGCACTGCAGATGTCCAATTATTGGCTTTCTTGTGTGCACATGTGTGAGTTCTTAGGTGGGTCCTGGGGTTTGGAGGAGCTGTGAGGTCTTTTCACTGCATAGATTACTATCTTGGCAGCTATGACTCCAGCTCCGTCACTTCCACCCAGTCTTTGGTTTTAAATGGCTGCCACGGACATTCACCTCACAGCTTCTTGAGCCTGTGTGTATATATGTATGTACATACACTTGTGTGTGTGTTTTCCCCAGTGTTAACATTTTTTAGGAGGGTCGTAGCAAAATGTCTGTAACCCAGCTACCTTCCATGATGTCCATTTGGTCTATGGAAACTGACCCACCTGGCGCACCGCAAATAGCGGAAGTGAAGATTGCTCCCTTGCTGGGGGCATTCTGTGCCCTCTGCCTGCCATCTCTCTCCAGCTCCCTTTACTCTTCTTTAGGCACAAGGGTAGATCAGCAGCTCCCCTTCGTTAGCCACAGTCCCACTACTGAATGGAATGGTGTTCACCCTTTCTTGCAGGCATCCCTAATATCTACAGTGATTCTCTTGGAGTCTCTCTTCTTACTTGGCTAGGGAATTGTCTGGGGATGGGCTAGGAGTTGGGAGAGTAGCCTCTTCCTTTGTTCCCATCCCTCCTTAGCCTCTCTTCTTAGATGCTTATGGTAGTAAAACCATTTCCTTGGTCTCATAATCTCTGGGGAAGCTGTTTGACTCCAACCTTTGGTAGTTCTCTTTTGTATGTGGACGAGGCATTTGGTGCCTCCTAGTCCTCAGGTTTTGTCCTTATTTGCCAATTTCAGGATTTTAGGAAAAAGCCTCATTTGACGTTGGAGCCAGTTTATATGAGTTTATTTGTTCTTAAACTGTCTTTTATACCCATACATATGCATTTTTATAACTTAAAGTCTACAGATATGGCCCTAAAAAATGAATAATTATACTTTGTTCTTAAATTACTTATTAATAGAAGTTACCTCAAGAAAGTTAAATTATTAGAATTTCTTGCAATGCTTTCCTGGTCTGCTGTTATTACAGTTGCCAAAACATTCTACATTTATGATACCTTGGTGACATCTTTTACTGGGATGATATGTGCTATCATTTTTTGGAGCAGATCAGTAATGGTTTGGTTGAGCATTATAGCACTGATGCCTGAAATTAAAAAGGAAAGAAACTAATACCACCAGTTAATGTCTGGGCACTGCATAGCATGCAGATACTCTTGGAGGCAGGATTAACTCCTCAGACTTTCATCACTCCTTGGAAATTAGACAGCTTCTTGAAAGCTCACTAGGCCTCCAGAGCTGGAGGTGAGTGGAAAACCAAGAATCCTAGAAATAGTCAAAGGCACTGGAAGGGAGCAGAGACCTGCCAAAGCCATCCTTTTCTTTCATCCCACTTTTGCCAGTTTGGACACTGGGCAGCCAGATCAGCAGTGATACTAAATGGGTAGTTAAGGGAATCAATACTCTTCAAAGGAACCTGTTCTGTATGTGCATGTGCCCAGGTTTTCCCCATGGAATTTATAAACATTACTCAAGTTATGCCAGGCTTTATTACTCTTTATTCTCAACTGATAAAAACCATTCTAGTTATTGGTAATCTTCTATGAAATGGAATTTAAGACACATTTTGTTTCTCTGTCTTTTATAAAGATATGAGTATTAGACCATGCTGCAAAGATTAAGCATATATGAATAATTACAGTTGAAATAAAATAAAACTGATTCTGAAATTAATACATAGTGATTGTTATGCATATTCATTATTGTTTGAAGAATGTGGAATAGGAGAAAATGACCAGGCTTTGGGATCAAACAACTCTGGGTTAGAATCCTGGCTTTGCCAATTACATGTTATATGAACTTGGGCAATTTACATAAATTTTCAATGTCACAGTTTCCTCATTCCTTATTCCTAAAATAGGCATAATAGTATTAATTTTCTCAGTGTTGCTGATTGGAAATGACATATGCAAAGTTACTGCTTAGAGAAGGAGTCCAACAAGTGATTGCTCATATTATAAGAAGTAATACAGGGTTATGACTAATTTTGATGTTTTTTGTCTATGTCAGAGTTTTCCCGATTTTTCACATACCAACTCCTTTAATTTAACAAACATTTGAGGAAAACTATTATATTGAAGGTTCTGAGGGCTTCTAAAAACTTTTAAGGGAATTTTATGCTTTCATGAGAATGATCAGTTGAGCACAAATAATTTTTAAAATAACCTTGATGGACAGCTTTCTAAAAAGTATGGCACGTTTTCTTGCCTTTGAAACATTGACAATGCAGGGTCATTGCCATGATTTTTCAACGTTATTTAGGTATGAAAGGATCTTTGTTTCTCATTATACTTCTTGAATCTTATCATCTGGTGTTCATGTTTGCTCTTTTTGTCTCTTAATTTTCTTAGTGTACTTCCACATTTCAACTTTGCTGTTTCTATCTTGGGCTCTCAAAGTACAAGATGGAGGAGCGCCAACTTCTGAATAGGTCATGTGGAATAGTTTAGTTAACCTTAAGCTTGCAATGAGCATATAGTATTGGGTGACTGCTAACATGGTTGACAGAGTCTTAGACTGCCTTTATAGAAATGTAGGTTCCAAGCCAGAGAGCCAGTTTTCTGATGGTCAACCTATATTGAGAGTTCATCTAGTAAAATACTTTTACATTAGAATGTGATACGAAAGAAGTGACTTAAGACAGCAAGGCTGTAAAAGAGTTATATGAAAAAATATTTATAGAAATGGGGGTATTTAGTTTGCTGTAGAAAATACTGTGGGAACATAGTATGTATACAAGAGCATGAGAGGATTAAAGCATGGAAGCAGAATAAGAGTCAGAGAAAAATAAGTGACAGCTCACATCATGAACTCTTTTTAATCTTTTTTTAGGGAGAAAGAGTAAAACCACTGTTTTGGGGGCAAAAAGGTGTCTTGTTATGCTCTCTTGGCCCTATTGCTGTCTGCTGCTTCAGACTTCCCATAAAATCATTTGGCTTGCTAGGTTTGACTTAACAGAATAAAAAAATACTTGGGCTGAGAGAAGGAAGGGTCTCAAGTGCTCACAAGTCCTCAGGAGAGTTCGCTAATTATACATCCAGCAAACCAAGGAGAGCAGATACGGCACTAAAAAAAAAAAAATCCTCATCTTTTCCTGATGAGTTTGGTTTTCCTTTCCAGTAGTGAAGGGGTAAATGTTTAATGACCAGCTCTCTGAAAAAAATGTGAGTTTATTATAAGTTTTACTGACATAAAGCTTGTATAGCACACAATTTGTAACTAATAATACAGTGTACAGTACTCTTTATTGTAAATTCCATATAGGTAATTGATTTTCACAAAATATTTTCATTAGTTGTTGGCCAAACTCATACCCATAACCAACCTAAGGTTATAATTCATCCATGATTTGACAGAATCAAACTATGAATAATTGTTTAATATCTGATTCAGCAAAAAAATGCTGACAGTATTCAGAAATGGGCATAGTTCCAAGATAAGTGTTGGTTTATGTTTTCATTTATGTTAGTGAGTAAGGTAAAAATGAAACAGATGTGTGTTGGAACTTGACCCGTTTGTCAGTGACACGGGCAACTTTGTTAAATTAGGTGATAGTTTTTGAATACCGAAAGGACATTTCCTCAATTTTTTGTCCTATTCACAATGTAGTGGCTACTTACTTGACGTGTTAAAGTGTTATTATCATTATTAATGTTAAAGTTATTAGCATATTCTCCATTACTTTTCTAGGTCTTGACAATCAACAAGACAGTAGGTTGAGCCCAATTTGTAACATTTAGTGATTTCTGTGGCCAATTTTGAACTGCCAATATGATGTTTTACGTAAGATTGGGAAGAGATGTGCAATAACACAATAATTACATAATATTTCCATATATAGCTACCATAGATGTAATAATCTAAGGAGCATAGATTATAGTAAAAACTTAAAATGTACATTTATAATAAAATAATTAGGAGGTGATGGATTTTGAGAATTTGTCACCTTTACTTTTAATGAAATTTAATTGTAAGTTTATAAAATTTACTTATTTTTTAATTGAAGTACAGTTCCATATAGTGTTACATTAGTTACAACCTCACTTCTGGTAACCACAAGTTTTTTTTCTATATTTGTAGGTTTGTTTCTGCTCTGTTTATTCATTTGCTTTGTTTTTTTTTAGATTCCACATGTAAGGGAAATTATATGGTATTTGTCTTTCTCTGTCTGACTTATTTTATTTAGCATAATACCCTCTAGGCCCATCCATGTTGTCATGGATGGCAAGATCTCTCTTTTTGTATGGCTGAATAATATTCCATTATATGTAATCTATTCATCTATAATGGATGCTTGCTTGGGCTGCTTTCATATCTGCTGTAGTAAACATAGTAAACCTTTCAAATTAGTATTTTCATTTTTCTCATAGTGGAATTATTGGATTATGTGGTATTTCTATTATTAATTTTTTGAGGAGCCTCCATACTGTTTTCCATAGTGGCTGCACCAATTTACATTCCTACCAACAGTGCACAAGGGTCCCTCTTTCTCCACATCCTTACCAATGCTTGTCATTTCTTGTCTTTTTGACAGGATGTTTCATAATAGCTGTTATGACAGGTGTG
Organism: Callorhinus ursinus; assembly: GCF_003265705.2. Classification (NCBI taxonomy): domain Eukaryota; kingdom Metazoa; phylum Chordata; class Mammalia; order Carnivora; family Otariidae; genus Callorhinus; species Callorhinus ursinus. The sequence continues at coordinate 34,319,718 of NW_027397072.1, read as the reverse complement.
AGGTGATAGCTCATTGTGGGTTTTTTTTTTTAAGATTTTATTTAAATTCCAGTTAGTTAACATACAGTGTAACATTAGTGTCAGAGATACAGTATAGTGCTTCAGCACTTCCATCCATCACCGGTGCTCATCACAAAAGGTGCACTCTTTAATCCCCTTCTCCTTGTGGTTTTGATTTGCATTTCTCTGATGATTAGTGTTATTGAGTGTCCTTTCATGTGTCTGTTGGCCCTCTCTGTGTCTTCTTTGGAAAAATGTCTGTTGAGGTCCTCTGCCTATTTTTTTTTTTTTAGGATTTTATTTATTTGACAGAGGGATAGAGAGCACAAGTAGGCAGAGTGGCAGGCAGAGGGAGAGGGACAAGCAGACTCCCTGCTGAGCAGGGATCCTGATGCGGGGCTTGGTCCCGGGACTCCAGGATCATGACCTGAGCCGAAGGCAGACGCTTAACTGACTGAGCCACCCAGGTGCCCCAGTCTGCCTATTTTTTTAATTGGACAATAGTGTTTGGAATGGAAGACAGTCTCTCAGTATGGTTGGTTTGGAATTTGTTGAGGATCTGCTTATACAGTCTGCTTCTCCTGGCAAGGCTACCTTGTTTATTTTTAAAATTTATAATTATTTTTTATTATTAAACAAATTGTTTTCATAAGCTTTTCCTATAAAACAAATAGCCCTAAATTTCAGTGTCTAATTATAGGAAACATTTATATCCTGCATTTTGGTCTAAATGTTGCTGGTGGTTGTGCTTGTGTGGCCTCAGCTGGGTTTGCTTCCAGGTATCAGAACAGGTTCTAGTCTACTCCAAATTTGTTCTCATTCTGTAGGCCAAGTCTCAAGGAGCATGGAACATGTTGCTTTTGGGGTGAAGGGCAGACACCCACAGGTAAGCAGAAACATGAACTGCCTCTTAAAGCTTGTGCTGGAGCTGGCATGCTGCCATCTCATTGATCAAAACAATGACACTGCCAGAGTCGGTGGAGTTGCGAAGAATACTCCACCCACACTGAGGCCTGGCAAAGGTGAAGAAGTAAGAAAAGGACCGTGAACAAAAAAATACAGTCTAAATAAAAAAAAAGTATTTTTTTTTTATAACTATGAAGCACATAGTATTATCATTTTTCTTTTTAAAAAGTTAATATCGATCTAATAATTCACAGCATTTTAAAGAACTACTGTAGTTTCAGTTTGAGACAAAACATTTCAAACAAAGAAGCATTGAACAAGTTAGGTTTAGGTTGCTCAGGTAAATTCCATTTGCCATTTCATGTGATTTATATTAAAAATTGACGATGCTAAGAACAGAAGCATTAGTAATTATGAAAAGAGTAATATTTGCTAATTTTCATTTGGAATTCTGTACTTCATAGGCAGATATATGGTGATCTAGGGCATATATAACATATGGGTCTCTAAGAACTAGAATATGCCACCTCAATTTATGTATCAAGTTGATCCTTGAATAACATTGGGGTTAGGGGTGCCAACCTCCTGTTTAGTTGAAAACCCTCATATAACTTTTGGCTCCTCAAAACTTAACTAATAGCTTACTGTTGACCAGAAGCCTTACCAATACCATAAATAGTCTATTAGCACCTATTTTATATGTATTATATACTGGATTCTTACAATAAAGTAAGCTAGGAAAAAGGTTAGTAAGAAAATCATAAGGAAGAGAAAATTCATTTATAGTTCTGTGCTGTATTTATTAATACTGTAAATTTATGTCACCTGTTTGCAAGATAAACTTTCTGTTACTGCCAGTATTAATATTGTCCTATATGATACAAATTAAGTACTTCATGTGTACTCAGCTAATATTCAATTATTCTATAACATAATAGCTTAATAAAGCTTATTTCTTAAGGATTCTTGAATTTCTTTTAGAAACTTTAAGTTTATTCTTCTCAGTTCCCTTGTCTAGCAGATGTCTTAGTTAATTAATATCTTTGGCCAGGCAAGATGGTGTGTGACTTTGCTTCTGAGTTGTTTGATGGCACTCTTAGTAGGGTGTTAGATGACAAAAGTTAGACTAGTGGAAATTCTGTTTTTCCTTAAAGGTTAATAGCTTCATTAGGAATACCATGTTTTAACCCAAAATCTGGTTTGGATATAGCCCATCATTATAATATGCAGTTTTACTGAAACAGTTTTGAAGAAATATTATCAGTCCCTTTTCTCTGATACCATCCAAGAAAGCAACAAGATGTGAAGGGAAAGCAGATTTTCCATTTCTCTAACCTAATACACTTATTCGACCTTTTCTCTTTGAGAGTCCTAAAATATACCATCCTTTAAAAAAAAAAAAAGTAACAGATTGAGCCTTCTGGGAATTTTCCCAGTTTTAATTCTGCTATAAATATGTCCCTTACTCCAGATATCCTGAATATATATTTAAAATTACTATTGCTTAGAGCAGGCAGGCAACACATTTTTCTTTTCTTTTAACAAGGGTTCTGTCTGTTCTTGTGTTTTATTCCAGGTGTGTGTGTGTGTGTGTGTGTGTGTGTGTGTGTGTTCAAGAATATGTACATTAGATAGCACAGCAGTCCTTCCAGGATCATAAGGCTTGAGGAAAAACTACATCCTCCAGTCTATTCGATGATCTTCAGACTGTATTTCAGAAAACAGCCATTTAGTCTTAGTTTTAAAACTCATGTGAGACATCTGTTTAACCTTGTTGGTAATACCCTTTTGTGTTTAACATCATAGTCCAGTACTTCAGGCAAAGGAAGAAAAAAATTTAGTCAGTGTCCTGGCACTTCTTATGGGTTATGTGCTTAACTTTACAGTTCTAGTCTCAGACCTGGCAGCATGATTTATTCAGTCCGTCTTTCCAGTCTGTCCTCTCTGTATGTTAGTTATCAGGCCTAAATCCAAGTCTCAGTTCCTCTAAAAGGTGTTTTTAATATTCTTCCACTCATCTCTCTGATTTCCTGTTGCTTATGGATCTTTTCCTATAGAATCTTAAATTTATTTGTTCATGAATTGTTTCAAACATGTACGTTTTTTCATTTCCTAACATCATGCATTGCAGTCAAGGCTCCTGCCTTTTGTATGTAGCTATTTTCTCTAGACTGAAAGTGGCAAGTAATTAGCAGTGGTATTTTAGGCCTTGGAAAGTTGATGAGTTGGATATTTTTGGGTCGGGATTTTGCCCAGTTCCCTTGAATAATTCCTCAAGAGCAAAGTTATGTGCAGGTGAGTGTGATTTCCATGGGGAAAACTGCCTAGTTTCTCGTACCTCATATGTTCCTGCTGGACCCTGCTATTATGCTTAAAGATTTCCCCTTAACTGCTAATTGATTCCTGAACCAGTCACATTATTTTAAAATATACCTCTCTTTAGCAGGATTATTATAAATGTGTTATATTGAATTTACAGAGGACTCGATTTCTGTTCAGTGGTCAGTTTTTCTAGTCAAGGTTCTTTGGTAGTCTCTCATGGGTTCAATCTCCATATTACATCTTAGTTATATCTCTTTAACAGAACCTTGAGAAGTCATTTCCAGGATATACAAATGGCTATTTGCTAGAACTTAAACCTGTGGATGAGGGTGACAGCTTGCACAGAATAGAAGGCCCAGGCTCTAGCCTGTTAACTTAAACCAGATTTCAGTAGTTCAAGTTTAGGGTATGTAAGAGAAAGACCGAAAGTGAGGGTAGAGGAGGGAGAGAAAGAAGGAAGGAAGAAGAGAGAAAAAGATTGATAGAGGTCATGTTCCAATTTAAGTTAGTGATAGTGTGACTTTCCTGGAGCTGAATATTCAAATGTAATGATAAATTATTCATGAAAATTGAACCAAAATATTGATCAACTTTGTCAACACTAAAGAGGCATAAATGCAGTAATTCATTTGACGTGAGACACTATTTTCCTTTAGGAATTGGGAACATACAAAGACTTTGGTTGGTAAAGTGCCAGATAATTAAAGGAATTGAAAATAATTGTCCATCCAGATGTTTGCAAATATTTGAATACTTAGAATTGTATAGACATCTGTTTGAGTTTTCATGTTTGATATGTTCTTTATTATGTTCTTTTTAAAAAAGATTTATTTTTTTTTAATTTATTAGAGCACGTGTGTACGAGCAGGGGGGAGGGGCAGAGGGAGAGGGTGAGAGAGCATCTCAAGCAGTCTCCCCGCTGAGTACAGAGCCCGAGGCAGGCCTCAGTCCCATGACCTTGAGATCATGACCTGAGCCGAAATCAAGAGTCAGTTGCTTAACCAGCTGAGCCACGCAGGTGCCCCTCGTATGTTCGTTATTATGTAAATGTAAAATTTGAGACTTAAATCACACAAATAATTACTAGCTGCCTGCTGATGATTATGTGCTTATGGAATATAAGAGAAGTGATAGAAGATGAAGGAGGAAAGGTTGCTTTGAGATTTGAATTTTATTTTGTATAAAATAAAGAATCTTAAAATTTCTTGAATAGTAGAGACCATATTGTGTACTTCTAAATCTTATTTTTAAAGATTTCCTTTCGTATAATTGGATTTTTCTTTTGTACAATTCTGATAATCTTAACACCTATGTAGATTAATGTAACTATCACCACAGTCAGGCTACAGCATTCCATCACTGCAAAAACTCCCTTGTGCTACCCCTTAGACTCATGTTACCCACACCTAACTCTTGGCAACCACTTGACATATTCCCAATAAGTGTAGGTTTTTTTTATTTTTGAGAGTGTCCTATTAATGGAATCACACAGCATATAACTTTTAGAGACTAGTTTCTTTCACTCAGCATAATACCTTTGTTGTATGCATCCATAGCTTGTTTCTTGTTCTTGCTAAGTACTGTTCCACTGTATGGTTGTGCCACTATTCATTCATTCATTACCTACCAAAGTACATTTGGGATATTTTCAGTTTTGGTGACTTTGAATAAAGCTACTATAAACATTTGTGTACAGATTTTGTGTGAACATAAGTTTTCATTTCTGTAGGGTAAATCCAGGAGTGGGATTGCTGATGAGTGTATATGTATAACTCTATAAAAAATTGTAAGAAACTGCCTAACCGTTTTCCACAGTTAGCTTTCCAATTTTCCATTCTCACCAGCAGTGTGTGTGAGTTCCAGTTGCTCTGCATTCTCCCAAAACTTGGCTTCTCAATTTTTCAAAACATATAGCCACTCTTGATGGTGTATAATGATATCTCATTTTGATTTCAAATTTCAGTTTGGTTTCAGTAATGGCTGATAATGTTGAACATTCTCTCATTGTTTATTTGCCATTCATCTGTATTTCCTTGGTGAGGTATATGTTCATTTTTTTTTTTTGCTTGTTTTAAATTGGTTTAATTGTTTTCTTACTGTTGAGTTTTGAGAGTTCTTTATATTTTTGAAAACTGACATTGGTATCAATGTAGACAACAGACAAAAAATGTCTAATGGCAGGGGCGCCTGGGTGGCTCAGTCGGTTAAACGTCTGCCTTCGGCTCAGGCCCTGATATCAGGGTCCTAGGATCAAGCCCCGCATCGGGCTCCCTGCTCTACGGGAAGCCTGCTTCTCCCTCTCCCACTCCCCCTGCTTGTGTTCCCTCTCTCGCTGTGTCTCTGTCAAATAAATAAATAAAATCTTTAAAAAAAAAGTCTAATGGCAGAGAAAGAAGGGAGGGAGCAGTAACTGATTATCATCATGACTTTTTAAGTTGTGAAATGTTCTCTGTGTATCTATTAATATTTTAGATTAAGGCATAATGCTTCTTTCTTATCTCTGAATATCTGCTTGAATGGTGAATGATTGACCTGACCTATGGTTTGATAGACTGTAGCTTAATTATAGCTTGTATACTTGATTTTCACAACAACTTAGTCAGATATTATCACTTACATGTTACAGAAGAGGAAACTGAAGAGCTCAGAGAAACCAGGACTTGTTTAAGGTCATGTAAGTGGAAACCAGCTATATGGTCACCATACCCTGTCCTCTTTTCATGGTTCTGGGACAGCTTGAAAGTGAAATTTACTCCATGATCTGAATGTAATCCATTTGTTCATAGTTTGGGAGAGCAGAAACCTTGTGAGCAGACCATTCATTACCCATGTACACTAAATACATTTATGTGGTATATATTTTTGGTGATACATATTTTGGTGATGGTAAGGTTCTTGGGTATTTTTTGGTGGGAAACTCAAGACTTGACCTCCAGTGCTTAGCTCTAAACTCATGAGAGATCATCAGTCATATTTTAACCATGTGCTAGTTAATAGCTATTTGCTTCTTTACAATTAGAAATTTTCTATAAAAATTTTTCCATAAAGAAGTGTCAAAGTAAAATTATTTTATTTTTATTAAAATAGAAAGTTTTGTACAGATTAGTAAAATTATATGTAAAACTGGTTACAGTTTAAAAATATAACTGGAACCACAACATAGACTAATAAATTGGAACATTATTTAAGCTTGGATGTGTATTACACAAAATGACTTGAGGAAAATCATATTTTCCAAACCTAGCAGATGTTATAATGCCTCTCAAATCCATTTCCATTTTTTTTTTACTCCTATGAATACAAATTTCTCCAACTGGTATTTATGGTCTTTGGAAAGTCATTTAGCTATTCCCAAGGACAGAGATAGTATTACAAACTTTGTGTAGTGGTATACAAATAGCTAAGTGGAAGAACTGGGAGATTATCCTCCATGACCAACCTCTAAGTTGGGTTAAACTTCCATTCTTTACACACCAAAGAAAAATATTTTTCCCTGTCCTTCACTGGAAAATTATGGAATTATAGAGGAGTCTTTGCACATGATTAGACCATGAAATTTGAAGGAGTGTTAAACTTACTTGGGCTTAGGAAAGCTTTTCTAGGAATATTGCCCTGGCAGAGGTGAGGTATTTTCATCAGATTTATTAGCCAAGAGAGAAAAGCTTATTTTAATGTTCCCACTGGCCCCATAAATTATTTCTCTCTCTATCTGCTGTGGAAGAAAATAATTAAATTATTGATGTTTGTTGGCCCATACATGCAGCTGCTTTTTCACTTATATTGTTCATACACCCAATGTAAATATTCCAGACTTCAAGTAAATCAGTGACTCAGGACCAAAGATATATTATTTTGACTAGTGATGCCAGTGTTTTAATTCCTTCCAAGTAAAATGGTATGGACTGATTTTACTTGCTGCCAACATTAACCCCAATATGATTAAGTTCAGAATATTGAAGTATGTATTTCCAGGGTTTGAAAAGTCCCCTCACTAGGATTGCTTCAGAAATGTAAACTAATTTTTTCCTTAATTACCATCCCTCTGAACAATATTGAAGGGCAATTACAGAGGCTCACCCGTCACATTATTGACCCTATGTGCAGCCTGCATGGCATGCCTGGGGGAAGTGGGGGGATGGTCAGGGAAAAGAGGTGGAGATCTCTTTACCTGAAGCCATACTCAAATTTGAGTATGGGGGTCTTTTGTTCTGGGGTCAGATGAGTTTAATCTGAGAGTCTGTGTGATACAAATATCGCATAGGTTATTATTGGCCATCCCCCCCCCCCAAAGACTTCTCATGATCTGAACATTGGGGAAGAATATTTCCAGATTATATTGAAAGATACAAAATGAATTCTTTTTAAAAAAGATTTCTGTTGAAGTAAGATTTAGAGAATGTCATTCTGCAACATTGGAGAACACCTAAATGAAATATTAATAAGAACATTCTTTGGTGTTCCCTTAACTGACAAAGGACATATAGATGATCCTTCCATCTGAGATATTAGTGAGAGAAAGAGCACAGAGGGTTAGTTTCTACAGATAACCATTCATTTCACTTTGCTACCTTGACAGACTTTGTAACCGAACTGCTAAGAAGCAGAGAATTCAGTGATTTGAGATCTCTTTCTGAAGACAGTAAATATAGATTGAGCTTTGTATTGCTGGGAGCCACTGATGCAATAATTTAGGACAAACCCTATCTCATTCCCTTTTAGGTGGCAGCAAAAAGACATTTTTTCGGGGGCTGTTACAACATCTTTGAGTGGCTTTGATTTGCAGTGTGAAGTTTGGAGAGCATACTAATCTGGACAGGGGAAAAGCTTTGATGCTACAGGGAAGCTATTTTACTTTTTGCTGCTTAAGTATGTAGTGCAACATGGCACTTTCCAGTGTTCTTAATAAAGTGCTTCCTTAGTGAATTTCCCTGGGATCTCTCTTTCATCACCAAAACTTTTAAACTAATCAACCCCTTAGACAAGTTGTAGCCAAGCAATAAAATAGTCCAAGGGGGAAGACTCCCAAAACAGTGTGTCTGCTTTAATGAAAATATTTTGGCTGTTTTAATGATAACAAATTGCTGATCATATCCTTTTATTACTTAAACAATGCTTTAGGGTTTTCATATTCTTGTAAACAAGAGGGGAAAAAGCCAAATGTAGTTTTTTTTTGTTTTTTGTTTTTTCTCTCTTTAGAGAGCACATGCATGAGCAGGTATGGGGGGGTGCAGAGTGAGAGGGAAAGAGAGGAGTCCCAAGCAGCCTCAGACTCAGTCATGCTCAGCGGGGAACCCAGTGCTGGGCTCCATCTCATGACCCTGAGATCATGAACTGAGCTGAAATCAAGAGTTGGACGCACAACAGACTGAGCCGTATAGGTGCCCCAAATGTAGTCATTTTTGAGAAGTATAGGAACATGGATCACTCAATAATCCTGAAACAAATGCTATCTTGTAAAATGTATACAGGGAACTAGATAATGGAAGAATTAATTGCTTTGCAAAACACTTAATGCAATAAAGTAAGAGAAGGGAATTGGCCTTAGGAAAGGGTCATGTCCATAAGGAGGCATGGTATTTTTGTATAGCATATCAGAGTATTTATAAGCAAACTGAGTTTTTAATTTCTGCCCCTCTTCCATGACCTCCAATTACTAAGTCTACTCAAATGCCTCAGCAGCTTGGTGTCAAATAAATGCAGTCTCACTTGACTTTGGAGGATTATTAAATGATCTTTCCATACATAGAGAGCTCACACAGAACCTCCAGGCCTGGAGTTTACGTTATCAAAATGTTTCAAAATGTTTACTTGCTCCATTTGAGCATGAGAGGGTTTAGCCAGTTTGAAAATAGTTTCGCAGTTGGTTTGGAGTGTCTTTTTTATTCTGATGGATTAAAAGCAGTGTGTGTGTGTGTGTGTGTGTGTGTGTGTAATTTAGTACATGAATTCTTTCTACTTTTAGATACTATGTTATTATTGTTATCATGGACTAACTCAACATTGTGGTAGATAAATATATAAATAAATTAAAAATGAATTGAGAATTAGAGACCACTAGGGTATTAATGAAGATGCTACAGAGAGACACTCTTTATATAATGGATCACATTTTCCAGTTCCACTTTGGATTGTGTTCCTAATTGAAACAGACTTCTTCTGAGTCTTGTTAAGCTTATGTTTAGATTCTGAGCCTGGGTTTTACTTATTTTTCTTGGTGACACAGCTCTGCTATAGTCCCTAACATTTGATTTTAGCCACTGTTAGCAATAGTGTGAACTGGTTATCTCAGCATGGAGACAACTGAGACTTTTAATCAGCAAAATTTATAAATATTCATACAAATATTTCAGATTTCTAACCCGATGTGCCTACCTCAGCCTCTTTCCCCAGTTTCCCACTACTTTAAATCTATTCTCTGCTGGTAAAACAAATTTTATGAGGGCAGTATTTGGTTTCTTTGCTAGGCTTTTAGAAACTTTACAGAGAATAAAAGTTTAATCAGTTTCGTCCTTTATGAGAAAAATTCTAATAATGGAAATGGCAGGTTTCTATAGTTACACATTATATTTTCTACATTTAACAAAAGTAGAGCTCTTAGGCAAGAAGGAATATAAGTGGTTTTTATTAATATTCATATAATATTACTTCCCACGCACAATAAAACACATTAAAATGTAATCAACTAGTTAGCAAATGAATGCACCTAATGCTAATTCTCCAATCATGTTGTTCATATTGGGTTCTCCACTCTAATGTTTCTTTCTTTGCTTAGAGACTTAAAAAAAAAAGCCTGCCTTCAACATTGTGTTGGTGTACCATTTTCACAGCCTAATACCTTATGGAACATTAGTTCATATAAATTATAATTAAATAGTTTTTCAAGCTTTTTCTGCAGTGTTATCATCTATAATTAATATGCAACATAACTCTTTTAAATGAGTAGAATAGTAAGTAAGTTTTAATACTCAGACTATTTTAAAATTGGGGCAAACTTTCTGTATGTCCCTAAAATCTTAGGTGTTCAGTCACTGGAGGGCTTTGTAAATAATACCATGATCAACAAATTAGACTCTTTTAATCTAGGATAAACAGTCTTAATCAGAGGCAGTTTTGACCCCTTCCACCAGCGTATATGTGACAATTCTGGAGACATTTTTGGTTGTTATAACCTGGTGGTGCTCCTGGCAACTAGTGAGTAGAGAACAGGGATGCTGCTAAATATCCTTACAGTCACAATCCATCCCCACCCCCCACAAAAAAGTATTTGGTCTGATGTGTCCACAGGACCATAACTGAGAAATCTTCATTTAGGACAATGTCTCTTCATTTTGTAGTAAATAAATTGTGCAATGACTTGAGTCATTTAATATATGACAAGGAGTCCTAGAAGTTATTGCTTTGATTTTGGAACCAAATAAGAAACTTGATAGTATATGAATTTTCATTTAGTGTCTTTGTCAGGGACAAAAATGTAGGACAAAGAGGCAAAAAAAAAAAAATCACAGTAACATTTTCTTTCCATTAAGAGATAAAACTTGTTTTCAAGTGTAAGTTTTTGCAAGGTTCTTTGGGTCAGCTTGAGTAGATATCTAAAGAGAAGAAAATGTCTGTGTAATTCTACATGACAGACTTTTCAAGGTTCTGTTGAAGAGATACAACAAAGAGAAAATGTGTTGTAACACCATTTCTTGGAATAGGAGTAGTTGTCAAGACTGAAAAGTTTATTTGATTAAATCTTACTCATCTTCAGAGTATTGCAGATTTCCCCACCTCCCCCAAATAAAATTAATGGGTATCTTTCCCCCACCCCAGAGCTCTTAAAAAGCAAAGTATTTTAAAATTTCTTGATTGTTCTACTTAATCATTCGCAGTAGGTACTTCAAAAAATTTTTAAATTGTGCTTTTAAACAACTCTGGTGAAGTTTGCGACAAATGCTCCTCAGATACAGAATATTAAAACTCAATTTACTCACAAACAAAACTAATTCACTAGAATATATGCTCCATGGAGATAGGGACCTGGGCTGCCAGGAAATTAGCTCTAGTCCCAACACCTAGAACAATCCATTGTACATTAGATAAATTCAGGAAATATTAGTGAAATTAACACACTCAAACCAGTTTTGCCATTCTGTGGACTATACAGTAAGTGGGCTTATATTTAAGCAAGTAGAACGTGCATTCAGAAGAGGCTACTTTGAATAAGAAGCAGTATCAAAGAGTCTACAAATTTTGCTGTAAATTCAAAAAGCCTAGAATAAGCAAATCTAGGGTAGTGACTTCTCTAAGTCCCCCAGTTTAAGTGCATGTGGACCATATTGCTATCGAGACCACTTTGTCTGGCTTCCTTAACCCAGGAATGTTGTGTGGGTTATAGGCCATAGACATTAGCACAATGACAGTGAACTGCATAGCTTACACTACCTTTGCCATAACACTCATCCTATGTACTCTAGAGTGATGGCTGCCTCCAGAACAAATTCTCACCCAAAATAGAAATTCTCTAGTTTCTTCAAGGATATTTTATGCACTTTAAAATGTATTCCTTTGGTTCCTGGAGTCAATGCGGGTGGGAGGGATGGGGTGGCTGGGTGATGGACCTTGGGGAGGGTGTGTGCAATGGTGAACACTGTGAATTGTGAAAGACTGATGAATCACAGACCTGTACCCCTGAAACAAATAATATACGTTAATAAAAAAATTAAAAAAAATTAATTCCTTTGGCTCTTCTTAAAGTTTTATTTATGTATTTACTTTGGAAGTACATTTAATTTTATTTTTCCACTTGCATAAATTGTAATTCAAGGTAGCCTAGGAATAATTAGAACTTACTTGAAGATACTTTATTTGAAATGAGTTGAATGGACAATATCTTTACTCCCAAATTTATGACTTCTGCCTGTGAGTTGATGATCCCCAATTCATAAATCCTTCCCAGCCTTCTCCTGCAGCTCTGATCCTATCTCTCTAACTAATTATTACTGGAAAACTCTATTTGGGTCTCCATTGGGCCCTAATTATATTTGCCTTAAAGTAAACTCACTGCAAACCTGATTTTATACCTTTAATTTTCACCTAAGCAAATTGATTTCCCCAGTTTCTTTCAGTGAAAAAGCCTGCAAATCTCATAATTCATTATTTGCCCATTCTTCAGTCTTATTTCTCAGCAAATTGCAATTTTGTCACAAATTTAAATAGATTAATTTTTTCATGATTCATGCCTATGTTCAGTTGTTGATTACTCATGTTGTGTGGTTAACAGTTTGCCATTCAAAATAAAGTTAGGATGTGTGAGGAGCACTGGGTGTTATACGCAACTAATGAATCGTTGAACACTACATCAAAAACTAATGATGTACTATATGTTGCTAACTGAATATAATAAAAAGATAAATAAAAAAGTTAGGAAAACACTGGCTGTCAGTAAAAAGATCCCTTAGATCTTTACAATTGGTTTATGAATCTTTATTTGCTAGTATGAGGAAGGTTAGATGAAAGTTAAAATTCTGTGAAGCTACTTTTAATTGAAAATCAGTGATGACAAAAGAGTCAATAATAATACTTGACATTGGTCTGGGATAGTTTCTCTTTAATTTTTGAAGTACAATACACTCCTAGAATTATGGAGAAAAAATTAGTTTAATCCACTTTACAGATTTGGAAAGGGAGATCCATGAAGGCAGGGCTTTACTAGATTCATATAACAAAGAGGAAGAGCTAGGATTCAGTTCAGCTCATATTTACAGATTTCCAATTCATTATCTCTCTTACTGAATTCTGTTGCTTCCTGTCTTTGAAAAATTGAACTTAGTGGGAATTTAGGATTAATTTGTTTTAATTTAGTTCTTTGAATATACCAGGTTCCTTTGTATCTCAAAGCATGTGCCATTTTCATGCTTGGAATATTTTGTTTTCTCCCAGCCTCATTTTCCTTTAACTAGTTGACTACCTTCATTCTCAGATCCCAGTTCCGGTATCTTGTCTTCAGGGAAACCTTCACTTCTATATTAACTCAGTTGCTTGTTATAAACCTCTGTATTTTTTTCTCCCCAAACACGTCATAGCATTCTGCTTTGCAATTTCTGTGTGTGTGTGTGTGTGTGTGTGTGTGTGTGTGTGTGTGACTCTTTGTTTAATGACTTGGCTTCCCCCCTAGACTCTGAGCACTATGAGAGCAGTGCTTGAGTTGATTTTGTTTTCCATTGTATCTGCAGGGGAAAGGATGCCTGGTACATGATAAAAAATAAATTCCTGAAGACATAACGATAATTGAATAAAGTAAAGGAATATACCAAAGGGAATTGTATTTAAATTGTAGAAGAGAAAAAATAAAAAGAAGGAGTATTTGTTATGGGTGGAAGTTAACTCCTAAAAGTCCTGAGACTAAAGAGGAATTTCATGAACCAAAATGTTTTTAAACCTGGATGTGGTTCTAAAAACCGTTTTCTGTTATTTACTTACATTACTCAGCAACAGTAGATGTTAGAGTATGCTTATCATAAGTTCAATGATCTTGGACTTGCCTGAAAATTGTGATCACTAATTACTAAATAATGGGTGTCCCTGGGGTGCAGGGCACTAAATGAGGCATTTTATGGAAACTGGAGAAGATACTGTCCTTATCATTAAGTTGCTCTCTGTGACTGCATTTTATGGTTGAAATATTTTATTAAACATCTGCTTTTCTGAGAGTGGACATCATCTGCTAGAAAAGAGGGCAATAGAGAGGATCAAGAATGGATTTTAAAAAATGTTAACTATATTTACTTTATCTTACTATATAGTTTCTCTATATAAGTTTCCACTACTATATAGTTTCCATGTTTAATGTTTGATTCCCATCAATGCAGTTTTCTACATTGATGCATAATTCCGGGGCACCTGGGTGGCTCAGTCTGTTGCGTGTCCCAGCTCTTGGTTTTGGCTCAGTTCATGATCTCAGGATCTTGAGATCAAGCCCCACGTTGGGCTCCATGCGCAGTGTGGAGTCTCCTTGTCCCTCTCCCTCTGCTCCTCCTCCTGCTCTCTCTCTATCTCTCATAAATAAATAAAATCTTTAAAAAAAAAGTGTAATTTCATTTCCCAGTTGAATTTTTCATTGCCCAGTGGAATTTTTCAACGAGTGTTTATTGAGTGTGTATTATGTGCCAGGCACTGTACTAGGTCATGGTGATAGATAAAAGACACATCCCTTGCCTCTAGGGATCTTGCAGACTATGAGAGACAGAGGAATACACCATGACTGTATGATGGGTTTTGAGACATGGGTGTGTATGAGTAACATTAGGGCCCAGGTAAGAGGACTGGATTCACAGTGATTCTGATTAGGCTTCCTAAAGGAAGTGAGGCTTAAGCTTATAGGAAGTCACCGCGTGAAGAAGGATAAAGGTATTGAAGGGGCAGTTTAGGAAGAGGGAAAAGTATGGGCAAAGGGACAGAGGAGTGAAAGATTTATCCATAAGGTGTCCGAGGAGGGGAGTGCAAAAATGTTGCTTTAGAGGTAGCAGGGACATCTTGAAGCATCCTGAATAGAGGTCTTGGTAGGGTGGTTGAATTTCATTCTGGAGGTGGTGAGAATACTTTTAAGAATTTTTAGTTGAGGGTGGAGGAAAGATCTGTCGTAACCCTTCATGACTGATTAAGTAGTTTGATAAGATTCAGGAAGGAATGTAGAAAAATTCTTTAGATTCTGATTTGGGCAAGATAGAGAATGAAGAAGGAGGAGTCAGTCTTGACAGGTAGATAATTAGTTGGCTTTTCTCATTAAACTAAATCTGTAGCATACCCAAGTGGAATTGTGAAATAAATAGTTGGATTAAAGGATTTAGAGACCAGGGAAGCATTTGGGGCTACAAACAGACAGGTATTTACAAATAGATTATTATATAGGTGGTAGCTGAAAACAGGTTTGGATGAGCTGTTCTTAGAAAGCATACACAGGGAGAAGAGAAATTATCACCTCTTTGTATCTTGTGTTGAAAATATTTTGAGTTAGCATTCATTCATCTTACTTCTTGAAAGAGTACTCCATGTTTCTTTTTGGTTGTTACTTTGGTTGTTACTTCGGTTGTGACTAAAAGTCTGACTTTTATTGTAAGTGGTTGAGGCTGATCCTGGGTCCAGCTCTAGGGGTGGCCATGGAACTAGGAGTAAGTCAATTGGCTTAACCCATTCTTTTGGCCTCAGTGCTTGTTTCATTGGTGGGAAATGTGACTGAAATAGGCTACTAGCAGTCAGAAACAGGACTTAGGTTTCAACTGTTGTAGGGAGGAAATCTCTCTTTTTTTCTGGACTTGAATCTGGAGGTTGTTAGCTAGGAAGGCCACCCTGAATAGCCTGAGTATAAAACCAACAAACACCAAAGAAGCCAGAGCCAAGAGACAGAGAGAAACAGTCATGACAAAAATCTTCCCATCCAGCTCTGCTTAAAAAGTACTGAATCCTGTTCCATTAGAAAAAAACAAAAACCTGCAGCATTGTTCACATGAGTTGCAAGGTGGTACATGAGCTTCTCCCTGGATATCTCTTCAGCCTCATCTTTCCCTCATTCCCTTGGAATGTACCATGTTCATGTTGCACAAAGCTCCATATAGGACCTTTGCGTATGCTGTTTCTCTCTGTAGAGCTTCACCTTTCACTCATTGCCTAGTAAATACGTACTGTTTCTGAGACCTGAGAGCCACTGCCTCAGGAAAGAAAGCCTTTCCTGACCACCGCATTTGCAGTGCGGGTTATGTTTCTTTGTTATAGATCAAGAGTTGGTAAACGTTTTTCTGTAAAAGGCCAGATGGTAAGTATTTTAGGCTTTACATGCCATGTGGTCTCTATCATAACTGCTCAACTCTGTTGCTGTGAAAGCAGCCATCGACAATATCTAAATGAAGGGATATGGCTGTGTTTCAACAGAATTTCACTTACATATACAGTCAGTGGGCCATATTTAGCCCACAGGCAAATAGTTGCCTGAGTCCTTTTATAGACCTTTATTTCCTTCGGAGCTCTAATCTAGGGGTTTGTAATTATATATTCATCCATGGTAATTATTTGATTAATGTTTGTATCTACCACCAGATACTAGGCTCATGATATCAGGGACCATGTGTTTTTGCTCATCACCATATTTCCAGTGTTTATGAATGTTTTATGAATTTTGTAGTTTTATGAATGTTGTAGTTATATGTTTACACCATAAATAGAGAAGGAGCCCATGAAGAAGACTGAGAACAAATGAGCTGAGATGCAGTTATAGCATAAGGATAAAATGCAATCCTGTAATTTTTAAAGAGCAAGCTTAGAGAGGAGTGTTTAGTCAACAGCATCAAATGCTAGTCAAGTGAATAAGATAAGAATGGAAAAATTCCCATTTGGCAACTGGGGAGATACGGATTGTCTTGGAAAGATTAGTTTCATTGGAGTAGTGGGGGTTAGCAGTGGGGGGAGAGTAGTAGGAGCAGTCAGAAATTAGATTACTTCTGAAGAAAAGGTGGGAATTGTGGACAACTACTATATGAAGTTCACTACGATGGGAAGGAGTGAGGATTATAGCTAGAGGGGATGATAGGAAGCCACTTACATTAAAACAAAGTTTCTAGAATAAAACAGAAGACAATACCTTCTTGACATTGTAGTAGATAAAAATGTCTTTAGAGCACAAAAAACCCCCACTCATCATGAAGGAAAAATATAAGAAATTGGGCTCCATTAAAATGAAGCACTTCTGTTAAATAGGACACTACTCAAAGTACTTAAAGGCAAGCCACAGTGTGGAAGATATTTTATATATGTATAATATAGTATATAAACTATATATGTGTATGTTTATGTATTATTATATCATGAGTTATATTAGCATGTATAAGAATTTATATATAAAGTATAATTATATATTTATAAATATTGTATTTTATAATTAGAAGAGAGCGATAGAAGGAGAGAGAGAGGGAGAGAGCAAGAGCAAGAGAGAGATGGAAGTGGGGGCAGAGAATAACATATCCATAGTATATAAAGAGAAACCAGAAACACCCCAAAGAGAAACGGAGGCAAAACACTTGAACAGATTCCTCACAAATAAATGTCCAATAAACATGGGAGAAGGTGGTCAGTGTCATTACTCATCAGATAAATGTAAATTAAAACCATAATTGCAAAAATTATGGGAAAAGGGATATCTTTCCACCTTTGCCAGAATGATTACTGCCACTCCCACAGAACTGAAAATAACTGAGTTTTGGAGAGGATGTAGAACACCTGGAACTCTCATATCCTGCTGCTGGGAGAGTAAATAGATCCATTTCCTTTGGAAAACTGTTTGACAGTATCTACTAATGTTGAATGTATGCATACTCTATGATGTAGAAATGCCACTCTCAGGTATATACCCAACAGAAATGTGTACATATGTTAATCTAAAAATGTTCCTGGTAGTCCTACTTTACAATCCCTATTTATTTTATTTTATTTCCTTTAAAAAAATTTTTTTATTGTTATGTTAATCACCATACATTACTTCATTAGTTTTTGATGTAGTGTTCCATGATTCATTGTTTGTGCATAAAACCCAGTGCTCCACGCAGAACGTTCCCTCTTTAATACCCATCACCAGGCTAACCCATCCCCCCACCCTACAATCCCTATTTAAAAACAGATCCACACTGGAAACAAATCAAATCTCTATCAACCATGGAATAAATTGTAGTTTATTCATACAATAGGATACTATACAGTAATGAAAATGAATGGAGAAAACTACATGCATGCAACAACATGGATACATTTCACAAACATAATACTGATCCAGGAAGCCAGATACAAGAGAGAATATATGAATAATTCAATTTAGAGAAAATTTTAAAATAGGCAGAATTAACCAGCGGTGTTAGAGGTCACCTTTGGCAGAGGGACTACCTGATGAGGGTACTATGGAGGCTTCTAGGGTACAAGTAACATTCTGCTTGTAGATCTGGATGGCCATTTACCCAGGTGCATTGACTCTGAGAATTCCTCTTTTATGATTTGTGCACTTTTCTCTATGTATATCTTCTTTTACTAAAAAGTTTATGTAACAAATGAAAACTTGGTGTTGTTTGCCTCCATTTATATGTTGACTGGAAAGGGCCAGTAGAAGGGAAGGAGAGGAGGAATCTGATGGAATGCTGCCCAAAAGAGGTAGGTGGGATGGGGTCAGGGCACAAGTGAGAGGGACAGCCTACCTCTTCTAGGATAGAACATCCAGGAAGATGATACGCATTTTTACAAAAGGTTGGAGAATGTTTTCAATCAGGAAGGAAGGTCTCTCCTTTTCTTAAAGCCTTTATTCCTAAACTTTCCTTATTTATGTCTCTCTCTCTCTCTCTCTCTCTCTGTCTCTCCCCCCTCCCCCACCTTCATCCTTTTGGGTAGTTAAGTTTATCTGAGACTTGCAAAAAATTGTCTTGATTTGGAATTCTTAGAATTGTTTAGACTTGTTTTGAAGAGGTCTCCTGAGGGTTCTCTTCTTGGTTAGGCCGCCCTTACGTTGATTAGTAACTAAGACAGATTATGTTTTTTCTTTTCTCTGTGTGCATGTGAGAATAAAGATTTGATTGGGAGCTCTGGTATAGGTACTTAAAATAGAATTGAGTACAGAATAAAAATATCCTCTGCATGGAATTAAAAGATACTAAGGCCCTAATGCCCAGTAAAGGCAATTTATTATGTTCTAACAACTTGATTATCTCCTTTGGAGAGAGTGAGCCTTCCTGCCTACTTCATTCCCATCACTGTCCAGACTTGCCCGGAATGGCTTACCACCTCACAGTCCCAACTGAATTATTCTAGTAATTGCTTCAGTTTTCCACTTAGCTGAAGTTATAGGGGCTTTATCTTTCAGGATTGGGCCAAATTAGGCAGACTTCTTTCAATGACGGTACCACATGGTGTACAGAATATTTAAGGACAAAATTTGCAGAGGAAATGAACTTAACTCCTTGAGAATTGGAGCTGTATAAGCAGTTGAGATTTCTGAAATTTTTTGATTGGCATGGTAGCTCTGCATTAGACCATATTGGCTTGGTAATCTCTTCTTTAAGGACTTTGTAGATAATCTTTCTGGTCGGTTCTCTCTTGACTAGTGGAGAGTAAGATTGTGCATATGGTTTCACAGAGCCTTAGAGATAGTCACTGAAGATTAAATAGTGGGGAGAAAAAATAGTATCCTAATATATCCCAGTTACTCCGGCTCCGAGATTTGTTCAGTAATGACACAAATCATCTTTATATTAGTTCTTTCTCTCATCAAGGGAACCTAAATTTTTCTTTTCTCTTTTCTAATAGAACACATAGTTGTAACCAGACCTACCTAGCCACATGTACACAAGACAAATTCTATCCAACTTTTGAGGTCCAATTCAAGTTTGATATGTATATGAATGTTTTCAACATTATGGCAAACCTTAATGACCTTCTTTGTGAACATACAAAATGTACAATCTCTGCCATACAATTCATTGTTTAACAATGTAACTGGTTTATCGCATGTACTTGTCTGATATTTCCAACTAGATTAAATTTCTCTGAAGATAAAAATCATGCGGGGCGTCTGGGTGGCTCAGTCATTAAGTGTCTGCCTTCGGCTCAGGTCATGATCCCAGGGTCCTCGGATCGAGCCCCGTATCGGGCTCCCTGCTCTGGCAGGGAGTCTGCTTCTCCCTCTCCCTCTGCCTGCCGCTCCCCTGCTTGTGCTCTCTTGCTGCCTTTCTCTGTCAAATAAATAAATAAATAAATCTTAAAAAAAAAAGATAAAAATCATGCAAAATGCTGATTTGTGAATAGATGCTCATTAAATGATTTCTATTTTTTCATGACATCCTAAAAGATAAGTACAAGAACCCTATTATTAAGAAACAAACATCCTCAAATCAGTTTCATCAAATTTCAGAATTATGTATTTTTACAAGTCATTCCTTGTTTGGAGCCCATAAGAAAAATGGGAGAATAAACCAGAGTCAAAATACAAACCTCAACATCGGGCAGGATGATGAAATAAAGAGAGACTAGAGAGTTACAAGTAGCTTGGCCATTTCGGTATGGAAATAATTTTTTTTCCTCACTTATTTGGAGCGTAGCCACACACATCTGCTTATGTGCCAGAATTTGGGTTTGCACCTTTGGTTTGATGGAATTAATTTTACTAAAAATAACTCAACTCAACGATTTTATAACTTTAAAACCAAATATTACTTTTATGGAGTTTTAGATATTTCTTTCTTTTTTCAAAATGTTAGGACTGAGGAAACAAAATGGGAAATAACTATCAATGGAAGCTATTTGTTATAGCTGTGTGTTATAATGACAAATGATGGTTGTTTGTAATTATACCATTCATTTCTGTGAAAAAATAATAAGGCTTGGCACACACAACATCAGTAGCAAAGTACAGACTCTTTTCAGCTTTTCTAAAGCACCAGTTTTCATTTTTCTAAAAAATTATGCTTTTGTATACATAAAATTTGATTTTTACTTTTCCTTATTTATTTTTTGTTTTGATTTTCTTAGTGAGGTCCGATGATGGTTCAGGATGCACTCAGTAAAATACACATATTTCATAATCACTGGTGAGATCAGTCAGTTTCATGACCACAGAATGCAGCTATCATCCCAGCCTGCCCTCACAGAGATGTTTCCTAAGGCTGCAAGAAATGTCAGACCAGGAGAGAGGGCAACTGAAAGTCTCCAGGTGGAAGAGAGGAATTGATTCTGGGGTCTCAACGTGTCAGAGAGGCTGAGATCACAAAGCTCATCAGCAGCGGGCAGAAGAGACTGTATCATGACTCACCTAGGATACCGAGATGTTGTGCCTCGATTCCCAGGCCTCATACCCCTACAGTTTCTCTCGTTCATGTTCCGTAGTTTCTCATCCAATCCTATCCCACACCCCAGTTGGCCAAGAATCTTCCATTTTTAATCACCTCTTATTTTCTTCTCAAAATTTCTTTTTGTCTCTGACGTTCAGTCCCATCAGTCCCTTCTCTTCTTTTGCTTTGCCCATGTTATTGAATAAATTTGTTGTCTGGTTGTCACTTTCCTAATTCCTACAGAATTGGATCTCAGTTTCTTGTCATTTCTCAAGGGCCCAGAGAGTCAATGTAGAATTTTAAAAATATGATTAATCTTATTTTTTACAATGGGTTTTATATTCCTTCACCGAATTGTCCCTTTAATACTACTTCCTTCAAAATCCAGATGCTCTAAAACCACAAAGTAACTCAGTACACTGAGTGCTATAGATTCAATAGTAGCATCAGCAAGTGCCTCCTGATGTGTGTGTGGAAAGTGGAGAGAGAGGGTAATGATAAATCCTGGACAGGGGTGTAATATGGGTTACATGATGTTAAAATGGAATTGCATCTGGGAAAGTGGCAGGATTGGAGGACTGCAGGGGTGAATGGACTTTAGATGCCTAATTCTTTGGCTGTGAGAGAGAAAAGATTAAAAAGAAGGAATGGGGGAATCTGATGACATTGTGCGGCAGATTTATTTCCTGTCTAGTTTGCCTGTAGACCTGATAAGAGATAATGGTGACACAATCAATCCATCCATCCATCAGTGAGTCAGCAAGCCAGGTTAACACTGCACAAAGACAGCATGGCCTTAGAAAGTAGCCGCTGTAGGTTTCAGTGCAACTGCCCAGGCAGTTACTAAGAGGTTGAGGACAGATCAACATCCAAGGGGCCAATCGTATCCTATTTATTTCTAATAAAATAGTACGTTCTATTTTTGTTTAATTTCACATTTACTGGGTGCTTAGAATGGGCTAGGCCTGTGCCATATGCTGAAGATAGTGTAAAGAGAGAAAGGAAGAAAGGGAGAAATGATAATATAAAGAAATAAAGAGTGAGAGACCAAGGAAGGAAGGGAGGGAAGACGGAAAGAAGGAGGAAGAAAAAGAGAGTGGTTCCTGTCCTCAGGGGATATATCCTCTCATGAAATTTGCTGTCACTATCTTGAGTTGTATTAATAACATGCTCATAAGTTAGAAAAGTCACAATAAAATAAATGTGAATATTATAGATGGCTTTAATTGGATGGTCCAGAAGCCCTCACTTTTTTCCAAATTGTGTATGCTGGCCCTGAAATAGCTGATTGCTTCAGCTAGCTTCTTCGTTTTTTGTGTAAAGAACCAGGCATGAGGGCGCCTGGGTGGCTCAGTTGGTTAAGCGACTGCCTTCAGCTCAGGTCATGATCCTGGAGTCCCGGGGTCGAGTCCCGCATCGGGCTCCCTGCTCAGCGGGGAGTCTGCTTCTCCCTCTGACCCTCTTCCCTCTCGTGCTCTCTCTCTCTCATTCTTTCTCTCTCAAATAAATAAATAAAATCTTAAAAAAAAAAAAAAAGAACCAGGCATGATACCATTACTTATAAATGTCCCTCATGGTGACAACTCTAGTGTTTATTTTTTATTTTTATTTTTTCAACATTATCGTGTCTGATGGATAGTTTCTCTGCACTGCAAATTTTGGTCAGTTGGTCAAGTGGATACAAAAAAAAACCAGTTCAGCAGTATCTATCATTTTCATGTGTTGATGGTTTGACATAAGCCTGGGACAGAGACAAAGCCCATAGGTTAAGGATAATAAATTGCCTTATGATGGTGAAGTTATGGAATGCCAAGTAGGAGCATCTCTGTTTTTCAGAAATTGAGAACTAAAGCCCACAGCTGAGAACAAATGACTATTTACTCCACGTTCTGAGTTTAGAGAACACAACAACTGTTGGGCTGGCCATGTCCCTACAGGGATGGCTCAGAAGTGCCTTTTCATTAGAGGTAGGTCCTCTCAACCTGGTTCCACCCCTCTCAGTTCATGTTAAGAGAAAGGCTGGAAGTGAGCTGCTTATGCCCTTTGCGGGGAGTGCATTCTTCATGAAAAGAAGCTATATCTTCCTTTTCCGTCCTGTGGGAGATGAGAAGGTTCCTCAGCTAATTGCTTTCTCCATGGCAAGGGAAAAGGCTAAGAGAATCACAGAGTTTGGGCACATCTGCTAGAGCAGAAGTGAAATCTAGTGTCCTGTGAGGTCTCTGCCAAGCAATTAGGCTTGCTGACCTGTCTGGTGCTGCTGAATCAGGCAAAGAGCTCTGAGAGGAGTTGGCATGGTGTTACTGCTCCTTGAGTTCCTAGTCCTCAGAATCAGGGGGCATGGACTTATCTAGGTCATTAGGCTCCAGAGGTGAGTGCTATGGTGGGTGAATGAGATTGAGTTGCAAGTCTGCTGGGGATTGCTATAGCACGGAGCAAATGCGTATGTGCAGAATAATGCTGCTTGATGCAAGTACTTGGGGGTGCTTAAAACTAGAAGAGAGGGCTAAGTTTGCCATAGGCAATGCATAGCAAAATGTCTGTTTTCCTTTTTCCTCCTTCCTATGACAGTATCAGCAATAAAGGGTCGGAGACCAGAGACTAGACAGTGTGCTGGTGCAAGAACATTCTCACCTGTTATGTGTTTAAAAGATTTTCTCTAATTGTGAGGTTAAATATTTTAAATGAGCCCACTGGAGTCTTAAAAATGAAGGTGGGACTGTTTTAACTGTACATGTTAAAATTTTTGAAAAAGAGTCAGGTGAATATGTAATAATGAAATTCACTGTCCAGAGGAAAGGGGAACTTAATATGGCGTGTTGGTTACAGTTACTGGTAAAAATAAAATTCTTTTATATTTGTACCTCAGGACTTGATATTGCTCAATTTCAAGAATTACAGTTCTGCCCAGTGAGCCCTGCAGGAGGTGGATAGCCCCAAAAGTTGGTGATACTTGGAATCTTTCATCCTTAGCTGTGAGCTTTAATGATTAACTCAGGAAAAATAGGATATGTTTCACAATTACACACCATCCTATTGCACTAAAAATGCATTAGATAAGACAATAAAGGACAAACATTCTACTTAACAGTGACAAATTGAGTTTTCTCTTGGTTGCTAGGAATAAGAAGAGATGTCACTAATCAAAATGTCTTTTCAGCAGTTTATTGAAGACATTAGGCAGCAGGAAGAGAATATAGAAAAAATACAAGGATTGAAAAAAAAGATATAAAATTGCCATTATTCACGGATGACATGGTTGTGTACATTTAAAAAAATCCCCCCAAATTGATATATAAATTATTACAGTAAGAGATTAGCAAGTTTCCTGAATACCAATTAATGTACAAAGATACACTGATTTTCTGTATATTCAGAATATATAGTTAGAGAATGATACCATTTAAATGGCTTTAAAAATATCAGATTCTTACAGAATTCTAGATTCTTATAGAAAAAAATATTAGAATTATGGTGACTATCTAAATCTGAATTTCTCCCTGTATCCTCTAAAAATATTAAGAGAGAAAAAAATGTATCCATAATTCACACCTTCAGCTCTGACTAGAAGATAGAGGATACTACAAACTTACGGATATCTAAAACCATCAGAGTCACCCCTGGACCCCAATCTAGGGCAGAGTCAGGTAGAGACTGTACAGAAACACGAGAGGGAAACAGGTACCAGCAGGAGTGAGACACAGATTACATCACCGCCCTAAACAAAGGTTCCCACTCTGAGAGTGGTTGTATTTAGAATCAGTGTGAGCCCTGGTGTAAGGCAGTACTGGCCACTGGGAAATCAAAAGGAAGAGGCTTGAAAGTTTATGCAGCCAGAGGCCACTGACTTCAGGAGGCACCGAATCTGGGGTACCAGGAGGCAACTTAGAAGGGAAGGAAGTTTTCTTTGAAGGCTGATTGGTGAACTAAAGGAGCAAGCAAGATATAAGTGCCTTAAATAAAGGAGTATTACTGAGTCACAGGAAATATCAACCATCCCCAAAAGGTACCTCTATTAAAGAAACTCAACTTTTCTATACCAATAGAAGAGAATGATCTTGAACTAAGATACCATTAATCTACCCAAAATGTTCACCTCCATGGGAAACTCTTCCCATGGAGAAACATTTATTATTTATGGTTCAGAAAAATCCAAAGCATTTAAAATTGGCTAGAAAATGACAGATAACGCCCATGCAAAGCTACTTTAAGAGGGACATTAGAAGTGAAAATCAAAGTTTTTCACATGTTTTACCATTTCTCACCTCCCACACCACCAGGAAAACAACCATGAAGCAGAGGACAACTGAAATACATCTCAACGTTCATTAAATGTCATTAGACAAGTATTTTCACACATGAAAGAAAACTTTGAATTAGAAATTCAAAAACAAACTTAGAATGGAAATGAGCAAAAACAAAAAAGGAAAAAAAGAAGAAGATGTGAGACAAATGCTAATGAAATAAACTTGGGGGAAAACTGAGAAAAAATTAAAAAATCATTTCAGAAGTAAAGATGAAATTACAACTTAAGAGAGACTAGATAGATGGACTGAAAACCTGAAGGAGAGGCATGGAAATAGTCAAAAGTGGGAAGACCAAATTAAAAAAAGGTAAATGGATAAGAAAGGATTAGATTTAGAAGGTAGGCAAAGAGAATCCAACATGCCTATGATTGTAGTCCCTAAAGAAACAAAAAGAAAATAATAGAAGAAAAGTTATATTTAAAACTATAAATCAATAAAAATTGTGGAAATTTAAATATATACTTAACATGTACATATTGGAAGTGCCTACTGTGTACCTGGAAGATTGACCATACATTGTCACCTCTGAGACATATCCTAGTTAAACTACTCGATGTAAGGAAAGTTCTTGAAATAGGCCAAAAGATCAAGTCATTTATAAAACAAAAGAAATCAGGCTGGATTTAGAATTTTGACAGTGATACAGCACAAAGCAACGGTGGAACAGCATTGTCATAAAACCCAAGGAAAGAAAATATACTCTAAGGATTGGATATTTATTGAAGTTCTTCAAGTATCAAGGCTAATAGAACAATAGTTCTAAGCATGAAGAACTCAAGAAACACTGAACTTACAAACCTTCCTGTGAAACTACTGGAAGATAAACTTCATTAAACCAAGAGATGATTGGGGAATAACTCAGCAAAAGGAATGATGTTGAGTATTTAATATACTTAGTTGAAGATCTAAGACCAAAACAAGGATGGTGGGGGGTTGGGAGGCACTGTGTGAATGTTATATGTACTCATAAAATAGAAATAACACAACTAAAACAAAAAGATAAGGATAAGTGAGAAGGAGGAAAATAGAAATAGAGTAAGTTGATTAATCACCACATAGGTAAAAGAGGAATTAAGGCTATAGTAGAGGGGCGCCTGGGTGGCTCAGTCAGTTGAGCGTCTGCCTTCGGCTCAGGTCGTGATATCAGGGTCCTGGGATCAAGCCCCACATCGGGCTCCCTGCTCCACCGGAAGCCTGCTTCTCCCTGCTTGTGGCCTCTCTTGCTGTGTCTCTCTCTGTCAAATAAGTAAATAAAATAAAATAAATAAATAAAATCTTAAAAAAAAAGAGAAAAGCTATAGTAGAACGTTAAGTAAGGGAAAGGGGCCTAGGAACATAAGATATTGGTATAAAGGTCAGCATTAGAACCATGAGATTTTCTAAATACAAAAATAAATGCATAAGAGAGCAAAGGAAATGCATCAAGACAGCAAAGACCTAGAAACATATGAGCAGAAACATTAAATATAATACAAAAATACAAAATATACAAAATATACCATGAGGCAGAGACTGAGCATTTCAGTTATATCATTAAATGACTGAGCTGAACTTACCAATTAAAAGGAAGGTAATTTTATATTAGTTCACAAAGAATATCTCAATTGACAGATATACTGTCTACAGCATGTAGTATTGGGCAGCTTTAAAAAAGAATGTGGAAGATACCTATGCGTTGATGTGGAGTGAATTCCAGGGTATCTTAGATGAAAAAAAGTGGAAACATTTTATTTATTTATTTATTTATTTATTTATTTATTAAAAGATTTTATTTATTTATTTGACAGAGAGAGACACAGCGAGAGAGGGAACAGAAGCAGGGGGAGTGGGAGAGGGAGAAGCAGGCTTCCCACCAAGCAGGGAGCCCAAAGTGGGGCTCGATTCCAGGACCCTGGGATCATGACCTGAGCCGAAGGCAGACGCTTAACCACTGAGCCACCCAGGTGCCCCAAAAGTGGAAACATTTAAAAGAGTGTATGTGGTATGCTACTTTACAGTTTTCTGTATATTATCCTCTCACCCCCAAACTAGTCCTTTAAATTATTTACTAATGAATCACTCATTGCTTGAAGATGATGACCAGAGAAATTTAAATGTAAAGAATCAAGGGCCACTAAAACTTGAATATCAATTAAAAATGTTATCATAGAAAGGGCTATAAATCAATGAGAACGTAGTATTCGGTCTACCAAAATGTACTTAGACACAGCTGTTTTGAGGAACACAGGCATTACATGGGAGAGACCTGTATCTGATTTGGGCAGACGTTATTCCTTAGATAGATTAGTTAATAAGGCAAATGGTTATTACATCTACTGATCAAGCTGTTTTTGTTGTTGTTGTTTTAAGAAAACACTGTCCTTTGGGGCACGTGGCTGGCTCCGTTGGCTCAGTCGTGGTGTGACTCTTAATCCTGGGGTTGTGGGTTCAAGCCCCACATTGGGCCTGGAGCCTTTTTTAAAAAAAAAAAAAAAGTAAATAAACAACACTATCCTTCTTGAATAGCAAATGAACCTATCTGTTGCAGATATGATAGCCTGCATCATTCAGTTTCTATTCCAGTCCTTTCCTGTATTCTTTTCCATAGTACATGTGCCATAGATCCAAGAACATCATTTCCCAGAGGTCATTGTGGCTCAGTCTCTGGGTGTGATTTAGGTTCCACCAGTCAGATGCACACATGGAACGTGAATTCAGAACTGAATGAACTGGAGAGAGGGGCAGTGGTGCGCAGGGATCCGTTTTGCTGACGTGGCTCTAACGTGAGTGGCATGGCATCGGAGTCAGCGGTTCTCTCAGCACCTTCTGGACATCAAGCTTGTGACCCAGGTTGTGTGATGCTGGAACCAAGCAATTAGCACAATGACTTCAAAACTCTGCAGTCCCCTGGCAATAGCCAAAATTGCTATTTCCCTGTTGGGCCAATTCTGGGGTGTTCTGGGAGTCAACCTTGGAGCACAAGAACACTTAATGCTTTATTAAGTCAAATTTTAGATATTTCCCTTTTTCTGGAACTGACTCTTAAGTGATGAAATATTCCAAGGAAAATACCTTGAAAATATGATGTATGTTCTTTTGAAGTTCCCAAGCCATAGAATTCATTATGGAGCGCACCCAGCTAGCGGCCTTTGCTTTGCTGAGTAACCTGGCTGTTCATCCTCCAGTCCCTTTGGCATGGTTGTTAGAGAATCAATCCCAGATCCATCATTCCCTTCCTGTCTTGCTCTTAACCTCTTATCTTTTGTTCACTGCTTTTTAATGAGTGCAGCAACTACTGTGATATCAATCAAAGCAAGCCACCTCTATATTGAGTCTGCAACCTGCATTACAGAGAGATGATTTAGGCTCTTCTAGGAAATGTTAGTGACTCAGGCATCTTGGCACACATGGCTCGGGCTGAAGACAGATAGGGCCATCTCTCCATATAAGGTTCTTTGTCACGGGGCTTTGGAGTCAGGCCGAGGAGCTAGAAGCTTTGCTTTCCAGTGGACACTGTTCCTAGTTCTTTGCTGCTGGGGAAGGTGAGTTCTCGGAAAGGCCTAGGAGAAAAAGAGGGTGGCATTCCATTGTAAGAGTTAATAATTTATCTAGGCTAAGACACAGTAGAGACCTGGAGTTTGATTATAGAGAACCTTTGCCTAAGCCAAATCTAGAAAATGGAAAGATAATTTAGGTTGGCTCCAAAGCAAAGGAAGTAATAGGGTAAAGGCAGAGAAAGTGATGGGTTGCCTGTCACATGCTTGTCACAGTAAGACCAACTGGAAGGTTATTTAGGAATGGAAGAGTAAAAACCTTTAAAAGGCGCCATGTCTGTTCTCATAAGAAGGGCATGCTGATTTTTGTCTCAGGCACATACAAAGAAAATTCTTCCCAACAGCTTTATGCAGCTGGTACTTCTACTGTCAGAGGCAGTTTTGGGTAATAATTAAGAACATGAACTCTCTGGAGGCAGACTGCCTCCAAATCCCAATTTTACCCATCAGCGTATCTGTGATATAGGGCACAAGATTCATAACTTCACTGTGTCCGTTTCCACAACTGTAAATGGGGATAATAATAAGCACTTCTCTCGTAAGGTTGTCATGGGGTTTACAGGGATAGTAAAGTGTAAAGTGGTCAGAATGGGGCGTTATGTACACCACAGAAATGCTGGCTATTAGTATCATTCGGGTCTTGGTTTCCTCCTCAGAGGCTCTTGATGGTAATTATATATAAGAAATAATCCCCTGCTGTCATTGTCTATCACAGTACCTTAAGTTACTGTCTTCCCAATACTATTTTTAAAATGTATTAAAATATTTATGCCCCCCCATACACATATACAAATAAATGTTTAAACTGAAGGTATGATCCATTTGTAGGTAGGTTGTGAAATCAAGGTGCTAATCAAGATTTGCCAAATGAATGGAAAAAAAAAGTGTGGGAGAGGGCTTGGAATTGATGAGTTTATCTGTTTAATCAGCATTGTTGAGGGATTAGCATGAGTCAGCCGCCATGATGGCACTGTGGATACCGAGACTAAAAAAAGGCCAAAAACCAGTTTTCTCTCTCTTACTCACTGTACATTTTCAGAGGCAAGGTTAGTATCCTCTCCATGCAAGGAACATATACTACCCAGCACCTACTCGTGCATGCATGAAGTAAATGGTTAACTCAAGATGGCAGGATTAACTTAATTATTCAATAATCACTCAACAGTTTGCCTTGCTAAGGTGTGTGGGCCTCAGAAAGAATTAAGATTCCATTTTGCATGATAATTTAATAATGGATTAGTCTATCATTTTTCTTTTGTTTACATGGCTGTTCTTCCAAGATCAAAATTGAAATGAATTAACAGACTGTTAAAGACAGACATTTCAGGCATATAAATACATTGAACCTTTTGGAATGTTTGCAAGGAAATATAGTCTCTCTCAGTCTAACCTGGGGTTTCTTAACCTTGGTGCAATTGACATTTTGGGCTGGATAATTCTTTGTGGAGGGACTGTCCTGTACATTATAGGAGGTTTAGAGCATTTGTGGCTTCAACCCACTAAATGCCCATAGTGCACCCCTCCTACCTCCTGGAGCTGAGAAAATGCTCTCAGTTGACCTATAGTCATCTTAAAGCAATTTTACCCTCAGAGATGAAAAATCATAGTAATCCTTCATCTGCTTCTTTCCCTTATAAATCAAGCAAAAAGAACCTTTCCTAGTCCTCTTTTCTTAGTTATTAAAATATAAATTTATAATTTTATACATATGTATAAATATATATATATATAATTAGAAGGATATATGGGAGAATTGAATGGAGTTGTCATTATCACTGTAATTCAAGCTTCATCAATTATATACTCATTAGCTCATTCATCTAATGTTTTTGTTCTTTTCTACATTAGAAGAAAAATAAAATATATGAGGATGGCCTGTCTTCTAATATTTGATTTGACTGTTTCTGTGTGTTTTAAAAGACTTGAGTTGATAGTTAATAGTTAGTTGGCTTTGAAAGAATATAAGTGGCCTCTTTACCTCTGCGTGACTGTTTTAGAGGTTCAGGGAATGGCAAAATCATAATAGAATAACTCACCCTTTTAGTTAAAATATTTTTACATATATCACCTCCCTTGATTTGAAAGCTAAAAGTTTACTGTATGTCCGGGTTCCTTGGCTACAAAATAGAATTTTTTGATGTTGTTTGTTTTATTTTTTTGTATTGTTTTATGTATGTATGTATGTATGTGTGTATGTATGTATGTATTTACAAACATAGTTTTCCTAACCTAAAAGGGTTCATTTCACTGTACTGGATCCCAGCCATTGAATGAAGTATTAGTTATTAAAATTAGTGCTAGCGGGCGCCTGGGTGGCTTGTTAAGCGTCTGCCTTCGGCTCAGGTCACGATCCCAGGGTCCTGGGATCGAGCCCCATGTCAGGCTCCCTACTCAGCAGGAAGCCTGCTTCTCCCTCTCCCACTCCCCCTGCTTGTGTTCCTCTCTTGCTGTTTCTCTCTCTCTCTCTGAAAAAATAAATAAAATCTTTAAAAAAAATAAAATAAAATTAGTGCTAGCTGCTATAACAATTTGAGAATCTCAGTGTCTTAATACAATACAATTCTATATTTCACACCAAATGTCATGTGGTTGAGTGACTCTCTTAGGCATTCAAAAAGTGAATTGTAGGCCTCTCATCATACCTGAATCTTTTGCTTTGAACAGCATGGACAGAGGCAAAAGTAGAAAGTGGAAGATTATGTGAAGCATTTTTTTTGTAAGATATATTTATTTGAGAGTCGGGGGAGGGGCAGAGGGAGAGAATCCCTAAGCAGACTCCCTGCTGAGCTCAGAGTGCAACACAGCTGGATCTCAGGACCCAGGAGATCATGACCTGAGCTGAAACCAAGAGTCTGACACTGAGCTGACTGAACCACCCAGGTGCCCCTTTGTGAAGCATTTTTGAGGCCACCTCTGGAATGAATGCATCACTTCTGTCCAAAATCTGTGTCCCCACCTACATGCAGGAGTTTGGGTCTGTGGGCTTCCTGAGTGCCTAGGAGGAAATTAGTTGGTGTAGCACACAAAAAAGAACATTTTCTCCATAAATATAAAGCAAGGTTTGGTGACAAAAGAAACAGAGGGCTGTTTTGTGGGAGCTATAGACTCCCTAAATAACAGATGTTTACTGGGCACTGCTGTGTTCCAAACACTATGTTTAGGTGCTAGGAATATAGTGACACTTTCAAAAAGAGCCTGGGCCAGTGAAAGAAACTTTGGACTGGAATAGATCCACTGCTTCCTCTGTGGAGTGGGAGACCCAGCAGGAATTCATCCTGGACAAGGCATAGATTTAAAGTAGAAGTAGAGAATGCAGACATCTAGTAGACAGAGAGTGGTAAAGAGTGTTTGGGAACAGAGTGGATTTAGGCTTGAGACAAACAGAACCGAAAATCCCCAGCAAGGCTGAATTTTGTATGTGTTCTCAGCACCTGAAATTTCCCTATTGCCTAGATACATTTGAATGATTTGATAAAGTTCAGGAGATGTGAATCTGAGATAGAGTAAATAACTGTAGAAAGGAGTCTCAAAACCTGCTGTTGAAGCAAAGGTGTGGAGTTCTAAAAGTCCAAGACAGAAAAAGAGGGGGTGAGCATTCTGTACCCCAGGATAAATAATTGGACACACCCACGTTAGGCCCTTGCACGTAAGACCATAAATAGGTCCTGTAATCCTTAGCTCAGCACCCACCCTCGGGTTGGGCATACCAAAGGATGAGGCTAAAGAAGTCTTTGGAAAACAATGTTGGAGTGTTATGACATGGGGAAGCTGTTTCTCCTCACCTAAAGCTCAGCAAAAGGAGAACATACACAGACCATGATAATAGCCCCTGAAGTTTGGCAGAACATAAGGGACTGTAACTTTTGTGTGAAGCTGTGTTAGGTTAGCTGTCTAGTGATACTAGGGACAAAAATAGATGGCACATTAGGCATCGGTGGAACAAGCAGATGCCTCAGGAGGGCCAGATGAGGACTGCACTGGACAAGGAGGCAGCCTCACTGTTTTAACAGGGGGCATTACGTAAGAGAGCTTTAGGTAGAGTTTGGAAGTGAACTATTAGATACAGAAACTCGCAGTGGGGTCCTACATGTAGAGAGACGTTATCTACATCAAAGAAGCTTCTCTGGTATTTCTAACGGGAATTGTCCAAAATAACACAAAGGTACCTCACGAGAGAGACTTGGTTTGTATAGAAATAATGCCTGACACATAGTGAGCATCCACTGGTCTCAGAAATTATGAATGCCTTATATGTATTAACTCAGTTCTCACTGCATGGGGAAATGAAAGCTCAGAGAAGTTAAATAAATTGCTCAGCTCCTGTAGCTAGTTCATAGATTAGCATGTCTGAGTCATAACAGTAGAATAAGCCATTTCATGCCCATTACCTCCCTTCAGCCCAAAGAAGTGATCCCACCTACGTAGGGGTGGGGTGGGACACGTAGGGGGGTGAGGAGTCAAAGTGTAGTGGGGGATGTGGAGAAATTGACCTCTTTTTCTGCTGTAGGTTACACTGCAAAGCAGAAACAAGCTGTAGAAGGAATATGTTTTAACTTTAAGTGAAATTTGGAGTTTTGTTACTACAAGGTCATTTTACTCATATGAGATGCTCTCTTGCTGAAAAGGTTCTAAGGAATTTTCATTTCCTCAGACTGTCCAGAGAAGTCATGAGATCTGCCATCAATTTGATCTTAAGAATAAGGAAGAATTAGTCCCACAGATCTGGGAAGCAGGGGGAAGGAGTGACATTGTTTTCTGCTTCCCCTCTATGGAGTTCCATTCTTTGAACATAGCACACATCATTTGTTGAGTAGCAACTGTGTATAGAATGCTGGACTCAGAGATGTAAAGAATCTTAGAAGGGGCTTTAAACATATACTATAAAGATAGGTAAATAGAAGAAAGTTAAACAGAAAAGCCAAGAGGTAAAGAGTCAAAACATATTTTCATTTATAGCTATAAAAATAGCTATGATGGTTAGAATGCCTGAGTAGAGTTTTACGGAGGACAGCCAGATTTTCGATAACACAGAGAGGGAGGCCCCACGTAACAGAAAGCAGTGGGGAGGAAATCTGTGGGAAGAGGGGAATAGATCACTCATGAAGGGAGTTAGGGGGGAGATGCAGAATACTTTTATCAGGCAGAACCGAGTAAGTCTTCACTGGTAGCAAGAAAAAGGTCAGTGAATAGGACTACTTTGGAGGTTTTGAAGGTCTTACATGTAATCTAACCCCCTGTAGTGTAAAGTACGGCCTAGTAAGTCACATTGCAAACTATTTTTACTGGCTTAGGCCATATAGCCTAGGGGAATCTTTGTTTCTGTAATTGAAAAACTGTATAAGAATCAGAGGTTTTCTGGATGAGCTATCATCCGCATCAACAAAATTTGGTACTCCACTGGAAGTGAAAGATGTACTTGATTATTAAATATCTACTTTATTTAGAGAAACATGTTTGCCAGCAAGCTTGCAAAGTTTTATTTGCTGAATCTGTGAACAGACTGGTGATAACTCTATTATTTATGGTAATGGATTCACAATGGTGGTTGCAGAATTTCTTTTCCTGGGTTTCTGATGAGGAAGAAGGAGGCAGAACAAATCATTTTTTCTCTCTAAAATGCTTAAAGCAACTTTCTAAAAGTGTTTTAAATACTTGGATGGTATGAGAAGCCCATGCATTACATAGCTGAGTGAAGTGGGGTTTCAAATGGATGCTTGCTTTATTCCCTCAGGTCCTGATAGCTTGTCTCAATGAGGTTAAAAAAAAAAAAAAAAAGACTACTCAGAAACATTTAGTGTCTTTTTTAGCTGAGAGTCTTATAAAAAGATAAAACCGAACTGCATAGACAGAGAATATGGCTCATGACACTTGTTTTTTCAGGTAATATTTGTATATCAGACCCATTCCCTGACTTTTTTGTATCAGGGTTAAATGTGCTAATTTTTATGTGGCTTATTTAAAAATGTGGTTCTGGGGGTACCTGGGTGACTTGGTTGAGTGGCAGACTCTTGATTTCGGCTTGGGTCATGATCTCAGGGTCAACGGGGAGTCTGCTTGAGGATTCTCCCTCTCCCTCTACCCCTCCCCTCCCTTTCAAATAAATAAATAAATAAATAAATAAATAAATAAATCTTTTAAGAAAATGTCGTTCTGAATCTAGGAGATGACCAGGAATAAGGAGAGGACAGTGCACTTTGAGAGATTTAATGCCTTTGTCATTAAGATCCCCAGAATTTACTTGTATAATGTAAACATTCACAAATAAATCAATTGGTTTAATACAGTCTGGACTTTAAACTTAAAATCATCACTTCTGTTAAATATAAAAATACCAGAAAGAAAAGAGAGCAGTTATTAAGTTGGCCTTGCAAGAATTCTATCTTGTGATTCTTAGAGCTCAAAGGATCTACTGATCTGGTGAATTTTCACCTTCATTCATTTTTTGGACGATTATAATTTGGTACCCACTTTGTGCCAAGCCAGCATTCTCATGACTCTCAGAGTCTCTGTGAGACTTCTGAAGACACATAATATCAGCACTTTATGGCATACAGTCTTAAAATTTAAATCTATATAGCCTTTACGTTTTTAGGATTGGCTGCTTTTCTTTCAGATGCTTGGAGGATTTTTCAATCTGTCCTTCTAGGACTTGACTATCGCTTCCCTTCCCTACCTCCGCTGCTCCCTTTGAACCTTCCAACACCTCTCAAGGATTCTGTAACATGTGCGACCTGTCAAATTTGTTTTCTCTGCGAAGGGAATCATTCTCTGCTACAGAATTTGGGACTTTTTTAAAACCAAGGAAAGCACCAGCATGTTCCCTGAAGAAAAGAGACAACTCTTAATTCTAAAATCATGTAATTCTTTCTTAGCCTGCAGCTCACCTGATGTCAAAAAACCAACCAAACAAAAACCAAAAAACCTCCAAAATCGGACTTTCAGTAAATGATCCTTCGAATTCATCCTTGCCAGAAAACATTTCTTCATTGAAGGAAGTCCTGAGTTTTTATCGTTGGATTCCCAAACCACATTATTAATACCTTTTTTTTACTTGCAGATATTTATTCCTTTCTATCATTAAGAGCATAGATCTAAGACTAAAAAAGCTAAAGAGAGCTTTAACATATACCACTACTGCTCTGTGTTGTCGCTGAAATCAAGCACTATGAGAATTTCTTGTTTGGCTGACAACACAGCAGTGAAGCTCCATGAGGAGAATGTGGTAGTACTTCCCTTGGGCACTTTGACTGACAGTCACATGTGATAAGTCAACATATCACTTTAGGTGCCAGTGCAAATGAAATTTAAAAAAGCTCCTTTTAGTTGGTGAGAGTAGTTGGAGAGTCTTCTTGAAAGACTAATTGCATCAAAATGCCTTTAAAAAGTCTTCTTTTCATCTTTGGACAAACTAAAAATGGAGACCTATATTATGATCTGATTATCTAACACATTTAGTCTCCTTTGGAGTCAGATATCCATTTGATATTCTGGGGAGAGAAAATCACTGTTTTGTTTTTAGATGGTAGATGCCAACAAAAATAACAGACCAGTCCTTGCTAGGTCCAAGCGAAAATTTACCTTACAGGGCCAAAGGACCACGCCAGCCCCATCTGTGCACATACCCACATCTGCCGACATATACTTACATAAATGACTTGACTGGGAAAGAGAGTCTATGAGGAGAGAAATGTTGTGCATGGGTATCTAAGGTAGGACAGAAAAATAGAGCAGCCCCTACTTCACTAGAGGTTGCATTGGGCTAAGTCTGCACCCTTTTCTCTCTAGTCCTGTTTCAAATACATCCTAGTTTTGGCATAATCAAAACAGAAAGAAGATCATCTTGTCTTGGGTGTCCTGTAGGTTTTCTAATTCATGCATCTCAGGAGACGGTACCCTAGGCAAAGTGATAATCCCATGAACTAGATTGAGCAGTGGTTTCAGTTATTTGGGACTGAGGAATGCAGGGAGTTGACATGACTTTTGCCATTTTGGTGAAAACCAGTTAGTCTGTTATTTGAGAGAGAAATATCTTGGTACATAAAATGCATTTTATGAAATAAGTGTGGGTTTGAATTTACAGATTTAATTAGTGTTTATATTTCTGATCTTTATTTCCTTTTTTTTTTTAAAGATTTTATTTATTAGAAAGAGAGCATGTGCTCACGAGCAGGGGGAGGGGGCAGAGGCAGAGGTCTCCCCGCCCGAGCAGGGAGCCTGATGCGGAGCTCAATTCCAGGACCCTGAGATCGTGACCTGAGCCGAAGGCAGACAGTTAACTGAGCCACTCAGGCGCCATATATTCCGGATCTTTAAAACCTTGTTAAAAACACTCCTCTTAGAGTTGGGTTCCAGGCAAAAGCATTTTACCTTCAGTAGACTTGGGAGTTTGAAAACTCAAATTCCATTACCTAAAGGCCCCTACACACTGACATGAACCTCAGTCCATGGCTGGTGGGAGTTGCAGTAGTTCTGCCCCTAGGAAATTGAGATACCGATGTGCTAGCGAGGAGCTCTGTTTTCTGTGTAATTGCCAAGTCATGCCACTTCCTTACCTCTGGATGTTGACTGAAACCCTAGAGCCAGGCTTCTGCTTTGGTTTACCTTTTGAATACTTCAGGACTAGAGCATTTTCTTTAACCCCACTCTCCATGCCTGGTGCCAACTCCTGTAGAGGGCTTGACCCTGAGGAGGGAGTACTTCCCCCATTTTCTACCTCTGCTTTGACTTCCTGTGGCCACAATGTCATTGCCAATCAGATCTGATATCGACTGTCCATTGTGGTATCTCACCCTCTGGGTTACTCCTCAGCCCACCCCGGAATATGACCAGTGATTCTCATTCCAACCTGAGTCTTCCTTGCTCTCCAAGGGCTACCTTCTAAACTGATGCTTCTTAAACCTTCGAAATATGTACATGAAACATATGGAGATCTTGTTACAATGCTGATTCTGACCAGTAGGCCTAGAATGGGGTCTGATTGTGGTGATTCTACTGGTCCAGGGAACACACTGTGCATAGCAAAGCTTTTTACCCAAGAGTTCACCCTCCTTAAACTTCTTTCTGCTGAGGCCCAGATTCCTTCCCCTTTCTGATACCTTTTACCAAAGTTCCTACATACTTTTATTTGGCTTATCATGAACACTTTCTAAATAAAAAGTACCAGGCCATTTGTGGACCCAAAGTGAGGTGACCTTCTCCAAGTCAGCCAAGCAGATTCTTACTGCAAACCAGAAGTTCTTCAGTCTCTTTCTCTCTTCCTGCAGGATGTCACCTTCTCTAACCTATAAAGACAATTCAAGCTCAGTAGCATTGGTGCTCTTAAAACATTCTGGCTTTGGGAGTCCCTGTGCCACTATGAGAATGTGCCTCTTAGGTCTGTTGACACTTACTTAGAAGCATGAATCTGAGTTCATTCAAAAAAGGCAGACACTGTTTCCACTGAATTGGAGAAAATATGAGGTAGCACATCGTTCTCTTTCTTCTTTGCCATGTTGTACTTTTAGCTTCCTCTAAATTCGCGTGTAAAACTGTTGAAGGATCGTCACTAAAGGGTTAAGGTACTTTCAGAAAGGAATGATAAACAGAGAGGGAAAAGGTCAAAGTTCCAGCTAAATTGCAATTTTTCCTTGAATAGTCATAGAAAGGTGCTTAATGATTGTGCCTTCACAGGAGAGTGGACCTTTGTGTCCAGTGTTAACTTTGGTCTTTTGATCTGAATTTTATACCTGTGCTGTCTAAGGTCCCTCTGACATCTCTTGTCCTAAAGACCTCACCCCCTGTACCCTTGTCCTTTTCCCGTCCCTTACAATATCCTGAGGCCTTGGGGAGTGACATGGACTTCACCTGGGTGGGCAGCAATTCTTTCCATCTTCTGGCCTCTCAAGTCCTTCAGCTTGACTTAGCTCTTAAATGTTCTGCCGGGGGAGCTGTGGGCTTGAAAGTTCTTCAGTAGATTGACCTACTGGAAAGCCTATAGCACGGAATACACTTAATTAAAAAAATACTGTTTAAATCCATGTCAAGAAAAAAATATTTCCTCCATTAACAAGGCATGTATTCTCCTGTTCTTGGAATTGATGGATACCTGTTACAGTAATCATTTGGGTTTTTTGTTTTGTTTTGTTTTCCCTGGGGTGGGAATGTCTCTGCCTGAGGTCTGTTGAAAGGACAAAAGAGCTATGTCAGTCTGTAATGAACCAAAAAAGTATTGGCTGTTCACCCATTCTATATTCTTTCAGAGCCATGGTTTTCGTATTGGTACTGATAAACTCTCCCAGGCTCTAAGAATCTCACAGAATTTCACAAAGGGATTTGAGCCTGCTTTTAATGTGGTACCACAGAGGAGCAGATAAACCTTCATTTGAGTCCTTTACTAAACTGGGGCTCACCAGATTTCTAAATCACACACACTACTAGTAAGTTGCAGAACTGTCATTTCCATTCTGATTTATATGTGGGACAATTCATGTGCTAAAGGAGATAAATATAATATTATCTGTTGTAAAGTGTTCTATTTTTAGTGGCCTACCCTTTATCTAAACATTTTTTAAAAATTAGGAAGGGCTTTACCCATAGATCAATCATCGTCAACCTCATCATCATTAGAGATGCAACAAGATTTCTCACTCTCTCTCTTTCTCTCTCATCTGTAAGGAATGTGACATTCAGAGGGATTCTATACATTTCTCAAGGTTGCCTAGGACATGAGGAGCAATCAGGAGCCTGAGTATTTACTTCTGGTTTAGAGCACTATTTAATAAACCAGTCTACACACATTTCTAAAGCCAAATGCGATTTTTGGAGTACTTCATTTTCTCTGTTATTAAAACCTCCATTTCAGCAAGCCCTCTGGCTACAGTCTACAGACAGTAGCCCCAGAAAATGTGATTAAAAACTGAAATGTACTTCAGGGAAATGAGAATATGCTCTGAAACTCTATGTTTGGTGCTTTTCCTCTTGCCAAACAGTGAAAGTGCTTTTTACGATTTATTTTTTTTCTCACACCTCTAATACAAAGAAGCTCAGTATTATTATCACTCCAGTTTGGCAGCAACTATTTCAGTGACTATCCCAGAGTCATCCAGTAAGCGAGTAATGAAATGGAGACAGGTTGTCAGAGCTGTTCGTTGTGTATTATTGAGGGACCACTGGTCTGGTTCCTGCAACCTCTCTGCACCTTACTTTCTCGTCTCTTAAGATTTCTTACTGTGCTAGATTTTTCTCTTTTTTTTCTTTATTATTATGTTCAATTAGTCAACATACAGTACATCATTAGTTTTTGATGTAGTAGTGTTCAGCGATTCATTAGCTGCGTATAACACCCAGTGCTCATCACCACATGTGCCCTCCTTAATACCCATCACCTGGTTATCCAATCCCCCCACCCACCTCCCTTCTGCGACCCTCAGTTTGTTCCCTGGACTCCAGAGTCTCTCAGGGTTTGGCTCCTTCTCTGATTTCTTCTCATTCAGTTTGCCCTCCCTTCCCCTGTGGTCCTCTGCACTATTCCTTATGTTCCACATTTGAGTGAAACCATATGATAATTGTCTTTCTCTGCTTGATTTACTTCACTTAGCATAATCCTCTCCAGTTCCATGTGGATGCAAATGGAAGGTATTTTTTTTTTTTAAAGATTTTATTTATTTGACAGAGAGACACAATGAGAGAGGGAACACAAGCAGGGGGAGCGGGAGAGGGAGAAGCAGGCTTCCCGCTGAGCAGGGAGCCTGATGCGGGGCTCGATCCCAGGACCCTGGGACCATGACCTGAGCCGAAGGCAGACGCTTAACGACTGAGCCACCCAGGCGCCCCACAAATGGAAGGTATTTTAAATTGTGTTCTACATTATTTTTAATCTTTAAAAACCTTATAGTATTTACTGTGTTCCAGGCACTGTCTTAAGAACTTTACACATATTGACTTATTTACCTTTATAACAACTTCTTCTTATAGGTAAAGCTCTCATCACCTCTGTTTATGGATAAGGAAGCTAAAGTTTACAAAAGTTAATTGACTTGTTTAACGTCACATAGCGAGTGTTGGTGTTGCCACTGGGCCCAGTCTGGCCCCAGAATCCATGCTCTTGATCACTGTATTCTTCATTATGACATTGCCCTGCCTCAGTTCTTAGAGCTCTTAATTTCTTAATTTGTGGTTTGAGAGGTCTTTCTTTACTTACCAGTGCTTTGAGATTTGTTTTGCCAGTTTAATCATGAATACATGTGGATTAATGATGAAAGAGTTCACTGAATCCCTTGGTTCGCCTTGTAAGTTCCAGTCAAAAATATTCAGCACCTTTGAGAAAGTTGTCTTTGGGCAGTTCTAAACTAGTAAGTGAAAAGTTAGGCATGGTTGAGCCACTCCAATCAGCTCTCCTTTACCCTTCTAATCCTTCAGTGGCTCTTGTGCACACTGGCAGCCAGCCGCCATAATTGGAGATTGGGCCTTAGCAAAACCGAATTCTAAAACAGGTTTGACTCAAATGGGAAGTGACTTGAATCTTGGTCTTGAACTCCCATAACTTTCTTCTTTTGCAAGGAAACTCATTGTGAAAAAAACTCATTTTTCCCCCAAGTTTCTGAGAAACCAAACTGTATGAAAGCCTTTTATTTTTAACAGCTAAAATATTATCAACCTAACTGAACCAAGAAATATTAAAGAAAATTCTCATGTGAGATTTTTGGACTATCCAAGAGGAAGTTTGGTTCCTAGGTGTTTAATAAATCAGCCCTGAGCATTGGGATATGAGATCTGTTTTTACTAAGAGTACTTTTTGCGGGGAGTCCTGTTTGATTTAAGTCTTTATTATGGGAAATGGGGGGGCCCAGCTGTGACCAAGAGATAACATCTGTTTTTGTTTCTTAGCATTTGGTGGGCAGCTGAAAGGCCCCGAGTATCTCCTCTTTTCTATGAGGACAGTGGTATTGTGGTTGTGGAGGGTGACCCAAGAAGAGCATGAGCAGTTTGACAGCAAAACTCCCAGATATTTCTGACAGCAGTAGAGCTGTGTCCCATTCCCTGACAACATCATATATAAAACCCAATCTTAAAAAGATGATTACTTAGGAATTGTCTGTTTGCATTTTAGAAGCATTCCTTATTTCATAAGAGGTTCAACAGGGAGTTACTTTAGATGGCTAGTTCTCTTAATGTGCTTACAATAAAATTTGATTTATAAACAATTTCACAGAAGCACACCTACAGTGAGAGAAATATAACTATAACTTTAGAGAAGAATATGATTCTTTATCTAGAACATGTCTATAGGAGATAGGTGTGGTTTTGTTTTTATTTCCATTAAACCCTGATTTGATATTCAAATTACCTGATGGTATGAAATTATCTGACATTATTATCACAATTTACAGTTTACATGGCTTTCACTTGTTTTCCCACTGTGACTAGGCCCTTACAGTAGCCCCATGAGGACAGTGATGGAAGAACCAGTAGCCCATTTTACAGAAAGTTGAGCTTGCTAAGGTTCTGAGAGATTGGGGCATGCCTTTTATGAAATAGCTGGAACAGTATTTTTCAAACTTGTGAATCTGTTTAAATGGTATCTGTTTAGGCTCCACTCCTCCAAGCTTTGATTCAATTGGGTGAGTCCTGGGAATCTATGTTTCTAAGGCTTTACTGGTAAATTGAAGAATGTCTAGGTTTGAAAATAACAAGGAGGATTTGAAAGAATTTGATTCAAACTCAGGTCTTTGACACCAAGTCTTCTATACTTTTTCTTTTCTTATATACCCCACTGCTTCCCTGAGCCTGAATTCTCTCTCTGACAGTTGCTAGGTAAATTCCTAGGCACTCTTGTAAGTTTGAGTAGAGAACCATAGGAAAGCCATTTCTGAAAGGGTGACAGTGCCCAGGCCTGTAAGTTCAAATCCTACTTCTCCCAGTGTCTTGTACAACCTTTTAGTTCAGTTAAATAAATACTTATTTATTTATTTATTTTTATTTATTTGTGTTTTTTTAAGATTTTATTTATTTATTTGACAGAGACACAGCGAGAGAGGGAACACAAGCAGGTGGCGCGGGAGAGGGAGAGGCAGGCTTCCCGCGGAGCAGGGAGCCCGATGCGGGGCTCGATCCCAGGACCCTGGGGTCATGACCTGAGCCGAAGGCAGACGCTTAACGACTGAGCCACCCAGGCGGCCCCAGTTAAATAAATATTTAATAGGCACACACTGTATGCTTGGTGATGGGGGTTGCTCTAAAAGTGTTTACTTATAGGGAAGAGTGTGACTCTTAGCTTTTTTTTTTTTTTTTTAAGTTAAAAAATGAGCCCAAGGAGTGATGTCAGCAAGATGGTAGAAGAGGAAGCTCCAGATCTTTGTTCCCGCAGTGGAGACATTGACTCAAAATAATAACAAACCAGTTTCCTTTGTGAGAAATCCAGAAAACAGTTACAAGGCTCTTGCACACTAGGCAAGTGCAAAACCAGCTACACTCTATACTGTAGCCCCTCCCACTAGCTCAGTGTAGCATAATCAGGAAAAAACATCCAGCCCCTTGGTCTCCCTGGGGAGGGAAAGAGACACCTGGATCATATTTTCCAACATTCAGATTTTTCCACAGGGCTGGGGAATGGGTTTCACTCTTGCCTGAATCTAAGTGCCAGCAGAACAGAATGTCAGGTTGGGGACCACTGAGAACAAAGGTGATGGTTTGGAGCACTCACTTGCTCGTTTCCCCGAAGCTACCTGAGAATGAGTAGGAGAAAACCCCCAACTACTGGTTTCTCCTTGGGGAGGAGTATGTGTCCAATGACTTCTCAGAAATTTGTTCAAGGGACTGGTGCCTCTCTTGACTCAAGAGTGTTAATACCTTGCATTATCTGAAGTCTGCTGCTGAAAGTTAGAAGAGAGCTGGGTGTATTGAGACAATTCCAGAAACTTGTAGTACTGCAGTCTGACACCAGAGAGAGCAAGAGATTATGAGCTACTACAAACGAAAGCCAAAAAACAAAAACTCAAAGACCAGCGAATCCCTCTAATTTGGAATTTATAAGCACAAGTCCAGTAAAGATGCAGCTCCAGAAAAGATTTGAAAGGCTCCCGGAATCTCTAGCTGGGCTAATCGGTGAAGGTTTCCCCTGTATGAAGCTAGTCTTTAAAGATTAGGAGAGGTGTCTTGTTTTTTTCCAAATGCAGGGATCCCAACAAAAAGTTTCAAGGATACAAAGAAACAGGAAGACATGGTCCAATCAAAGGAGCCAAAAAAATTTCCAGGTACTGATCGTTAAAGAAGGGATTATATTAATTGCAAAGAATTTAAATTAACATAAAGATGATCAGTAAGCTCAGAAAAATGACGCATGAACAAAACGAGTATTTCAACAAAAAGGTAAAACATAGATAGAACCAAACAGAATTTTTGGAGCTGAAGAAAACGATAACTAAGTTGAATATTCTCTAGAGGAAAAATGAGGAAGCAGAAGCAGAAAGTAGAATGGTGGTTGCCAGGAGCTCAGGGAGAGAGAAAGCAGAAATGGATGTTTGCTCTTCAGTAGGTGGTACAAAGTTTCAGTCACGGAAGATGAAAGTGTGTTAGTGGTCTTCTATGAAACAGTGTGCATCTCGTTAACAGTACTGCATAGTACACTAAAATTTTGTTAAGAAGATAGATTTCACATTACATGTATGGGTTTGTTTTCTTTTTTTAAGCCATTATATCTTCATTTTCCTCCCAGGAGCTTAAATCATTTGTCAGTCAGTGTGAGCTGATGAATGCTGCTAGAGATCCTGAGTGAGAGAATATCCCTCATTTGGTAGAATTATGTTTGATTTGCAAATCCAGTCAATGAAGAAGAATCACTGTTGGGGTGCCTGGGTGGCTCAGTTGTTAAGCGTCTGCCT
The DNA here is from genome assembly GCF_003265705.2 of Callorhinus ursinus. Classification (NCBI taxonomy): domain Eukaryota; kingdom Metazoa; phylum Chordata; class Mammalia; order Carnivora; family Otariidae; genus Callorhinus; species Callorhinus ursinus. The sequence goes on along the minus strand of NW_027397072.1, from coordinate 34,274,965 downwards.
TCGGCTCAGGTCATGATCCCAGGGTCCTGGGATCGAGCCCCGCATCGGGCTCCCTGCTCGGCGGGAATCCTGCTTCTCCCTCTCCCACTCCCCCTGCTTGTGTTCCCTCTATCGCTGTGTCTCTCTCTGTCAAATAAATAAGTAAAATCTTAAAAAAAAAAACAAAAAACAGAAGGATCACTTTTATGTTTAACTAACGCCTTTAGCCACTTGTCTTGAAGATTTTCATTTCAGTAACTTCCTTTGAAGATAAGCAAAAACTTCCCATGACAGATAAATTGACCTCTAATGGTTCATCTAGATAATGAGATAGAAATAATTAATAATTTTAGGCCTAGAATTATTTTTGGAAAGTAAACTTTGGGACTCGGAAGGGAACCAGTTATGCTGGGCCCTTCAGTGTTGTCCTTAAGCCAGTGTTGAGAGCACTGATGAGCCCAGCCTGAATCCTGACATTTTTCTGTTACCTTTACTCCACAGGAAAGGCCATCTGATTGCCTTCTATAGGCTCAACTCAGTTCCTAGCACTACTCACCCAAGGCAGGAGATGGAAAACCAGCTCCCATTCAGGCTTGCTTTAGCAACTTGTCTTGCTGTTACTGGCCTCCACAGGGTGATGGTTAGGTTAAGTGTCAATTTAACTGGGCTAAGAGTTGCCAACATAGTTGGTAAAACATTTCTGAGAGTGTCTACGAGGACGTTTCCAGAGAAGAGAGCATTAGAATTAGCAGACTGAGTAAAAGATCACCCTCACCAATGCAGGAGGGCATCATCCAATTTGTTGAGGCTTGAAGAGAACAAAAAAGATGGAGGAAGAGTGAATTTGCTTTCTGCTTACAAGACATGGACACTCCTGGTTCTTGGGCATTCAGACTCAGGCCAGGACCTACACCATTGACCAGCTCTTGGACCTTTGGGCATGGACTGAATTATACCACTGGCTTTCTTGGGTCTACAGTTTGCAGATGGAAGACTGTGGGACTTATTGGCCTTCATAATTGCATGAACCAATTTTTATATCTCATTTATAAATCTCCTCAGATAAGTAAATGAATATATATCTATATAACTCCTATTGGTTCTGTTCCTTGGAGAATCCTGATATACGCTTATAACAACAGAGCTGCCATTCTCCTTCTGGTGACCATATTCCCTGTTTTGGCTCAGTTCTAATCTCTGAGTAGTTACCTATAAGCTTTGGATCCTAATAGGATTAGGGGTTAGCTTTCTTCAGCCCTGTCTTAGCGATAGAACCCATGCAGCAGGTAAGACCTCATATGACCATGTTATTCACTTCCTGGTGCCCACAGTGTGCCTGCCCTTTTTGGATCATTGGCTTTCCTTAGATTTCTGTCTGTGTACCCTTCTCATCTGTTAGGAGATATCTGCTTGATTTTGGATCTTCTTCTCCCCTATGCCCTTTGCTTTTAGCACTTAACTGTTTGTACAGAGATCACATCCTCTAATCTTTCTAATGGTACGCTAGGTCAGCAGACTGAATTTTGATGCCAGAACTTGTGGTTGGTTCAGATTGTACCCTTTCCATTCCCTGCATACACACCAACTTTTTCTGCTTGACCGGAACTTCGGAAGTGATGACAAAGGGAGTACATTAGTATTTTCAACTAGGTATTTAAAATGTCTGTGGGTGGGACGCCTGGTGGCTCAGTCGGTTAAGTGGCTGCCTTTGGCTCAGGTCATGATCCCAGGGTCCTGGGATCAAGTCCTGCATCGGGCTGCTTGCTCAGCAGGGAGCCTGCTTCTCCCTCTGCCTGCCACTCCCCCCTGCTTGTGCTCTCGCTTGCTCTCTCTCATGCGCGTTCTGTCTGTAGCAAATAAATAAACAAAATCTTTAAAAAAATAAAAATAAAATGTCTGTGTTTGCCTTTCAGTTTCTGCTATATGTTGGTGGTCTGTCTTTATGGTAGTATTATGCTGCACCAAATTTAAAATAAAATCCAAAATCTTTGCCACAGCATCTGTGTGATTCGGCTTCTGGTTGTCTTTCTGATCTCATGTCTGCCACTCTTCTTGCTCACTATTCTACTTCTTCACTGGCCTTTTTTCTATTCCTTGAACAAGCCAGGCATGTCTCTACCAAAAGGTCTTTGCTCTTGCTGTTCCTTCAGCCTCGGAGGATTCCCTCCGGGTATTTGCATGTTTGCCTCCTGTAATTCAGGTCTCTAAAAACAACACCTTTTTGAATAAGTGTTTCCTTACTCTCTTACCCAAAATGGTCTCTTCTCGCCCTCTGTCATCTTAGCTGGCTTTATTTTTCTTCATAGGATTAATTTCAATGTGCTGTTATATTTTGTATGTTTATATGAATTTACTTTTATTTTCCATTTCCTCCATTACGGTATAAGATATTTGAAGACAAATATTCTGCCTCTTTTGTTTAACCTTGTGACTTAAGCACATAGTGCCTGGCACCTTGTTAAATGAATGAATCAATGAATGTTGAGTGAACAAGTGAATTTTAAAAATGAGTAGATGAAACTGTTGATATTCTTGACTTGCTTTGCAACATGACTCGGAGCAGATTTGTTTCTGAGCCATGATTACTGATTTCTGTTTTTTTCACCCCAAAGCAAATTCTCTCTTGAATCCATTCATCTGATCCCCAAAACTCATAACTCTCCTTCACGTTCTATTTTTCACTTTTTCCTGAATGGGGCATTGTAACAGCAGCTTCATAGGAAGCATATGACCCTTATCCTCTGATATCAGGGCTTGAGGAGAGGTGAATAGATGCCAATTCTAGTGACTAGCCTTTGAGTAACAATGCCTTTAATCATGTTGATAAACTAAGTGCTGCTCCTCTTAATCGGAGTAGGTGACAAGATTATACTGGCATGGGGAGCAATTATGGTGATTTAGAAGATTAGAACTCATGGTAAATTAGAGTAATTTCCTTATGGCACAAGTGAACAGGTTAAAATCTATCCCTCTATAGTACTTTATCTTTCAAATTTTTGAGAAAAGATTTTTTGCAAATGGTAAGAGTAGACATCATATAAGAAACAGTTTTTCATTTCAGGAACATTTGCTAGTACTGTTAGTTTCTGTTCTGAGAAACTATAAACGAGAACAGTAGTAATAGTATGTATTAGTAAGAATATATGTATAGTAATGCACAGAATAGTAAGAATGACATGTTGAAATATCCTTTTCAAGCAAAGACAATGTCGAGAGTTTGAGCAGTGCATGGAAACTTGAAACATGTGTCACCTGCTTTTTATATAAAAGAGAAAGTTTGAACTTACTTTTTTGACTATGATATTAGTTCAGTGAAGTGACTGTGGTTCAAGGGCAGTTTCTTAAGAAAGCTATAGCAGTGTGAGCTACTTTTAAGGGATAAGTGGGGTGATTAAAGGAGTTGTGTGTGTGTGTTTGTATGTATGTACGTAGGAGGTTGACATTTACTGGGAAAATTAAGGATCCAGTCTGAGAAGACAAACTATTTCATTGAGACACTGAAACAACTTTAGAGGCAAAGGTGTTTTAGAATTGGGATGGAGCTTTGCACAGTGGCAGTATTGTAGCCAATGAGGTTTATCCGAGGCGCGATTATTGCTAATAGAATTGGGATGGAATCATCTGGACAGTACTCAACCAGAATCTGTTGGACTATGAAACTCCTTTCACCAGGGCAACAAAGGCAATCAAAGCCATGTCGGGCATTTATAGTAGATTCTCTAGGGTATTTAAACCTCCTGCAGATTCTTATGATTGCAATTAGGAACCAGTTAGGATTGTCATTAGAAAGTTAATAAGAGAAACTGTGTAGCTAGAATCTTTGTTATTGATAGAGGAAAAATATTTATGTTGCTTTTGTACTCTCTTTCTCATGAAAATTGATATTTTCCCAGTCTTCTGGACTTATTTTAGTAACAGCAGCATCACCACCACCACTACCACCAAGATCACCATCACTTCTTTGACTCAGTCCTCGTCTAGATGCAGGCCTCATTTTTAAAAAAAATTTTTTATTGTTATGTTAATCACCATACATTACATCATTAGTTTTTGATGTAGTGTTCCATGATTCATTGTTTGTGCATAACACCCAGTGCTCCATGCAGAACATGCCCTCTTTAATACCCATCACCAGGCTAACCCATCCCCCCACCCCCTCCCCTCTAGAACCCTCAGTTTGTTTCTCAGAGTCCATCGTCTCTCATGGTTTGTCTCCCCCTCCGATTTCCCCTGCTTCATTCTTCCCCTCCTGCTATCTTCTTCTTCTTTTTTTTTTAACATATATTGTATTATTTGTTTCAGAGGTACGGGTCTGTGTTTCAACAGTCTTGCACAATTCACAGTGCTCACCATAGCACATACCCTACCCAATGTCTATCACCCAGCCACCCCATCCCTCCCACCCCCCACCACTCCGGCAACCCTCAGTTTGTTTCCTGAGATTAAGAATTCCTCATATCAGTGAGGTCATATGATAGATGTCTTTCTCTGATTGACTTATTTCGCTCAGCATAACACCCTCCAGTTCCATCCACGTCGTTGCAAATGGCAAGATCTCATTCCTTTTGATGGCTGCATAATATTCCATTGTATATATATACCACCTCTTCTTTATCCATTCATCTGTCGATGGACATCTTGGCTCTTTCCACAGTTTGGCTATTGTGCACATTGGTGCTACAAACATTGGGGTGCACATACCCCTTCGGATCCCTACATTTGTATCTTTGGGGTAAATACCCAGTAGTGCAATTGCTGGATCGTATGGTAGCTCTATTTTCAACTGTTTGAGGAACCTCCACACTGTTTTCCAGAGTGGCTGCACCAGCTTGCATTCCCACCAACAGTGTAAGAGGATTCCCCTTTCTCCGCATCCCCACCAACATCTGTCATTTCCTGACTTGTTAATTTTAGCCATTCTGAAGGGTGTGAGGTGATATCTCATTGAGGTTTTGATTTGGATTTCCCTGATGCCGAGCGATGTTGAGCACTTTTTCATGTGCCTGTTGGCCATTTGGATGTCTCCTTTGGAAAAATGTCTATTCATGTCTTCTGCCCATTTCTTGATTGGATCATTTGTTCTTTGGGTGTTGAGTTTGATAAGTTCTTTATAGATTTTGGATACTAGCCCTTTATCTGATATGTCATTTGCAAATATCTTCTACCGTTCTGTAGGTTGTTTTTTGGTTTTGTGGACTATTTCTTTTGCTGTGCAAAAGCTTTTTATCTGGATGAAGTCCCAATTTTTTGGCAAAAACTCATTTTTGCCCTTGCTTCCCTTGCCTTGGGCGATGTTTCTAGGAAGAAGTTGGTGTGGCTGAGGTCGAAGAGGTTGCTGCCTGTGTTCTCCTTTAGGATTTTGATGGACTTCTGTCTCACGTTTAGGTCTTTCAACCATTTTGAGTCTATTTTTGTGTGTGGTGTAAGGAAATGGCCCAGTTTCATTCTGCATGTGGCTGTCCAGTTTCCCAGCACCATTTGTTGAAGAGACTGTCTTTTTTCCATTGGACATTCTTTCTGCTTTGTCAAAGATGAGTTGACCATAGAGTTGAGGGTGCATTTCTGGGCTCTCGATTCTGTTCCATTGGTCTACGTGTCTGTTTTTGTGCAGGCCTCGTTTTTGATCCCCCTTCCTCTCATCCTTCATTCTCTTGACCTCACTTCAATCAGGCTTTTATAACTCAAAACTCCCCTGACACGGACCTTATCAACATCTACAACAACTCTCAGACTCCTAGATCCAATTGCTGGTTCTCCCTCAGCCCTCACGTTATTTGACTAAGAGCTGCTTTTCACATAGTAGTTTATTCCCTCCTTCTTGACATCTTTTCTTCTCTTGGCTTCTAGACCATTCATTCTCTCCTGGTTTTCCTCTTAACTTCACCCTAACTGCCTCTTCTCAGACTCCCTTGCTGGTTCCTTCTCATCAACCAAAGTTTCAGTCCTTGAACTTCTTTTCAGCCCAATGACACTCTGTTCGTTGGTGATTGTCAAGAGTTTAGCTAAGCTACTCCATGATGTTGCTGCCTTGGCATCCATTTTGTTTGGTCAAGTGGCCTGTGGAGACCTCAGACTCACACTGGTTCCTCATGCAAAGACAAGCCCTAGAGAACAGCCCACAGAATCACAAATTTATGTTTCTGATGTGACTACCCCAGTAGCCCTGGTGATCAGCAGGCTCCCCTGCCTCCCAGGGCCTTCTCCTTGTGTGCTTCTGAAGTAAGACCCATGTGGAGCTTACCAGTATCCTGCTCTTTTGGTTTGAATTGACCAGTCTGACTGCCGCCTGGGAACCTCAAAGCACTCAGACTATGGGCCCAAATAAGGCATGTGTCCCAATCCTGTCCTTTTCTCTGATTCTTCATTTTGCCTTGACCTTCCCATGTGTCTCCTTGAGACATTCTGTGTACTTCCTTCAATACTGTGAGTAATAAACTTCTCTGTTTCAGTTTCTCTTGTGGTTTGTTGTTGAACTGAGACTCACCATCCAGCGCCCTTCGCTCCACTTAAATGTTAGTTTAACAGTCGTAACAGTAATGGTGTCTCATCTCTGGGCTTTAAATAGCCCTTGCAGTTGACTCCCAAATTTATATCTATATGTTGGAAAGTCTCCTGAACTCAAGGCCTGTGTATCTAATCAACTTCCTGACCCTGCCCTTGGATACAGAAGGCATTCCAAACTTAGTAGGTCCAATACCTCTTTCCTATCCACATGCCCACCTGGAAAACCAGCTTCTTTTGGGATCTTCGAGTCTCAGTGAAAGAATTTAATTTTTCCCGTTGCTTAGACCAAAAGCCTTCAAGTTATTCAATTCCATCCTTACACTCTTTCTCTCATGTCTACTCCGTCACCAAATCCTGATTGTTCTACTAAAAAAAAAAAAAAATCATAATCTTACATTTCTTACTATCTCTTACACTGTCACTTTAGTTTAGCCCACTGTCATCTGGCCTGAATTATTTCATTGGCATTACTAACACATCTATGCCTGAAGATGAAGTTAGTTTGAAATTTTCTCCCATTGTATTATTCTTGTCAGGTTTTAGTATCCGGCTTATGCTAATTTTGTAAGTAATTTGGGGAGCTTTATCTTTTGCTGTGATCTGGCACAAGTTACAAAAGGTAGAGAAATTGTCTATCCCTTGAAGCTTGATAAAAACTTGCCTATGGAACTGTCTAGCCAGCACCATTTTTGTATACTTTTTGTCAGTTCTTTCATTTATTCTGTCACTAGCCTATTCTGGTTACTTCTTTAATTAATTTTATTTATATTTCTAAATGTATTATTTATTTTAATCTAGATTTTTTTCAATTTAATGTAATTAAATTATAAACTATATTTTAAAGTATTTATTGATTTTAACATAGAGATACCAAGGAGAGAAAAAATGAAATTTAAAAATAGTAGCAAATGACTACATACAAGTTTCAAAATGAAATGTTAAACTTCCCTTTGATCCCAACCCACAAGTCCCTTTCCCAAATGTAATCACTTTTAACTATTTGCAATGAGGAGGTTTCTTTTTAGATTTAAATGAATGCCAACACAAACATCAGTCATTTTTAAATTTCACTCTATTCACCTTGGCCAGTATAATTTGGATATTTGCATCTGTTTGTATTCATGTTAATTTATGAAATTGGACTGAAGTTTCCCTTTGTGCATCTCTTTCCAGTTTCATTAGCTTTACTGGATTGGTCATATGATTTTGTTATTATCTGTTTTTTCCTATGGTCAAAAAAACGTGATATACAATTATCTGTACAGTTATCCAGACTTGAGATGCTCCTTATGGAAATGTTTTTAATTACAATTGAATTTTTTATGATTGTAGAACTATTCAGACTTTTTATTTATATTAAGTTGGTTCTGCTTTGATACATGTTTTATTTTTAGGGACTTTTGAATTTCATCTAAGATTTCTTCAAATTTATTGGCATTAAATTAATTATATCTCTTAATAACTTTTAAATCTATCTTGGATCTGTAATGTCTCTTTTACATTCCTAATCATACTTATTTTGTGTCTCTATTCTCTCTCTATTCTCATTTTCTTGATTGTTTTCTCCAGTTTATTAGTCATATTTGAAGAACTAACTTAGAGGCACCTGGGTGGCTCATTCAGTTGAGCATCTGCCTTTGGCTCAGGTCATGATCCCAGGGTCCTGGGATCGAGCCCTACATCGGGCTCCCTGCTCAGTGGGGAGCCTTCTTCTCCCCCCAGCTTGTGCCCTCTCTTGCTCACTCTCTCAAATAAATAAATAAAATCTTAAAAAAAAAAAAGAACTAACTTAGTTTTATTCATTTTCTCTTTGGTCTGTTTATTTTCTAGTCCATTAATTTCAACTCCTTTTTTTTTTTAATCTGTCTTCTACTTTATTTGGTTTATTTATTTATTTATTTATTTTAGAAAGAGAATGAGAGAGAGAGCGAGCATGAGAGGGGGGAGGGTCAGAGGGAGAAGCAGACTCCCTGCTGAGCAGGGAGCCCGATGTGGGACTCGATCCCAGGACTCCAGGATCATGACCTGAGCCGAAGGCAGTCGCTTAACCAACTGAGCCACCCAGGAGCCTCTATTTGGTTTATTTTTAAAAATTTCTTAAGTTGGATGTTTTATTAATTTTTAATCTCATTTTCTAATATAATAATTGAGGATAATGTTTTCTTTATAAACACTGTTTTCATATCATCTTTCCAAACTTTTGTGCTTTCACTATCATTCAATTCCAAATATTTTAAGTTTCTGTTGAGGTTTGCTTTTCCCAATATGTTACTTATATTGTGTGTTTATTATGTATCCTGTTGTGAAAACTTTTAAAAGATCTTTTTAATACTGACCCCTGTGTTATTATATTGTGGTCAAAGAACATGGTCATATGATATTGATTCTTCAAATTTTGTTGAAACTTGCTCTATGGTTTACTATATGGTCAATTTTAAAAATGTCTATTTCATATATTCTTGAGAAGAACATAAATTCTGTTAGGAGCAGACACATATATTAGCCTTAGAAATAAAATTTATAAAAAAATTATTTATTATTTTTTATTTGAGTATAGTTTGCACACAATGTTATATCAGTTTCAGGTGTACAACTTAGTGATTTGACATGTCTATACATTATGCTGTGTTCACAAGTATCACTACCATCTGTCCCATTACATCGCTGTTACAATATTGTTGATTGTATTCCTTATGTTGTGCTTTTTATTCCTGTGACTCACTCATTTCATAACCGGAGGCCTGTATTTCCTTCTCCCCTTCACTTATTTTGCCCAACCCCCCCCCCCCCCCCCCCCCTCTCCTCCCGCAACCATCAGTTTATCTGTAGTTATAATTCTGATTTTGCTTTTTATTTATTCCTTTTTTTAGAGTCCATTTATGAGTGGAATCATGCCTTATTTCACTTAGCATAATACCCTGTAAGACCATCCATATTGTCTCGAACGGCACTATCTTATTTTAATGGCTATGTATTATTTCAGTCTGTGTGTGTGTGTGTGTGTGTGTGTGTGTGTGTGTGTATCAAATTTTCCTTACTCATCTTCTATTGATGGACTCTTGGGTTGTGTCTGTGTCTTGACTATTGTAGATAATGTTGCGATAAACATAGGGGTGCACATAACTTTTTGAATTAGTGTTTTTGTTTTTCCTGGGTAAATACCCGATAGTGGAATTATTAGATCATATGATTTTTCTATTTTTAATTTTTTGAGGAACCTCCATACTCTTTCCACAGTGGCTGTACCGATTTACATTTTGACCAATAGTGCATGAGGGTTCCTTTTTCTCCACATCTTCACCAACACTTGTTTCTTGTTTTCTTGATTTTGGCCATTCTAACAGGTGTGAGGTGATACCTCATTGTGGTTTTGATTTGCATTTCCTTGGTGATTAGCAATGTTGAGCATCTTTTCATGTATCTGTGAGCCATCTGTATGTCTTTGGAGAAATGTCTATTCATATCTTCTGCCCATTTTTTTAATTGGATTGTTTGTATTTCTGATGTTGAGTTTTACACATTGTTTTTTTTTAAGATTTTTTATTTATTGAGAGAGAGCAAACACGAGTGGGTGGAGGGCAAAGGGAGAGGGAGAATGCTGAGCCCGATGCAGGGCTCCATCCCAGGACCCCAAAATCATGACCTGAGCCGAAGGTAGACACTTAACCAACTGAGCCACTCAGGTGCCCCAAGTTGTATACATTCTTTATATATTTTGGATATTGACCCCTTATCAGATATATCCTTTGCACATATCTTCTCCCATTCAGTAGAATGTCTTTTTGTTTTGTTGATGGTTTCCTTTGCTGTGCAGAAGCTTTTTATTTTGATGTAATCCAATAGTTTGTTTTTGCTTTTGCGTCCCTTGCCTTAGGAGACATATCTGGAAAATGTTGCTATGGCCGATGTCGGAGAAAGTACTGCCTGTGTTATTTTCTAGTATTTTTATGGTTTCAGGTCTCATCTTTAGGTCTTTATTCCGTTTTGAGTTTGTTTTTGTGTACGGTCTTAGAAAGTGGTCCAGTTTTCCTAGCACCATTTATTGAAAAGACTCTTTTCCCCATTGTATATTCTTGCCTCCTTTGTCATATATCAATTGGCCATAAAAATGTGGGTTTATTTCTGGGTTCTCTGTTCTTTTGATCTGTATGTCTATTTTTGTGCCAGTATTATACTGTTATGATTACTACAGCTTTGTAGTGTATCTTGAAATCTGGAATTGTGATACTTTCAGCTTTGTTTTCTTTCTCAGGATTGCTTTGGCTATTCCGGATCATCTGTGGTTCTATATAAATTTTAGTACTATTCTGGCTTTGTGGAAAATGCTGTTGGCATTTCAAAAAGAATTTTATTGAAGTTGTAGATTGCTTTGTGTCATATGGACATTTTGACAATATTAATTTTTTCAATTCATAAGCATGGAATTTGGGAATTCCATGGGAATGAAATTCCCATGGAATGAATGAAAATGAATGAAAAAATGGGAATTCTTCCCATTTGTGTCATCTTCAATTTCTTTCATTAGTGTTTTATAGTTTTCAGAGTGCACACCTTTCATCTCTTTGGTTAAATTTATTCTTTTTACTATAATTGTAAGTGGTGTTGTTTTTTTCAATTTTTCTTTCTGTGACTTCATAGTGTATGGAAACACTACCAATTTCTGGGTATTAATTTTGTATCCTGCCACCTTTCTGAATTCCTTTAGTCTAGTTATTTTTTGGTGGAATCCTTAGGATTTTCAATGTATAGTATCATGTCATCTGGTAATAGTGACAGTTTAATAATGTCTTTACCAATATGGATGCCTTTTATTTCTTTCACTTGTCTGATTGCTGTGGCTAGGACTTTTAGTACTATGTTGAATAAAAGTGGTAAGAGTGGACATCCTTTTTTGATTCCTCACCTCAGAGAGAAGGTTCTTAGTTTTCCACCATTGAAGATGATGTTAGCTGTGGGTTTTTCATATATAGGCTTTATTATGTTGAGGTGTGTTCCCTCTTACCCCATTTTGTTGAGAGTTTTTATCACAAATGATGTTGAATCTTGTCAAATGCTTTATCTCTGTCTTTTGAGATGATCATATGATTTTCATCCTCCATTTTGTTGATACAGTATATGACCTTGATTGATTTGTGAATATTGAACCGTTTCTTGCATCCTGGGAATAAACTCCACCTGATTGTGGTGAATGTCTTTTTAATGTATTGTATGTGGTTTGCTAATATTTTGTTGAGGATTTTATATCTATGTTCATCAGGAATATTGGCTTGTAGTTTTTTTTGGTTTTGTTTTGTTTTTGTTTTTGTTTGTTTTTTGTGTGTCTTTGGTTTTGGTATCAGGATAATGCTGGCCTTATGTAATGTTTTTGGAAGCTTTCCCTCCTCTTCTGTTTTTTAGAATAGATTGAGGAGAATAGGTTTTAACTCTTTTTTCAATGTCTGGTGAAATTCACTTGTGAATTCATCTGGTCCTGGACTTCTACATTTTGCTTTTTTTGATTATCAGTTCAATTTCATTAACTACAATTGGTCTGTTCAGATTTTCTATTTCTTCCTGTTTCAATTTTGGAAGATTGTGTGTTTCTAGGAAATCTTCCAGTTCTTCCAGATTATGCAGTTTGTTGGCATAGAATTTTTTTAGTATTCTCTTACACTCTTTTGTATTTCTGTGTTATCAGTTATTACTTCTCTCTCATTTCTGATTTTGTTTATTTGGGTCTTTTCTCTTTTTTTCCTGATGAGTCTGGCTAAGGGTTTGTCATTTTTGTTTTTTCAAAGAACTAGCTTTTGTTTTTATTGATTTAAAAAATTTTTTTTAATCTCTATGTCATTTATTTATTTTTTTAAAGATTTTTATTTATTTGAGAGAGAGAGAGAGAGAGCACAAGCAGAGGAAGTGGCAGAGGGAAAGGGAGAAGCAGACTCCCCGCTGAGCAGGGAGCCCGATGTGGGGCTTGATCCCAGGACTTCTGGATCATGACCTGAGCCAAAGGCAGATGCTTAACCAATGAGCCACCTGGGCACCCCTCTATGCCATTTATTTTTGCTCCAATCTTTATTGTTTCCTTTCTTCTACTCATCTTGGGTTTTGTTTCTTCTTCTTCTTCTAGTTTCTTCAGGTGTAAAGTTAGATTGTTTGAGTTTTTTCTTATTTCTTGAGATAGGCCTGTGTCGCTAAGTACCTCCCTCTTAGAACTGCTTTTGCTGTATCCCAAGAAATTCCATAACATTGTGTTTTCATTTGTCTCCATGAACTTTTTGATTTCTTCTTTGATTGCTTCATTGACCCATTGGTTGTTTAATATCATGTTGTTTAGTCTCTACGTTTTTGTGTTTCTTCCAGTTTTTTTCTTGTGATTTTTTTCTAGTTTAATACTGTTGTTTTTGGAAAAGATGCATGGTATGTTTTCAATCTCCTTAAATTTATTGAGGCTTGTTTTATTTCCCAGTGTGCCTTCTGTACTGGAAAATGTTCCATGTACACTTGAAAAGAATGTATATGTTGTTGTTTTTGTATGGAATGTTCTGTATATGTCCATTATGTCCATTCGGTCCCTGTGAGAACTGGATCCACCTGTAATGGCCTGTCCCACAATGGGACCCTTCAGTTATGGCACCTGAACTTGCCCCTTATGGCATCCAGACTCTGCTCAGGTCTAATGTGGAGGAAGAAAAAGGGTTCCTATTGGTCCTTGGCCCCTTCAAACTGTGGCTTCTCTTTCTGTGCCCCAGCACAATTAGGGCTGGTATGGGCTTATGGACCCTGGGCTTGCTGAAGCCATGAACTCACTGAGATGACCAACCTGTCCATTATGGTGTCTGGACCTTCTCTGTTCTAGGCTTTTAAGATGGGGTAGGGACATAAACCATGTGTTTCTCTAGTCCCTCTGACCTGGAGAGGTTTCCTGCAGCTCCTCTGCCACTTGGCGGAGTTCTAGTGTTGTCTGTTTTATATGCTAAACCATGGTTTTGTTTTTTTTTTCCTGTGCTCAAGGACAGAGGGATATGTTTCTAGTCTGTCAGTCCTATCCTTTCCCACTGCCATTTGCAGCATTGGCTGTGGGGCTTCCCTTTGCTGCTGTGTCTTCATCTCTCTTGCTGTTCTCTCTTTGGTTGTTCAGTAGCAGTTCAGTCAGCCCTCACTTGTTCTTCAGGAGGAATTTTTCTATTAATGAGTGTAATTTAGTGTGTTCATGGAAGAGGTGAGTTCAGAGTCCTCTACTAGCCACATTGAACCAAAACTAAATAAAAATTTTAAATTTGGTCATCAAAATATTTTATATCCTAAACAATTTTTTGTTTACTTATCATAAGGAAAGAATCTCCTACTATATTAGCAAATTTACTTACAATGTATTTCTGAATTCTATCAATTCTTTCTATACATGGTTCTTTACATATAATAATAAATTTATGTGCAATATATTTCTGAATTTTATCAAGTTTTTTGCATATTTCTTTACACATTTATATACAAGTTTATTATTTTTCTCTGATCAGATAAAATTTTTCATTATATAATGGCTTTCTTCATGCTTACTTATGGTTTTAAGTTTAATTTTATATTATTACAGCTGTTTTAGCTTTGTTATAGTTAGAATTTAATCAATGTATACTTCCATCTTACTTTTAATCTCATTCTGTCTTTAATTTATACATTTATTTTGTAAATAGCAAACCGCCCATTGAAGAGTTCATTTTTCATTGTTTCTTTTGAAATGTCTTCTCTTATTCTAATTACTTTTTTTTGAAAAGTCTTCTGTTATTCTGTTTACTTTTTACTATTTTGGAGATCTGTTTTACTCTGTTTTCTTTTAAGATTTTGTCATTTTCTTTGGTGGTTTGTAATTTTACCACAAAATATTTAGGTGTAGTGCTTTTGTTTTTGCTTTTTGCATGTCTGCTTATATACATTATGCTTATTTTATTTGTAAATCCAGCTTTTATGACAATTCTCAACTATTACATTCTTGAATATCTTCTCTCTTTTATTCTATTTTTTTTCTGATGAGGCTAGGATTAAACATATCTTATATATTATTGTTTTATCCTTTATGTCTCTTACTTTCTCTTTCACATATTTCATTTTATTTCCTCCCTGTGCTGTATTCTACATATTTGGCCTCAGCACAATGTTCACTAAATCTGTCTTTAGCTATGTCAAATCTGTTGTATAACTGGTTCATTCAGGTTTTTTTAAATTTCAAAAAGTATATTTTTCAGTTCTAAATGTCCATTTTTCATATATTCCTGACATTAATGTTTTTTATGGCCCATTCACTTATTATCCCATATTTTTTCTTTAAATATTTTGTCTATTTTATCTTATATTTTATATTTGATAATTCAAACAATCTTTGGGAGGTCTAAATCTCATTTGTAGTAACTTTTTATTTTTTAAACAACCAAAAGAGACCCAAGACCATTTAATCTGGGCTCACAAACGTTACAGGCAGCTGTTGTATTCACATCAACTTGTTTGTCTTATGAGGAGTCCTCATGTGTTTCTTTCATTTGGGACAGAAAAAATTAAAGTGACTTAACCCAGGGCCGTTTACAAGTCATAGCAAAAGAGAGAAATAAACACGGACTCCATGTTCAGTACTTTTCATAAACCACAAGTTGAATGGCCACATATATCTATAAAGTATAGTCCTTTCTTGTCTCAGTTAGATTAGAAGTGGGGAGGGGGAGTGGAAGGCATCTATACTCTCAAACACAAATTGAACGAAGAGCGTGAACTACCTTATTGAACTTATCTTATTCATGCTATAAGATAGAAGTCTTTGAATCTTCTAGATTACTTAACCTTTGGTGTGTTTGTTCAGACCTTCTTCTTCCTCTTTTTTAAATGTGTTTAGAATTATAGTATACTTTAAGCTGTTATTTTATCTTGATTTTCCTTTGATTAATTAAACAAAAATTAAGTTTATGTATTTTATTTTATATCTCACTGTATAAAACTTGATTTTCTGTGTATAATTACAATTTTAGAATCCAAGGTTGAAGAGTATGAGGACAAATATAAAGCCTTGAGCTTCTTATTTATGAAATCCATTAATGAAATCATTTTGGCTCATTTATATCAGAACAATTGAGCTAATCACAACTTTATGACTGGGAAGTTAGGAATTTTTTCATTCACAGATGACTTGGAAAGTCAATAAGCCTATAAGAGATTAATTGCTTTATGGTCAGAGTCATATTTCCTATATACAACCTATGGCTTTTTATCTTCCTTGAGTGCCCTGTTAAGAATAACTGAAGCAATGGTGCATAAAAGGTCTTGACTTGTAATCTCAGAGACTGAGAGAGTATTCAAGAATTTAGTTGGACTCTATCATCATCTTTATTTACTTATTTATTTATTTTAAAAGATTTTATTTATTTATTTGAGAGAGAGTTCGCACACCAGAGAGCGGGGGAGGAGAGGGCAGAGGCGAGGGAGAAGCAGGCTCCCCACTGAGCAGGGAGCCCAAGGCGGGCTCCGTCCCAATCAGGACCTGAGCCGAAGGCAGAAACTTAATTGGCTGAGCCACCCAGGCATCCCATTGTCATCTTTATTAAATGATAGTTTTCAACATGGAAATTAGCCAAATCCTATAAGATAGCAGGTACCTTTACAATATTTTTTCCTATGTGAAAAATTGTCCCCGTATTTTCCTTAGGAAAAAAAAACCCTAAATTTCAGATAAAGGAATAATTATATAAATCTGTTGTTATGGGTTTCTGCTGTATTTGTTTATGCCACTAGGTATATTCCTTATGTCTCATTGTTTTTGTTGTCCAGAGTTCACATTCCTGTTTTCAACAAATGAAGACTTATGTGGTTCCATTAAACCTGACCTTTCTAGGGAAACACAATTTAGAAGAAGGATGTATTTACTATTTTTGTCATCTTCATAGAAGACTCTCTTTATTACTCATTAAAAACAACAGTAAATTTCCAAGTGTTGTATACACTGTTAGTACCAAAGTTTTTTGTAACTATTCTTATAGACAACTACAAATAACAACGCCCTAAGGGGGACCTATCATTTTTTTATTCATGATCAATTGATGTGTATTGCACAGGTGTAATAACATTTATTAAGCTGTATTTTAGATGGAGGACAGAGGGTGAGGGTATCAATATCCAGGTTCACAGAGTCCCTTAGTTTTCCATTTATGAACGTTAGCTCAACCTCTTTTGTGCATATACTGTAGGAGTACTGCAGAAATATATTGAATATGGGGGAAAAAACCCACCAACAGTCTGGGCTACATAGCTTCTACACATGGAAGGTAAACAGGATACAAAAACAAAAGAATAGGACTGTGATTAATGGAACAGTGATTAATTTTGGAACAGTGATTAATTTTTTTCCTTTAAAAACATTTTCAGTGTTTCCTCTGAAATTAGGGAAACAATATGCTTCTTCACCGTGTTGTGTTTTTCTGTCTGAGTCCCAGGAACAAATGACCTTCTTTTTCATTTCTGCCCAAATCATGAACTTCCAGTAAAAGTGGCTCATTGCTTGCTCCTCATTATCAGGATTCATTATGAAGAATCATTATAGCTTTAACCTCCTTCCTTGAAAGAGACTTTTTTTTTAACTTCCTGAGATAAATCAAATCTACCTGCATTGTTTGTCTCTGCCAGGCGAGCTTATGTTTCTAGGATGTCCAGATATTCGGCAATCAAGGAGACTGTTTCCTGCAGAAAAAGAGAAAGTGATGACATTTTATTCACATATTTGGGCTACCTTTTTAATGCAGATCTATAATCTATAATATCTTCTTTAATGGCTTTTCTGAAGTAATATGTGAAGTCATTAAATGACAGAATAAGAGTAGGACAAATCTCAAGGAGTTTTTAAGGGTAAGTGTAAAAATGGCAAAGAAATATGGATAATTGAATAAATAAACAGCAGGCGTAGCTCTTTGGGTATGATGGCCTCTTCATATAACTTATAGGAATGCGGTAGAATATATCACTAAGGCCATATGTGAACATAATATACAGAAACTACTAATTGGTTCTATGAGATTATCTTCCTTAACTATGAATTTTTGTTCTGCTGGTTAATGCTATTTAGGGCTATTTCTAGGACTGGTTTTTATAGGATATTAAAATATATATAAAATGTCTGAATACCTTTTTTCATCCTCAGTAAATTCAGGTGTTTCTTTTAATCATAAGTGCACAGTATGTGTAGATTCATAGATCATCTCATTTCATAGAAAATCTTACTTGAATCCCTCTTTTTAGGCATACTTTGTAATTGGGTTTAGTTATCAGAGATGCATGGAAAGACATATTAGGATAGGCTAAATATTTTAACCTCACTCATTGCCCATGATCATAAATCAGGAGGGGTGTTTAATAAATTCAGAGACAAATTCAAGGAAGTATTGATGACTACTAACATTGTTAAAGTTTCTTCAAGGCTGGTTTTAATATTTTCAGGTGGAAAGGCTTACATACACATATGCATTTTAGGGTAGTAACTGTATTCCAAAAGCAAATTTAATTTACACAGTCAAGGGGAGATAGTGGGAAAGGGAAATGGTAACAGAAAGAATGGAAAATGCATATGTCTGATGGTTATTTAATAATACCCTTAAACATAAAGTTTTTGGGACTTCTGAAAGAAGAAACAGATTTCTGCTTATGCACCATCTCTAAGAGCATATTGTCAGAGCTCCATACAGGGTCATAAAGTCTTATTAAATAATTGTTGCATTGATAAATTTCACCAGCATGTTGACTGTTCTAATTTCAATTTCAGTGGACACCATTATATTCCCAGCAGTTAAAAGTAGATCAGAAAAACTGACAGCCTCTCATAGATTCTACTAAATGCTACTGAGAGCAGTTAGTATTTTAAAAAGCTCTTTCTCTACCAAAAGGACTCTTGAGCATCAGATATGCTGGCAGGATAATAGTAGGCTTTATTACCATCAACACAAGACTGTCAGTATATAAGCAGAATCTTAGATGCTATTCCTATACATAAATACACTGTTAGCTTTTTTAAGCAGTGTGATTCACTGCCTCATGTACAAATAGCAAGGGCATCCAAAGTGAGAAACCAACTGTCCGCCATTTACCAAACTTCATTCATTTTATTGGAAACAGTACCAGCTTTCAAATTGCTAAATATACCCTGTGACTAACTTAATAAAAGACAGTGCTCCCTTCCGGAATCTCAGTTCCAAGAGCGAGTCGAAGGGAGAGTAAATGTTCTATTTAAACTATGTTTCAAAGGCACCAACGGTGAAGTTCACACGTATAGTTGAAAGAAGTGACTAGTGCATTGTATCATTTGTCATAAAGGACATAGCTTTCAAAATTAAAAGCTTATTTAAAAGAATTATGATAAAGGCTTACTGTCAGTAGGAAATGCCAATAAACAAAATTAATGCACATGGTAAAGCCAGGACAGAATTGTCTCCCTGGAACATAACTTCATCATATAAGAAAATCTGATTTGTTTCAATAAGCAATCATCTTTTTTTAACGTTCCATTTGTTTTTATTTGTTTAAATAAGCAGTCATCTTTCCATGTTCTTTATGCCCATGCAGAGACTGCATGTAGTTTCATTTTCACACCAGTTTCATCCTTTTAACATATAATATTTAGAGTTTTGGCCTGAAGCATCCAGATATAATTATTCTTTTTCTGGATTTTCTGGATATCTCTGTATGCAGAACACCTGGGTCAAGGGCAGGGTTATCCCTGTTTTTCTAGGAAATATCTTGTATATTTCAAAATTTAAATTTATACCAAACTGACTGTTGTTTCTGTTCTTTTTTCTTTTTTATATTATGGTACAGTATACATGGTATAAAGTTCAATATTTTAACCATTCTAAAGTTTACAGTTAAGAAGCATTAAATACATTTACAGTGTTGTGCAATCGTCTCTGTCCATCTCTAGAACTTTTCCATCATCGCATATTGAACTCTGTACCCATTGAGCAAAAACTCTTCATTATCCCCTCGCCGCAATCCCTGACAACCACAATCTTTCTGTCTTTATGAATTTTAACTACTCTAGGTGCCTCATAAAGTGGAATTATACCATATTTATCTTTTTGTGACTGACTTATTTCACTTAGCATAATGGCTTCCAGGTTCATCCATGTTGTAGCATGTGTCAGAATTTCATTCCTCTTTAAGGTTGAACAATATTCCATTGTATCTGTATATTATTTATCCATTTATCTGTTGATGGACATTTGGGTTGTTTTCACCTTTTGACTGTTGTGAATAATGCTGCTATAAAGTCTGAGTAGTTTATTTTCTTCTTCTCATCTTAGTCATACTTTCTGCATTATATTTATTTATGTTGATAATATATTTTCTGTGGTGAATTATAAGCTCCTTGAGGACAGAGTTTTTGTTGGTCTTTTATTTATAATCCCATAGTATACAGCATAATTTTTAGACATAATGAGTGTTAAATGATACCAGTTGGATCACTAAATGCATCTCAGATAAATTCTAGAGTTTGTTGATAGCTGCCACCATCATTAAAAACAGGGACAGAAAAATAGCACTTTTAACAGTGATTGATAAATTGCTCTGCTCTTTTCTTGAGTCTCTAGTTTCCTTTTAAGGAGGCTCAGAATAAATAGGGAAAAGGGACCCCTCTAGGCTATACAGATTAGTGTGATAAAGTACATTATTAAACCTCTGAAACTAGTACAAAAATTATATAAATGTTATCAGTGTGAATCTGAAAGATATAACGTTTAAGTTTCAGCCCGATTCAATGAGTTGATTAACAGCTTTCTTTGTGATTATGATATAAAATCTCAGTGGATGACAGACCCTATTTGCCAATCTTGTAGTGCAGCCTTGCAGGTGAATTAAATATCTAACTAGCCTGCCAATAGCTATTTATTTATTTATTTATTTATTAGCTAGTAAAACTTTCACCACTATACTTACCTGTATAACATGACTTGAGAAATATTCTTTAGCAAGATTATACATTAAGTGTTTCTGAATTTAGAGAAAGAGGTAGAATTTAAAATATATTAACAATATAACCTACTGAGCACTTGCTCTGACCCAGATGCTGTACCAGGTACTAGCATTAATTATTTGGTCACAGCTCTGTTAGGTTTATATCCCCTGACATATATTCTGTGGAGCAGAAAAGCCACTTAATTTGTCAGTAAGTTTGGCCAAGAATTGAATCCAAGAATTGAATTGAATTTGGACACTCAAATTTCAACTCCTTTTTATTATTAAACATTTTCTTTGTAATTAATCTATTCATGTATTTTTCAAAGTTTCTTTACTTTTTCCCCCCAACTGTATGATTTTTCTTTTTTCCAAAGTCTATATCTCTGACTTGGATCTTGTATCTGCACCCCTAACCTAAATCTGATTTCAGTCATTTTAATTTCATGTCTCTTTGCTACAGATTGCAGATTAGTTTCCACTCGTTGATCCAGATTATTGACCTCTGACTTCATTCCCTGTAGATATTATACCTGCTTACATTTTATTTATATGCAATTAAGTCTAAGGTTTTGGTTTCTTTTATTGCTTATCACTTTATTTGTGTTACACCTATACACCTAAATCTTTCCCCATTTAAATTCTTTCCAGTGTAAGTATAGGTCTTTACTAAAGCAGCCAGGTGGAAATAAAATATTAAATATCATTCTATTTAAATGAGTCACACATTTTAGAGCAAGAGTATAATGAAATAAATCTATGACACATTTAAGCACCTTAATGCTTAAACTAACCTAGTTTCCTCCTAATCTTGAGCAGAAGAAATCTGTCATAAGTCAGTCAGAAGCTTTTCTGTAGTCTGTGAGATTCAGGTTCTTATTTTGGAGAATTTAAGGGCAGATTGCTATCAGCTCTTTAAAGTTCTAATATAACACAAGTCAATGGCCAGCTTACAAATAATCAGGAAAGGGATTCTGCTTGCTTTTCAAAATTTGCCATTCTTAATTCTTTTCCCCTTTTTCTTGTGGCTAATCAGAAGTTTTAGAAAGAACATCATGGCATTCTTTTTGTTTTTAAAATATTGACCTTCAGGCCAAAGTACTCGTTTTTTATTGAAGTATAATTAACATACAGTCGTCTGTTAGTTTCCGGAGTGCAACATAATGATTCAACAGTTCTATACTTTACTCATTGCTCACCATGATAAATGTAGTTACCATCTGTCACCAAGCAGCATTATTACAATATATTCTTTGTAGTTTGTTTCTTTCTTAGATTTTCAGTGTTGCACAGATAGCTTATATTCATGATTCAACTCAACTAAAGATTCCTTTTGGTAAGAGTAGGAAATCAAGATTTTAATACTGTAAAAGCTTTAACTAGAAAAAATAATGTATTGCTTTTCATTTCTTTGTAGCAAAATAATGTCATACTTTAAAAATTTCTCCCAAACTTACTATAGACATGAGATAGCATGATCCTTATCATCCTTTCACTCACTTTACTCCAAATATTTCTTTTTCTTTTCTGTAGCTACCAGTACTGAGTAGTTTCTTGTTCTATTTCAATCTTAACCCCTCATTATCCCATTATTACTATTGTTGGCATTTCTTATAT
Organism: Callorhinus ursinus; assembly: GCF_003265705.2. Taxonomy (NCBI): domain Eukaryota; kingdom Metazoa; phylum Chordata; class Mammalia; order Carnivora; family Otariidae; genus Callorhinus; species Callorhinus ursinus. The sequence goes on along the minus strand of NW_027397072.1, from coordinate 34,252,909 downwards.
GTTGGCTCTTAACTAATACAAATCCATGGTTCATTAACGATATAAACAATGGAAACTGTGTGAAGTGCTATTATCCTTATGGATTTTGTGGGTGAAAAAGAGGTTTAGAAGAAACTACATCCCAGACAACTTTGTTTTTGTCAAAGCCTGTTACAAAGTGATATTTTCCTACCTTCAGTGACCTGCCGAAAGAAGAACTATTAAAAAGTGTCATTTAAAGCAGTCATTTTTATTCTGAAAAAGGCTAGCTTATGCAGTAAATCAGAGCAAAGCTTCCAAGTGAGAAGAACATTATTCTTCTGAATGATGAAAATGAGCTCCTTTGTATTATATCTAATGGGAGGAAAGGAAGGGCCTGTAGGTTTCAGACTTCAGAATGTATATATTGCTGCTGAAGGCATGGACAACCCAACAGTTGTGGGATTATTCTTTACTAATGATCCATAGCCCATTTTATGGGTGTGATGCATTATTGAAAGATACCAACAAGGCAGAAATGGGAATTATGTGGACCCAATGTGGTCCTTTTTTTGCTTTTATCTTTTATTGCTTATCACTTTATTTGTGTTACACCTATATCTTTCCCCATTTAAATTCCCCATTTAAATGGGGAATTTATATATGGGATATTCTTGGTACTTAAAAAAATCTTTTGCTTAACTATAATGTATAGTATGGTAGCAATACAAAACAAACCAACAAGTAAAGAAGGATAAAAGTATTTCAAGAGTTTATTCAAGCTAGAATAGAAAGACTGGTATGGCTCTGTGTCTGCTGCATTATTCATCTGAAAAAGTCTTATAAAATGTGCAATCAGGCTTTTTGTAAAATGTGATAGAAACAGTGATCACAGATGTCAATTTCCCTTCCTTTCCTCCTTCCTTCCCCCCTCCCTCCCTCCCTCCCTTCCTCCCTCCCTCCTATCTATCATCTATCTATCTATCTATCTATCTATCTATCTATCTATCTATCTATCTATCTATGTTTTTCAACTATGGTCAGTTTATGAGTTATTTGAAAAAGTTTAGCCAAAAAGCGGAGGTTATTTTAATTAAAAGTAATCCATGTAGGAAGGGTGTGACTATTTGCTGAAATGCTTTCTTTAATTCAATGTCTTGGAGTGATAAGGTTCTAGAAGACTAAAATCATTAGATCTCTTGTGGTTTGCAAGATAGTGCTTTCATACTACTCTGACAAAGCATATGTACTGGTGATCACAACAAAAATCTACAACATTGTTGAATTCCAGAATGTGCATAAATTGAGTTCAAACAGGAATTAAGCCAATGACATTGAAGACTACTTTCTCTACAGTCAGATGCTCTAGGTTCAACAGAATCATGGAGTTTGAGGAACTATAGAGTTTTTCTTTGAAAATGAAGTCACACAAATGGCCTGTACAGACTCCTTATCAAAGATAAGATGGCATTATGACAATATTCTGAACATTATATGTCACCAAGGGAAATGCAGATTAAAACAACAATGAGATAGCATTGCACACCTATTGGAATGGCCAAAATCTGGAACACTGATAACACCAAATGCTGGCAAAGATGTGGAGGAACAGGAACTCTTATTCATTGCTGGGGGGAGTGCAAATTGGCCATTTTTAAGTAAAACTAAACACACTCTTGCTGTATGTTCCAGCAATTGTACTCCTTAGTATTTACCCAAATGAGCTGAAAACTTACATGTTAATACAAAAACCTGCACATGGATGTTTATAGCAGCTTTATTCATAATTGCCAAAACTGGGAAACAACCAAGATGTCCTTCAGTAGGTGAATCAATAAATAAACTGTGGCTCATCCAGACAATAGAGTATTATTCAGTGCTAGAAGAAATGAACTGTCAAGCCCTGAAAAGATATGGAGGAACCTTAAATGCATATTACTAAGTGAAAGAAGCCAATCTGAGAAGGCTGCATACTGTAGGATTCTAACTATAAGACATTGTGGAAAGGCAAAAAAATGGTTGCCAGGGGTTGAGGGTAGGGAGTGATGAATAGGCAGGCCACAGAGGATCTTCAGGGCAGTGAAACTACTCTTTATGATTCCGTAATGGTGGGTACATTTGTCTAAATATATAGAATGTACAACACCAAGAGTGAGCCCTAACACAAACTGTGGAATATGGGTGATAATGATGTGTCAGTGTAGGTTCATCAGTTGTAACAAATGTATCACTCCGGTGAGGAATTTTGATAGTTGGGGAAGCTGTGTGTATGTGGGAGGAGGGGAGTATATAGGAAACCTCTGTATCATCTGCTTAATTTTGCTGTGAACCTAAAACTGCTCCTAAAAAACTCTATTTATTTTAAGAAATTAATATGAGATTTATGAGATGGCTGGAGAGATGGTAAATAGGCAAAATTGAATATTTTTCTTTGTTACAGAAGAGAGATAGAAATGGGAAAACTATTCTATTTTCTCTTCCTAGCTTATTTTAATTTATCTTGTTCTTTGCCTAGCTTTTTAAGAACCTACTGCCTTCTTTCTTCATCCGCCTTTCATTTCTGACCCCACGATGCTGTCCTGGAGTCCTCTTCATTATCTTTAAACATACATGTTTCTCCCTTAACCTCTTTTCCTGGCCTACTCACATCCTTTTCTAACCACCCTTTTATTTCATTGTCCTCTTTCCCACAACCAAAGGAAGCTAAAATACATTTTGGGAGACCATATTCCTCTCTCTTTCAGACTTAACAGAATCACAAAAGTATACCTGGTGTCATTGGTATTTTTTTTAAATTGAATTGTTAAATATGGAGACATGGTCCACATATGTTCATTGAGCATACATTGTGTGCTGCCATTGTGTGAGTGGTGTCACGGCTTTCTTCTAGTAAATCATATGGGTAAGTTAAAAAAAAAAAGCCATGATTTCAGAAAAGAATTCTAGTTTTTAATGGTATAAATAATAATTTAAGATGTTTCTTTAGACCATAAACTTTATGGTATGTATGTATTATCAGGTATTTGCCTTGTCCATGTAGCTGCAGTAAACTGACTAATGTGAAAGCCAGTCTCTACTTCCTGAAGCATAGAGTATGCCTAAAATTTTGACATAGATATAAGGCTTTTCAAATTACTGGCTTTTGTTCACTTCTCAGGTTACTATCTTTTGTGAAGTTGCTAAGCTAAATTTAAGAAAGTTTAAGCTAAAATTTGGAATGACTAGAGACTGGATCTTCCAGTCTTAGTTTTATGACCTAAAGTTATTTGAATTTCCTGAGCCTTGGTTTTCTTTTTTGCAAAGAGAGGCTCATAATAATACATATCGTATTTGGTTTTTGTAAGGCAAAATAAGATAATTATTCCAAGGTCCTTGGTGCAGTGTGTGGAGGTAGGTTTTATTAATAATAATAAATTAGAAAATCTGATAGAAAACATTGCATTTACCAATAAGGAATAAATGTAAGATATCCAGATAAACTTCATAAGAAATGTGTAAGAAGAAGGTTACAAAACTTAATATGAGTAAATAAATAAATTCAATGGGTTTGGTTGGAAAGAGTTCATATTACAGAAGTTTATTACTTCCAAAGCAATATACAGACTCAGTACAATTCTAATAAAAAAATTTAAATGACTCTAAGAAGTGTAGGGTATACATGTCCTTAATATTTTATTATAATGTGAGTTTTATTTGATTCTCCAGTCAAATGAGTTTAAATTAAACTTTGCTATTATTGATATGAGAAAGTACTAAGCGTGAATTCAGCATTTGTTTAAATGCAGTAATGTATTTTTGTCATTAACATAGTTCTGGTGTATAGAAAATTATTCATAATGCTAGGTGCTATTATAATTCTTAGTGACATTTAAATTTCAAGAATGTGCACTTTGAAGTAAATTCAACAGAAATTGCAATGAAAGAAATGGTTAGTTAGAAACAATAAGACAACAAAGCCAAAAAAAGCAAATAGAAAATGTTTGTGGTTCTTTTAAGGTCATTATTAGAACTAACTCATAAAGTAAATCTCTTATAATAGAAGATAATTTAGTAAAGTGTGTCTGGGAATTGCGTATCTAGGAAGATCAGTTTTATTAGAAACTAGGCAGCTAAGAGGTGAAAGAAATCCATATAGAATGAAATCATCAATCACTACATTATAAAGTGTTGAAAAGTCATATTTGAACATTTCAGCTGATTGAGAGATTTGGTTTAAACAGTTCTAAAGCTTTTGTTATATTACTGTTTTGTTGGTATTTTACTTATACATGTGAAGCATATTAGTTTACAACCTGCTTGGTGATGATATAAATAATTTGCAAAGAATTATCCGGTAAGATACATGAATTTTCAACACAAATGTGATTGATTAGGGAAAAAGATATTTGGGGATGAACACAGTTTCAGCCATACCTACTGGGTGTAAAACTACAGGACTGAATACCTTTATAAGGGCTGTTGTTTACCCTGAACTATCATCATCTACTACACAGTTCTGTGAGACCTTAAACGGTTTGCCATTTGTGCTCCTCACTTTGGCTATGATGGTCTTATAAAGGTGATTTTTGTCTTTCTGTCAGTTTAAAAAAAATAAATTTATAGTGAAATTTGTAATGATTCTGCAAGTTTATCTTCTCAATTATATGCTAGCTTAGCTGTGTGTATTTACTATTCAGAAGGTTCACAGTTGACTTTTATATTTTTCTTCATGGATAATGAAAGGATCATGATAACAGATAAAAATTTATATTTCAAAGACAGGTGAATATTGACTGTTTCATTTGATTTAACCTAATACTGCAAGAAGAGCTATAACCATATGCAAGCTTAAAACAACCACAGACATTTTCTGTGCTCAGCTAAGTGATTGAAGGACTTACAGAGTTGGCTTATTAGTTGTCATTTTTCTCAGGATTGAACATTTCCAATCAACAATCACATTTCAAAGATACATACATTTTTATTATTTGATAGAATTGGCTCAGTTAAAAAGAAACTTTGAGAGTTGGATGAAGAAAAAGGACTGTAGAGACCTGAATCTTTTTTGTTTTTAAAGATTTTATTTATTTATTTGACAGAATGAGAGAGAGCACAAGCAGGGAGAGTATCAGAGGGAGAGGGAGAAGCAGACTCCCTGCTAGGCAGAGAGCCCTATGCAGGCTTGATCCCAGGACCCCAGGATCATGACCTGAGCTGAAGACCCCGAGACCTGAATCTTTGGAGAGTCAGTGGTAAAATATTAGTGATAAAATGAGTAACTTTACATGTATCTTTGTTTACCAAAAAAGTCCTCTTATTAATATTTATTTGAGATAACAAAAGAGGCTATCCATTGGATTATTTCAATCCACTATTATCTAAATATCTTGACCCACAATAGCCTGAAATGTTGAGGCAGACTTCCTGTTTGATCACATTTCTTCGAGGTAAGTTAACCTTCTTTATTGTCTAAGTGCTGGGGTTATATAAAGTCTGTTTTCTTGGATGAAGGAATCAGTGTCCACACTTTAGAAGGATGTCCTAGCAGAGGATGACTACATTCTAAATTAATAATAACTCAAACCACTGAAATTTAGCAAGGGCTGACTCCCCCTGTTTGTTTGTTTGGTTGGTTGGTTGTTTGTTTTAGAAGGAAAAGCCAACATGAGAATTAAGTGATTTATAGATTTGTATATTCATAAAAATGTTGAGCAAAAATGAACTTAGAAATGATCCAGCTCAGCTTTTTTTGGGAGTGGGGCTGGAAGAGGGGATGAGGAATTGAAGTATATAAAAGATGGTGATTATCTCTAAATCACTTACCTACTGTTGGGGCCATGACATGAAATAAAGTCTTCTGACCCTACATCTTGTGCTAAGAAACCCTAGAAAATTCTGGAAATGTTATGGGAAATCTCTAGTTGAATTAGAGACCTACACATGAGGTGATGTGTTTTAATCATTCTAATTGTAACTAAATTTGATTCCTTGGGGCTTGTTTAAAACTAAATCTCCATAAAATTTGGAGACTTCCTGAAGAACTGTGATCCTGGCAGTTAGAGTCCTGATCTGGTGAGTGATAGGGAACATGCACATTCTCCATGTTGCTTAAACATGTTGAACAAATAACAGTTGTCAGGTTGTTGCTTGGCTTCTTGGAGAGTTCCTAAGGGATGCCCACAGGATTACCTTGGTTGTGATCAAAGGAAGCTCTACACCTTCTAAATAGGAGGAGCTTCAGAGTAACACTCTGGTTGAGGGTGTTAAGCAGTATTGTTAATTTAGATTTTATGCTGATTTGCGATGGCTTGACATTGAAAAAGTTGTTGAAGATTACAGAGGGGGTTAATCCTCCCCCCCCCAGCCACCACTTGCTACTGGTTCTGCTGCAATAAATATCGTTGGTTTCAATCTAGGTCTCACTGGGTCTTGAACCCAAGGGTCCTCCAGAATTCCAGTCTAAGCAGTAGCTGCAGTATTTCTTTAGGAATGAAGGTTATTAACATTTTATTTGTACAGAATATGACCACACTTCTTCACAAAATAAATGTAAACTATGATTGGATCACCTTTTATTAGCACATGTATAAAATAGTTGTTTTGTTTTTGTTTTTTAAAGATTTTATTTATTTATTAGAGAGAGAGTGAGAGAGAGCATGAGAGGGGAGGGGGTCAGAGGGAGAAGCAGACTCACCGCTGAGCAGGGAGCCCGATGCGGGACTTGATTCCAGGACTCCGGGATCATGACCTAAGCCGAAGGCAGTTGCTTAACCAGCTGAGCCACTCAGGCGCCCTAAAATAGTTTGTTTTAATTGTGTCCTTTAAAAAGTGTTTCACTCTCATTTGAATCTAGAGAAATGAGGAGCAAAGTTTCTGAATGGCATTCCATCAATCAATATAAGGTTGCTTTGTTGGGGTAGGTGGAGATAAAAATTGCTTCTAATAAGAAGTTTTATCAGAGCAATAAGAAAGGGGAGATGTGATATAGAGTTGGTTAGCATTTAAAAAGTACTGGATGAAAGCCTGAAATAAAGTGTTTGCACATTATTTTGACCAGGTCATCTATATGTTTAACCACCTAATATCACACTTTTTAGAGGTGATGGGAATAGAAGTGATCCCAAGTTAGAGGCTGAGGGGAGATGGTTTGTTTTAGTGCTCTTAGGCTTGGCAGAGTATATGGTATGGGGCTCAGAGGCAATCTGTGAAGGCTTTAAAAATAAAAAAGGGTTTTAGCTAAAATTCATGTCTTTAAGTATTATTATATTCAGTTAACAAGCAGCACACACCTACTTCACCATGACGAACTATTTGCGAGAGCAAATATACCCCCCACAGGTGACCTCTCAGCCTAAATATATCTTTTCTTCCATACATTTACAATACCATCTGTAAAACATATATTTTCCTCCTTTTTTTTCTTGATTTATCTTTTAAAAACAAGTGCCCTGAGCTTCCAAGTACTCAATGATAAATGAGGTTGGATTGCAGATGTGCATTCTTTGCTAAAGTAGAAGTGTCTTGTTAGAGTTTTCTATAGAATATCTGTTGTTACTATTTAAGGAAACTTAGGAATGTGCCTTCTGTTATTTTTAGAGATGTAGCAAGGATTTCTTTGAAAGAACCTTCCATAGACTGACACTGAAGTTGCAATAACTTTGAAAGCAAGAAATGAAAAATGTTCAGAAGACAGTGGCCAAATAAGAAAAAAGAAGTTTTAGGGGATTCCCTGACATCAAAAAGCATTTATTATCTCATTAGTAATCACATAAGTAAAAGTTAAAAGCATTTTTTGGCCTACTACTTTGATAAAGGCAAAAACAAAAATGCTACTACTCGTTGTTGAGGGAAATGGGCACTGTCAAAGCATCTAATGGCAGTTTGGCAGTACCTAGAAAAGGCTTTAGAAATGTGCCTAATTTTAGACTCAGAAAGGCTTCTTAGAGGAACTTAAGAATTTGTCCTAAAGAAATAAAGATGTGTGAAGATTTTCATTATAGTTTCTTTATATTATTGACAAATATGAATAACCTGCCTGTCCTGTAGTAGAGATTGACTACATAAACTCTGATATAATACATACAACACAAAATGAAATTCTACTAGAATATTAAAATTATAGGGATGATTATTGACATAGAAAGATTTATATATTAATGATAAAGCACATTAAAAAAAGTAGTATGAATTAAGGGTGCCTGGATGGCTCGGTTGGTTGTGTCTGACTTCGGCTCAGGTCATGATCTTGGGGTCCTGGGATCGAGCCCTGTGTCAGGGCTGCAATAAATATCCCTGCTCCCTGGGAAGCCTGCTTCTCCCTCTCCCTTTGCCCCTCCCTCCCTGCTTACACTCTCTGTCAAATAAATAAATAAAATCTTTTAAAAAAGTAGTATGAATTAATAAAAATGTCTAGTAGGATATAGAAGTGGTTTTCTTTTTTTTTTAAGTAAGCTGTAGATTTTATTCTGATTTCACCGCATTTTCTGCTACTGTCCTTTCTTCGTTTGCAGAATACAAACCAGGAGATCACATTACATTTAGTTATCATGTCTGCTTAGTCCCCTCCAATCTGTGACAGCTTCTCAGTCTTTTCCAATTTCTCATGACCTTGACACTTTTGAAGGGTAGTGGCTGAATGTTTTTTAGATGGTCTCTCGATTCCAATTTATCTGATGTACTTCTCATTAGACTGGGATTTGGAGTTTTGGGGAAGAAGACCACAGAAATTAAGTGCCATTCTCATTTCATCCTGTCAGTAGGTACATGACAGCAACCTAACTTATCACTGGGGATCCCAACTGTGATTGCTGGGTGTAAGGTGGCATCAACCTGGGTTTCTCGAAGAGCCTGGTTTCAGAGCTTGTGCTCTTAACAATTTCTCTGTAACGCAGACTCCTAAGTCCTTACCTTAGGAACAAGTGTTCTCTAATCAGTTGATGGGTAGAAACTGAGCAAGCAGAATTTTCTTGACAGAATTTCCTAGACAATAGTGTTCTAGTGACAGGAGAGGAATGGGTGGCCACCCTGTATGATATTGCTTTCCCAGAAATGTGGCCACTGGAGTCATTCCTGACTCTTATCAATTCTTCCTGTGCCCAGAACTGCACTTTGATTCACTCTCTGAAAAATTATGAAAATCGGCTTCTAACATTACCTCTTGGAAGTCTGGCAATACTGAGATAAGAAAGATACTAGAATTTGATTACATTTTTTTGCACACCCAGAAGTTAATTTCCTTAACTTATAGAGAACTGCTATAAATGTCTAATCAAAAATGGGCAAGTGATACATTAATATAATTCATAGCAAAGGAAATATAAATGTCTTTTAAACATTTGAAATGATGCTCAGGTTCTCAGGATAAATGTTAAGTCAAAATTACAATGATAATATTTAAAAAATTATTTGAGTAGGAAAGACCAGAATGCCTCATTGCAAACTATTTTGACAAGGGTTTGGGAAAATAGACACTTCCCATTGTTTATGTCAAAGTAAATTGACTCAACTATTGAAAGCAATTAGACATTATGTTTCACAAAAAGAAACATAATTTTTTTGGCTCAGTAATTCCACTTCTATGTTATGTCTTTAGTATGTATCATATTTATATAATACAGATATGCTGGCATGTGTATAAAATGATTATAATAATATTTTTTGTAGCAGCAGATTAAACAGTTTCATCAGCATACGGTGTTTAGCTAAGAACTTTATGTATACTAATAAAGGAGAATCTCTACAATATTTTAAATTAAAAAAGCCAAAAACAAAAACATAGAGCAGAATGACAGATATGCTGCTGTTTGTTCAAAGCTAAATATTTTATGTGCCATTTAATGTGCTTAGGCTCTTTCTGGTACGATATATACGAAATTAATAACAGTGGTTATATCTCCAGAAGGGAACTGGATGGCTAGGGTCAGAGGTGAATGGAGTCTTATTTTTCACTGTGTACCATCTTGTGCCTTTTGAATTTTATACCATGTGTATGTATAACCTATTAAAAAACAAATAATGCAATATATGTTAAGAAAATAAAAAAAGAAGAAGAAGATAGCAGGAGGGGAAGAATGAAGTGGAGTAAGTCGGAGGGGGAGACAAACCATTAGAGACGATGGACTCTGAAAAACAAACTGAGGGTTCTAGAGGGGAGGTGGTGGGGGCATGGGTTAGCCTGGTGATGGGTATTAAAGAGGGCACATTCTGCATGGAGACACTGGGTGTTATGCACAAACAATGAATCATGGAACACATCAAAAACTAATGATGTAATGTATGGTGATTAACATAACAATAAAAAATTATAAAAAAACAAATAAAAAAACCAAGTGACATTTTTATAAAGCAACATCTACCACCTCTTTTATTTTTTTTAAGATTTTATTTATTTATTTGAGAGAGAGAGCAATCTTCTCTTGCTTTGGTGTACTTGACTTATAAATGGTTGATAAGACTTTATCTTATTGTTAACCATTTATGCTCCCCAAGACAAGGAAACGACTGCTTCATGATGTTTCCAGGGGTCTCATGTCCTATGTGAAGCATTTCTAAGACATTCTTCTATAATATGTTCCCAATATTCAGATATTTGTCCCTCTCTCTTTCTTAGTTTGATGTCCAATCCTAGTGATGTCCCCTTTGTGATGAATCTATCCTATGGATTCCTTAGATATCCATCGCTGCTCCTCTATGCTGGACCCTCAGCACATCTTACCTCAATTTCTGCAACAAACATTAAAAAAAATTTTTCTAATTCTGACTCTCCCATTACAGATCCATGCTCCACACCCATTATTTCATGACTAATCTGCTCTAAATCCTGCTTTCTTCTGTCATGCTTTTTCTGAGAAATCCTGCAGTGATTCAGATGAGAGTCCAAAGTCATCCTTATAAGGAGTGTTCATAATCACTTCCACTTTCTTACCTAACAATCACCAAGACTTGCTAATTTTGCTCCCTAATTTTCTTTTCTCTCAACACTCCCTTTTCTGCAGAGCACACATTACTTAGGTAGATACATAGATAGAGTTATAAATATACAACTTTACAAATGTAAATATATAAATTTGTAAATATTTATTCATAAATATTTAAATTTACAAATTATAACTATTTGTATTCAGATGGACAAGGGTTAGAATTTTTTTTTTGTCTCTGACTAAACTATAAACTTACTAAAACCCAGACAAATTATTTAATCCCCTTGAACTTCAGATACTGAACTCTGATGAATTCTGAGGATTAAATGATATAAAACATTTAAGTTGTCTAACATTCTCTGGCATAGAATACCTAATAAATTCATGCATATTTTTTGATTTTAGGTTTTGTTTTCTTTTCTCCTGTTTTTCAAACTGCGGTAGTTTGCACTCAATCAGGAGACAGAAACCATGCAACAAGTAGTAAAGTTACTATAAAGAATTACTAACTATGATAAAAGAAACTATGGAATATAAAGAACCTATATGTTACCTAGGGTTGAGGGAGAGTAACCAAAGAAGGACAAACTTGGAAGAGGCTCGCTCCTTGTTGGAGAAGATGGAGTTCAGCCCGCTGGGTAGCAGAGATGTTTACTGGTTTGGTCTGAGCAAGCATTGGGCCAGGGAAGCAGGCAGGCCAGCAGGTGGTCAGCAACTGGTGGTGTGGATGGGCAGCAAGACTGGTGCCAGCCGGAGTAGAAGGCCTTTAGAGTAAAGGGTGTGTGTGTGTGTGTGTGTGTGTGTGTGTGTGTGTTGGCGGGGGGGGGGCAGTGTCTGGTTTCTATATGTATAGGACTGAGGAAAGGTTATTGCTAGTTGTAGCCTGCAGGGCCGTGTGGGACTGTGTTCTAAGCCAGTGGCTGGGACAGGCTCAGCAGGATGTCTTTACCCTCATAAGGCTGACCCCCTAGCCTATACAGGAAGTTTTGGAAAGCTCCATCCTCTCGTGATGTCTTTCTAGTGCCTCCTATTGAGAAAGTTGATCATTATGCTTACTTTATAGGAAAAGGTTTCCAGGAATTCCCTTGTTTATCACAGAGCATATAATGAAGGGTCCATTTGAAGCTGAGGAATAATAAATTGATAACTGGCACATTAACTATCCTATAAAACCAGTTAACTATGTCTTATTAAGATGTAATTTTTTCCCCATCATATTTTATCTGAAAAAGTGACAGGCTTTCCTTACAGGCAGTGGTATTTTCAAACGATTAACCAGGAATACAGCTTCACTTTGTAGTAGCTGAGTCAGTGTTTGACTACAAATCCAAGTTTTATTTATGGAATTTAAATGTGGTTATTACCATTTTGTGTGTTGGTTTATTCCAAAGAAAAAAGAAATGACATTCTGCAAGGTTGGAACATCAAGAACACATTTGAATTATCCAGATAGTGTTTTGGTGGGCCTTAAATTTTTTTAAACTATCATTGGTTGCTTTTTTGTTGCTCCGTTGATCTCTCCTAATAAATTCTCCTGTTACTCCCTTGGCAGTAAGCAGACATGCTCCTGCAGCAGGCTGTAACACTTCAACACTTTGCCATGATCTTAGATTTCTATTCCTTTTAAGCACACGGTCTTACTTCTTTATGCTTTGGAGAGAGCATCTGGTCTTTTTTCTTAGCTTGACTCTTATTTTCCTCTGTTGCTGTGAGAAACGTATCTTACAGATTTGAACACATCTACTGCTCATCAAAATATGCCAAGGCCAATCAGTGAATTTTGAATTTTAGGTTTCTCTTCTTGTTAAAGGTACATGGCATACTTATAGCCTCTAGGAGTCCATCTAGTGGGAGGTATCTGTACCTTTTCATTCTTTGCTGGACTCATTTTCCTGTCCCTTTCTGTCCATAGCTGGAAGTCACCTCCCACACACAATTTGACTTCATCAGCCTGGTAGGTCAGTGACCTCTTACCATCTCTCCTTCGCTGTGGAGGCTACACTGGGTTGCTGTGAAATAGAAGAATGGATTTGAATTCCTGGACCTACCACCTATTAATTATGCTATTTTCTGTAAACTGAGGGACAATTTATGTATGCAAAAATGCTTTGCACAAATTGTAAAAATTATAAAAATGCAATACAGGGATACTGGATGATATTATTGAGGATGATAGTGATGATTTTGAGGGCTAGGATCTTTATGGGTGCAGTGAGCAAGCCCCTTCTAGGTTAAAATTTTCTAGAGGAATTCCACATTAAACCTTTACTTTCTGCTTCCAGGGAAGAATAGTTCCGATTTCCTTTTAGCTCTTCCGTCCTGCTGCTCCACCCCCCCCCTTTTTTTTTGGTATGTGCTATGTCATCCATGTTTTTTTCTGGGACCTACATAAAGCAGGAGATAATACAATTTTAGTACAGCTGGTTTCTGGGTCAATTTTGATGTCTCATATCTAGTAAGTTTCCAGTTTAATAAGACAGTGAAATATGTTTATATTGATTTTTAAAAGACAGAGCAAAATGAGAATTATAATTTAATAGATCCAGGAAGTATTGGAAGAGGGAAACTACAAGTAGCTAGTTTAAACTGACATTGATTCCCACTGAGATGAAAAGAGGAGATTTGAGACCACCCCATTTTCGTGTTGACCAAAGGGTTATAAACTTTTCATCTTCATAAATGGATTTCATAGTAGACTTTTCATGTGTAACTGTATATAAGGTCAATAATTCTATCTTTTGTGAGCAAAACTTGTCAAGCCCCTACTTCGTGCAAAATACTGAGGTTGGTATTTTAATCTCCACTCATATTTGGAGTAAACATAGTTATGCCCGATTTCTATTTTTTTTTTTTTTAAGATTTATTTATTTGAGAGAGTAAGAATGAGAGAGAGAGAGTACTTGAGAGGGGAGAGGGTCAGAGGGAGAAGCAGGCTCCTCGCCGAGCAGGGAGCCCGATGCGGGACTCGATCCTGGGACTCCAGGATCATGACCTGAGCCGAAGGCAGTCGCTTAACCAACTGAGCCACCCAGGCGCCCATAGTTATGCCCGATTTCTAAATGAGGAAGTACAAATGCAGGTTAGCACTTCGTGCAAAGCCACAAAGATTGTATACCCAGATCAGTCTTTGGTCCTGCTTCTCTTAACTCTGCCCATCTTTACGTATAAGAAGTAGGGATTATGAACATAAAACAACATGGATAGAAATAATATGATAAATGAGAAGAAACTGCCTTCATAGGACAGTAATTCTCAAGCCAAGGGAAATTCTTTTCTTTTTCAAGGAAAATTTAACTTAGGGAAGTCCAATGTTGACTCACATTATTTTGATGATGTTACAAATGCACAACGATGAAGCGAGGTATAAATCCCTTATGTTTATGTTTCTCATTTCACTTAAAACCAAACCAAATGTATAAATTAAGTACTAACAAAATTAAAAACCAGTGGCACCCAAGTTGGAAGTACTGTACAGTGTGTTAGATTATATTTTGTGGCAATCAAGTTGCTGTTTGCAATGAGAGTACAATAGCAACAGGTAAGGCTCATGTCCTTCTGTGTTCACAGTACCTACCTGGTTTTTAATGGCTCGATTCTCTCATCCCTTTGTTCTGTTTGACGTTTGGGACACTTTTGTATGTTATGATGTTGTTTTTCCTTCTCTTTTTATCAATATATTATTTTATAGATTAAGCACAGTTCTGTTCTTTAATTTTTTTTCATAATGGTACGTGTTTATAGTTTTCAAGTTCAGAGGGATTATGAGGATTACAACAGAAATGCAGCTTCTATTATCCCCTTATCTCCTGACCCCAGTTCCAAATCACTTTCAACTCTATTTTAGCTGTCTTTATCTTGATACTTACCCCTGCTGTAGAGACGGTAAGCTGCCTATATAACATCCATCCTCCCTCTCTTTTATTAACTAGTGAAATCTCAGTTTTGTTGAAGTTGACAATATGTCCAGCTAAAAAAACTGCATTTCCCACTTTCTCTTGCAGAAAAAGCATGGCCATCACATTGTCGGATGAGTTTTAAAATTTGCTTTGAATGCTCTTTTTTGCTTTCTGTTCTTCTTCCTTCCTCCAGTCTGGGATGCAGATGTGATGGCTACAGCTTCAGTAGTTACTTTGTGATTCACCTGAGAAAAAGGCTACAGGATCACAGAAATCTTGGCTCTGACCTTGAGCTGCTGTCCATGACTGGACTGACTTCTGTATTTCTTGTTATGTGAGCAAAAAACAAAATCCCATTTGTTTAAGCCACTATTGATTGCAGAAGAATTACATCTAAATCAATTAATAGATAATTAAATTTATTTCTAAATCTATTAATCATTTCTAGGTAATGCTTACTCTATTATATCTTATCAAATTTAAACATTATTTAGCTCCCAATATGGAAGAGTTGATGTTATTTTTCTGTCCAACCAAACTACGTTAGGTTATTCAATTTTTTCCTATATTTTTGTATCGCATTATTTGTTTATATTAATTTTCAGTAATTTAATGAATGATTTAAAGAATAATAGCAGCTTTACTCAGTCTGCAGCTAAATAATGTACTATGACAATATTTTTTTCTTAAACAATTTTCTGTTTTTCCTGGAAATAATTATTTTGTATAATTGATTCCTTCTTATTATATTTCCTTATCACTCATTCTTCCCAGTGTCTCCAGTGGAGCATTATTTTCTATATAGTCATGTAAGTAATCAAGTAGTTCAAATTTCTTTCCTGGAGACACCCCTTCTGGAGGACCCCATCTTGCTCTCTCAATCTGGACTGGCTGCCTGCTAGCCTCTGCATGTGGCTTATTCTTTCTCCCTTACTTTGGTGAAGAACATCATTCAGTAGCTTACTGAGAAAGGGCACAGGGAACTTTGCTCATCTGAAAATATCTTTATCCTAATCTGATACCATTTAATGGTTATACGGATTTAATTCCAATCGGACAGAGAGTGTTTTATTTAGATTTTGAAGGTATTTCCACAGACTTTGAGTATTTAGGTTTGCTTTTAAAAAGTCTGTATACCTTTAAAAATAAACTGTTCTAATTCCTCACTTGGATTCTCCACATTTCCAATCCTTTCATATGCAGTTTTTTTTTAATTGATTGTAGCTCTTTGAAAGGTTCTAATATTCTTATACATTTTTCCTTCTATTGTCTACATTTGTTGTCTGTTTATTTTCCTTTCTGGAGTTTTATAGTTTCCCCATGTTTGGATGCTTCGGTTGAGTTTTGCCCACTCTTTTAGCTCCCAAGATGTCTTTAAAATTTTATTTATCTTAACTTTAAATAAAATACTGTTCTTATTATGTGCAGTATATTGGTTATTTCCAGAATTTGTGTGGAAAAAAATATAGCCTCTGTGAACCTTGGTGTATAAGTGTTTGTATAAACAAATGCTTTTATTTATCTTGGATAAATACCTAGGGGTAGAATGGCTGGGTCATATCATAGTTATGTTTACCTTTTTAAGAAATCATATCAAACTGTTTTCAAAAGTGGTTGTACCAATTTATATTCTTCGAAGAGTACTTCAGGAACATTCCTCTTGTGTCAGGTCTCCAAATCATCTTTTCACAGTCTATTGATTCTTGATGCTCTTTCCCCAAATCAAAACAAACACACACCCCACAGAATTGTTTCAATTCCCTTGTACTTGATCTCTGTCTATGGCAAACCTACGTTCTCTGACTTAACAGCCTATATCTGGCTTAACAGTTTCTTTGGGCACATAACCTCTTAGTGATTTCTAATTCCAAATTTTCTATATATGCTGTATTAGGCCCCCATGAAATGAAACTTCTTATTAAGAAAAAAAAAGCCACCAAAATTTTTATACAAATAGCCATGCTAAGCAGGTTATGAAGATAGGTTTCAACATGGAGAGAAAAAATTTTCACTGGCTTAGCAGATTGGCATGTTTTGATATTCAGTATATTTACCCTGAAAGTCAGTCTGAAATTATGCCTCCTTTTGAAATAAGAGTAAGTCTGAAAATACCTTGAAAATATATATCTAGCCAAGAGGCTGGAGTTGCTCCAAGAAGTAGCAGCATGTTCTAGAACTGACAGGTCTGGAAGCATAGGTTTGTCAGTGTTTCACGTGAGAAATTATATTTTCTATTCTCTGTCACCCGGTGATCACATGCATATATTATATAATTGCATATGTGTATATAACATATAAATAAAACATACGTATTTGTATTTAACTCCTATATTTGTGTCTGTATTATATATATATTTTCTTAAAATTCAAAAAAGCAAGTAAAACTATCTGTAGAGTATGTTTTTCATATTTTAATTTTTAGTGTGAAAATACAAACCAAAATACTTAGGTATTTTTAAAAATTGACTGAAGGACTAAAAATTACAGTAATCATTGAGCTTCAATGTGCTCTTTCTAGTACTGCAATGATAAGAGTTAGATGGGCAGAAAGAGGATCGATTTCTCTCCTTCAGCTTGTGCTGGACCCACTGATACCCTTGTTGACCACCCGTGCAGCATTCACCCTGACAGTCTAGAGGCTGAGGTGTCTCTAGAAAACATGGCCTTTCTTGGGGCGCCTGGGTGGCTCAGTCGGTTAAGCGGCTGCCTTCGGCTCAGGTCATGGTTCCGGGGTTCTGGGATGGAGCCCCACATCAGGCTTCTTGCTCAGTGGGGAGCCTGCTTCTCCCCTGCCTGCTGTTTCCCCTGCTTGTGCTTGCTCTCTGTCTCTCTGTGTCTCTCTCGCTCGCTCACTCTCTCTGTGTCAAATAAATAAATAAAATCTTAAAAAAAAATAAAACATGGCCTTTCATTAAACTGTAAAGTTTTAGAGAAACAGATAACACCTCATTCCATATGGACAGACTTTCCATATTTTTTTTAATTAATGCTTTTTGCCTATAATGATAGCTGATGCTATCATTCTGGATGTCTCCTTTTTCAATAATTAGACATTTATGATGTATCGATAAGGTACAGACCTACCAAGATATAAAGCTCAGTAAGAATGTTCCTGGCCTTCCAGGAACATCCAGAGCTCACAGGTTAGGAGACAGGTTATTCAATCCACTCATTTTCTTTTTTCTTCCTCTTTTTTCAATCCATTTATTTTCTAATTAAATTTCTCAGGTACCTAAAGAGTTTAGGTGCATGAATAGTGAATACCACCATACATCATCTAAAAAATAACAGAGCTTTGAGAAAAACAAAAACACAGCAAAAATTATGCTGGGTTCTTGATCTTTGCCTTTAAGTAGTACAACATATAAGGAATTTAATGGAAGCTTAGATATATAAATTAGCTGATAGATAATGTCAACCAAGGCCTGCTTGACTTCTAACATCTTTCATCTACCCCATACTCATTTCACCTCAAGAAATATGTGTATCCTTCAGAAGATTAACATTTTTAGTAACCACAAAAATACTAATGACAATAAAAATAACAGCTAATACTTATTAAATGCTAACTCTGTGTCAGACACTGTTCCATTGCTTTTGTTATATACGCTTATTGATTTATCAGTTCTGTGTGAAGTAATTTATCATATGCTTTACTGAAAGCACATTTTGACCTGGGTGGTTAAAGAAGATGAGAACAATGAATACCTGGGGTAAGTGCATGAAGAGACAGAACAGGGACTTGGTAGCAGTAGTGGGATGGCAAGGTGTAGGGAGAGGAGTGGGGATCCAAACATACACTGTCAATTTCACAATTTTGCCCGAACTGTTCTGAGAGAAATAACGCACTAGTCACTCTTGGTGACCAAAAGCAACCATCTCCAAGTTGCAGCAGTAGCCATCCTGATAAAGCAGTTTTTTTGGGAGCAGAGTGCAGGAGTAAAGGGTATAAAAGTCTGCTGCAGTTGATCCAGATCTTAACTGTGACGAATTTTCTCTAAATCCAGCACAGTGTTTTGATATATGCATTATTTGCTACCAGGAACCTTAAACCTCTGACCAGACAGTAAGGGGCTTACATAGTCTTCAAAAAAAGTCAATGATGGTTTATCTTTTCCTCTGGCTAGGATTGGCAACATAATTTGTGGGGCCCAGCGCGAAATAAAAATGTGGGGACTCTTGTGCAAAATGCATTAAGATCTTCAAAATGGCAACAGTAGAACTTTAAACCAAGCGTGGGACCCTGCGCAGCTGCTCGTGAAGCTATCCCCTATCCCTGTCCTTGACAAATTACACATTCCACAGATGGCATGCCTGTCTTGGTTGCATATGAAAAAATGCTGGGTTCTGAGTGCAAGGCCACCTGTGAATTTGGGTTTGAGTGACATCAGTACCCTCCAGGAGCTATCTTCTGAGAACAGATACCACATCAATCTCTGGGACTATTGTCCACAGTAAACCTCTTTTTAATTAAGTGTATCACTTCTCTTCCAGTGTTCTGATACCCCAAGTTAATTATTTGGGAAGGTTTATCACTCTGGGGTCTGGCTTGGTAGTGTATTTCTCATGACAGGTAGGAATACACCAACCCAGCAAGTTGGATATAGAGAAGCATATGAATTGCTAATGGCTTGAAATCTTCCACTCCCTTAAATTTTGCTGATCATTGGGTTCCCTTTTCAGAGGCAATGCAACTAGCTGCTATTAGCTGTGAGTTACAGCTCTTACTTCTTAATTTGGATGGCTGCTTGCCAGGTGACCTCGGCAGTAGTAAAAAAATTTCTGTTGACTTCAGAGCTAATTTAAAGTAAAAGTGTACTTGGGCTTTTAATCAGACCCAGAGACTAGGAAGTGTGGTGACTGGAACATAAAGAAACAGACTCCATATCAACAATTCCCTTGTAGGGACACATACTGTGTCCAGTTTATTTGAAATGGCTACTTGTGTGAGTCTTATTTTCCACTGATTTTGTTTAACTCTGGCAAGATACAAAATATCAAGGGCCTAATTGCAATTCAGTGGCCTGCATTGCATAACTTCCCTAATTGTTTAATTGGTATTCCTCTTCTCATCTAGAGCTTCTCAAGCACCATGTTTTATAAGAACTTGTTTTCTTAATATAATAGAATGTTAGAAATGAGTTACTTTTATTTCTGTTCTATCCAAGAAACATCTATAGAACTGGTTTTCCATAAAAGTGCTCTGGGAAGTGTTGGGCTACCAAAACGAGTAGATCTAATTCCTCTTACCATTCAAAAAGCTGGTAATACAGTGAAGGAGAAAGAATAAAATCCAGACAAAAATATGAG
Organism: Callorhinus ursinus; assembly: GCF_003265705.2. Taxonomy (NCBI): domain Eukaryota; kingdom Metazoa; phylum Chordata; class Mammalia; order Carnivora; family Otariidae; genus Callorhinus; species Callorhinus ursinus. The sequence goes on along the minus strand of NW_027397072.1, from coordinate 34,232,847 downwards.
AAAGGGGCTGCTCTGATGGGAATTAAATGTTACAGGAACACAGAGGAAAGACTGATGATTTAATTAATTCAGCAATATTAAGATCCTACTGTATGTCTTCCACTTTACTAAGCATAGAAGATAAAGCAAGCAAAGAAGGTATATATGGTCCCATTCCCACTAGGGAGAATAGGAGCAAACAAATAGTTCTTCCTGGAGGAATGAGAAGCCTTCATGCAGGAGACAAGAGTTGAACTAGGTCTTCATGCTTAAATACTCTCTTACTGGGCCAGCACGGGACAGGAAAAAGGGAACAAAGGAGAGTACTCTCTGTATTCAGGTAGCTACGTTTTAGTGATTGTGGTAATTCCTTTCTACGGGGTCATTTATTTCCAATGCCTTGGGTCTTTCTCAGTTTTAGTGCACAGCATAACTACATTCCAGTCCAATTTCCCTTTGTTTCATGGGAGGCTTAATTCTTTATGGTGTGACTAGTGATCCATAGACAGCCAGCCAGTGTCCGTGGTCTTTGCAGGTGAGTGTATGCTGGGCTAACTGTGGGGATAAAATAGACATGGGAATGTAAGAAGTGTCTTCTCTGTCCTGGAATAAGTCCTCCCTGTCTACGACTAACAGGCCCATTGGTGTCTGCCAGAATCTTTCCTGCTGCCAGAGAGATACTAAATATGTAGCCTCAGCAGCATAGATGAAGTAGATGAACTTTTAGGGAAATGAGAGATTTTACATTTGTAATGTCAGCAAAGGAAAATAGGAGCTATAAAGTTCCTTCTTGTCATTAGTGTCACGTTTCCAGTAGACTTCAGTAATGTGACTGAATATCCCAGGGAGATTTGGAGTCTTGCTAGCTATTAGATTTTACATTTTAATGATAACGTTTTGAACTGGCTTATCCAGCAACAATGCCTGTAGGATGGGAGCACAAAGGACCACAAGGGGGATCAATATGACTGTTGTGGTGAAGGTATGTATTCCCAGTTTTCCAAACGATTCAGAGTTACTTGAGGCATTTCAGTATTCTTTTTGCCACAAAACAAGTGTTCTGTTTTGGAGGTGAAAGTTGAGAAGGTTTTAGCTTTGATTTCATTTACTAAAAAAGCACAGGACCTAAAATTAGATCTGTGTTCAAATTTCGGCTCTGTCACCAATTAGCTGTGTTCACTTAGGCGATCCTTACCTTCTCTGGGCCTCAGCTTTTTGTTCTAAAATGGAGCTAATACCTGCCCAGTGGGTGCTATATAATAATTAAAAGATATTGGGGATATAATGATAAAGCATTTTATTAACTTAATAGTGCTGCTGTACTAATTCTTTATTTTTTTTTATTTGCACATTTGAGATGTCATATGCAACTCATATTTGGTCAAGAGATTTTAATTCTGCATATGAAAGGAAGGTGACTGGGCTAAGTGCTAGGGAATCTAAGATCTAGTTGTCTCTGCCACTTTGGGCAAGTCATCCATTCACTTATGTACTCATCCATTCATTGGCTGTCTCATTTTGTAAACCATGTGATATGCTTTGCCCAGGTCATTTGGTCTTTTGATGCTTCAGTTTTCAAATCTATAAAAGGATATTAATATTAGCAGCTCAGTTGCTCTACAAACATTTTAAGAAGATCAAATTAAGTACTGGGGACCTACAAAAGGGATGACCAATGACCCTAACCTCAAACAATAATAGTAACATTAGTTCATTGAATTGAAATGAAATTGAGGTTGTTAGTGGCATTCAGAGAACACTGAAAGACTGGAAGAGAAAGGGAGAAGATTAGTCTCCAGGAGAGAGCAGGGTTCCCAGGAGTGGCCTGCTTGGGGTTCTAGGACATTCTGTGTCATAGAAGGGAAGGAGATGTTTGAGTACTCTCCTGAGTGTGGGCAGGATACCAGAAATTGAAAAGAGGTGCCAACCCCAGTATGGTGGACAGCCATGCTTGAGTCCTGGAAAGCATTTCATCTGTCAGGTGAGGGAAAAGAAATGTACATTTTCAGATTTGCACTGCAAGGACAGGTAAGTGACTTCTGGCTATTCAGTTTCAGTATTGAGCCAAGCATCTGCTAAGTAATGCCATTGAGGGAGGTTCTAGGTAGCCTAAGTCATGGGTGGGCTGATGAATTAGTACCACTGCAGTATAAAAAATGGCAGCTTGTTCTGATATATCCACTTAAAGCCAAAGGAGAAAATCAGATAGGACTAAAATTGCATCATTCTAGCAAAAGAGGGCTGAGCCTTGGAATAATGATATTGTTAGTCTTCACCCTGATTCTACTCATCCCCAACCTGTTAATTAAAGTGTTTACAAAACAGTAAACAAAATATGAAAGAAAAAGGAAACATATTATCTTTTCTTTTTCCCAGTTAGGGGTCAACTAAGGGTAGGAAATTTTTTAAAAACAGGATTTTAAAGGTTTTTTCCAACTCCCTAACCCTTCCCAGTCTTTCTCTTATTCTCCCGCTGCCCCCACACATCTGCAGAGTCTCCCACTTCTTCCTCAGCCCTCACATTCTACTAAAGCTGATGCTGGGCCAAGTAAGAGCTATCTTCACCCATCTCTGATATGGAGTTGGAATGAGAAGGAGGAATCACACAGGACCAACCTTTACTGTGAGAGTCAGGGGCTAGAATAGGTTAACATAATCTACTCAGGTCATTTAAAAAAAATGGCAGTGTTATAGTTGCCCCTGATCCTATCCATGAGGTGGCTGACAGGAACTGTACCTTATTTAATAGCTCTGATTTATTATGGTCCCTCTTGAAAATCAGATGACTAGTTTGGGACACCCATGATCTTCACTGATTCTATAGGCTTTCTGCCTCTTGGGATTGTCCATCAGAGTGTTTTTCTGAGGAGGTTATTTTGTTCTCTTCCCCCGTCCCAATGTACCGTCTCCATTTGTGCTGATATGTGATGGTTGTGCACACCACAGTTGTTCGGAGCCCTGGGAAATAGAATTACCAGAAAAGCGCCGAAAATCTTAGCATTTATCTGTACTTTCCTCTGATTTCTAAAGTTTCTAGGCTAAGAGGAAACTTAGCTTGTGTCATCATATATTCCTTCTTATTCCTTGGACGAAGTTAGGTATGAGAGATTCATATTATATATACGATTTCAAGTTGTGAAGATCTTTATCTTTCCAGAGCTCTATTTTGCCTCTCCCCAGTTCTTGTGCCAAAACTTGGTCCTTCTTGTAGTTCTTGCCCTTGTTATCTACAAAGGAGCAGACACAGCAGTGATACCACTAAATAGAGGCTCTTCATTAATGTTTTCATGTTAGAATAAGATAATTAGATTTGGCTGGCAGGTAGAAGATCCAGAGCTAAGTATTGGCCTTTTCTTTGTCTCTACCCAATTTTCTTGTGACTGAAGAACTTATTTTACAAATCAAATAAGAACACTTCTGGGGAAATTAATCTTTGTAGGATTCTTTCAGGCCTGGTAATCTGATACTTAAGCATAATGTTAAATTGCCATGATCTATCATGTCCTTTCTCTTTAATACTTTAATCATACAGGTGATACAAAGATAGGTCCTGGCCATAAATAATGCATAGAAGACAATGCTAATATATAATGACAAAGCACAAAGGAAAATCAAATCCAACATTTAGTAACAAATTAGAGTTCATCATAACACACATAAATATTTTACTTTAACTATGTCCCTCATTGAGGATGTTTGGCTTTTAGATTTTAGTCAGTAAAGAGATTGCCTTGTGTTTCTTATTCCTTCTATTTTAGGTTAAAATATTTTCACATCATTCTTCCAAGGGTAATGATTTCTCTGAATTGACAACACCTCTTGAACTTCTATGTTTCCTTCCAATCCTTTTATGAAAAGTTGCAGCTAGCATTTAGTTATATTAATGTGTCATATTATAAAGCTCTGAGATACAGGAATAAGAAAAATGACAGAGGCCTGAGGAAAGAGGACAAATCTTTCCAATAGTTGAACTTTATACAGTATCTGATTTTTTGAAAATCGGCCATACAAAAATTCAAATGCATATGGTCCTAAAACTACTATATCCTCAAATTATAAGTTTAAATTTTTTTTTTAAATTCAAGTACCATTTTTTATGTTTCTATGGATTCACTCAACAAATGTTGATCAATTGTTGTATAACAAATTGGGCTATTCCTTGAAATTTATTTCATGTCTTCCTCACAACAGTCCTACGAGATAGATATAATTAGTTACATTGTTCTCTGAAAAAATGAGACACAAAAGAGAGACTTGCCTAAAGTCAGAATGTCACTTGACAGCAGATCTTCAGGAATGGCCAGTAGAATTTATCTTGTATGTCAACTCTGATGGATCTTTAGGGACCTCCTGAAGTACTGTGTTGAGAAGGATTTAAAGCCACATCTGTATTCAGCTGCCATGATCCACATCTGTCAAGAGAAAGGAAGGGGAGAGGCAGTTGAAGCATTTACAATTCTTCACCCCATCCAGGTCTAAATTCCTTTCATTATGTATGAGCTGAATTTGAACTGCAGGAAGCATCAGGGAGCAGTGTTAAAGTCAGCATAGATAGATAAGTTGGACTGCTGATTTTCAGAAAGTTGCAAAAAGTGAAATATTCAAATTTATAAGAAAAGCTAGGCCAGTCATTTATTCTGATAAGCCAACAACAACTGCTATACTCTTTCTGGATGATCGTGAAGGGGTCGGTTTTCTTCTGAAGAGAAACTAAGTTATGGAAATAGACACCACTTGCTTCAGTTTGTTTTCACATGTATGTATAAAAAGATGATTCTTTATTCATCTGAAAGCAAGTGTGTATTTTAAGCTGATAGTTCAACATAGTTGTCAGTAATTCAGATATTCATCAAGTTGCCTCTGTAATGTGTTTTCACACATGGCTTAGCTCCTGATTCACAAATTTTCACTCTAGGCAATATATCTTTTTATCACCTCTGTGAAGAAATATGTATCTTTGAATTTCATTTGAATAGCTATTAAAAAAAATTAAATTCGCCTAGAAAATGCCCTCTTTGTCTCCAAGTACGATTTGAAAATTTCCCAGCTTTGGAAAACCTGTGTTCTAGATTATTGCAGAATTGAATGGAACATATGCATCAAATATTCCCGACAAAGATATTAGATAGATCTGCCTAAAGCTTTGAAATGTAGCTACAATAAAATAATCACTTTCTTTAAAAAGTGATACAACTGGGTCAATCTTGTGCTGACACTTTCTTGTATAAAATTCAAGACTCTCAAGCGCTGTAGATTTGATGAAATCAGTAGGCGTGCTAGGGTTGGAAGATATTTGTAAGAATTAAGTGAAAAAATAATGTAACAGATAATTATGATACAGTAATTTTAATATTATACATACATGTGTTTGTAAAAGTGTAGGAAAAGATTTAAGAAACACAGACACACGCATAGTCTAGGATATATACAAAAACTACTTCCAGAGAGGCGGGACAGGCAGGGAGGAATGAAGCAAGGGTTGAATATTTTATTACATACTTTGATTGTTGGAATTTTTAAATACCCATTTATCAATGTTGTGACTTTTGAACCTTAAAAGAAATGATTATTTGTGGAATGCTGTACATATTCTGGCATTCTTTTGCAAGTGAACAATGTATTGTAGAGACAGTATATTTCGGTTGACACTAATTCTTCAAATCTCTGAGTCATCTAGTCTAGAGTACTGTTTTCCAAACTCTGAATCCAAATCTATTAGTGGATTAAATCAATATAATGGATTGCTTCTGCTTCCTTCATCTCTTTTGATGATTTTTCTATTGGGTTGTTTGTCTTTTTCTTATGATTTGTGAAATCACTTTAGAATTCAGTGTATTAGTCTTTTGGCGATTTATATGTTATTTTGTTTTAAAGTTCTTCCAGTTTGTTGCATGGATTTTCACTTTCATTATAGTGTCTTTTAATGAGCAGGACTCCTTATTTTAATGTAATGAATGTATATGTATTTTTTCATGGTATATATATCATTAGTGTTATTTTTTAATCCAGTTTAATCAGTCTGTCCTTATGTCATTACCAACCATATATTTCCTTTAATGACTTATAACTGATTTTTATTTTTTCTTTGAGTCCTAATTCATTTGAAATTTGTTTATGATGTGATATAAAATCTTATTATGTTACTTCCATATGGAAAACTTACTGTCTCAGCACCATTTATTGAGAACACTATGTTTTCCCAGTTGATTTGTAGTGTTAATTATGTTGTAAATAAATTCTATTATAACTTCTATATGGATGGGTCTGCTTTTGAGCTCTTATTAATTTTGTTCTGTTATTTATCTCTCCTTATGCCAGTTGCCTAATGGCGTTTTGTTTTTTGTTATGCCTATAGAATAGTATTCCCAATCTCTTGTTTTTCTTCAGGAGAGTTCAGAATTCTTCAGAGAATTCAGAATCAGAATTCTTTGGTGATTTTTTTTCTTGTAAATTTTTAAAAAATCAGCTTACCAAAGAATGCTGTGAGGTTTTATGGAATTTTATGTGAATTTATGGATGCCTTTGGGAAAAAACCCTAAAATCTTTATATTTAGTATTCCTACCCAAGAATAAGGTATATTACCCTATTTAAGTTTTCACGATGTCTTTGTATCAGAATCCTCTTGTTCAGCATTTCAAATCTTTCAAGTTCTACCTTTTCTTCTTGCCATTGCTCTGGTGACCAGTTGGCATAGGTTTCAGCTGGCTTAATACAGGTTCCTCCATACCTTTCTTGGATTTGTGAGGTGGGTTTCTCCTTTCTTGCCCATTGAACACACTAGCATGCATACATGTGCACCCAGGAAGTGTGGGGAAAAAAGGAAGTAACACTGGTGGAATCACCCTGGATCTATGAAAAGCAAGAGCTAAAGGATAAATGCTTCCTTCTTCTATTCCCCTGTCCAGCTTGACAACATAGTATTTCTACCAGGTAGGGCTGGACCTGAAAACCAGAACCTTTGCTGCTTGGAGGGGTATGACTTGATTTGCAAAAAACACATACCGAGTGACAAGGTCAGCAAAAGTATCACACAAAGACTGCCACTTTGCTAGCCTTAGATTGCAGTCCTTTGTGGGAACCCTAAGTGTGGCAGACTTGCCAGAAATCAAATAGAAGAAATCCTGAAAATGGAAGAGACGGGAAGGACCACACAAGTTTTTCACATATCCCTCACTGCTTTGGGTGCTACACACACAGCCGAAATATGAAAGTCCAAATTCTCCACACTGGATGACTGGAAACCTGTATGCACATGTAGGGGAGATCCCACTAAGCCAGCAGAAGGGAAAGGCCTGGTCAAATTTGAAAACTGCCTGAACTTTGAATTTGTTTTCCACCCCACACATAATTTAACCAGCCAAGCCTTGGAGCCTTACTAGATCAAAGTTTTTGAGCACAACCTTATAGCAATTATTAACTGACCACTATGTTAAAAGGACACATGGGTGACCTTTAGGAAGTTAGGCTAAAAAAATAAAAACAAGAATTTTTTTAAAAAATGTTGAGAGTCCTCAGCAAACACATGCCAAGAGTGTGACAGATTCTGTAGATTATGTCCAGGCATGTTAAATAAATTAAAAAAATAAAACAATAAAAACCCTCAGGGGAAAAATAAAAATCCAGAGCAGCTGCAATATATTGTCTAAATGTACAGTTTTAACAACAGCAAGAGCAAAAGCAAAATATAAAACGTAAGGAAACAGGAAAGCGTGACATAATCGGGAAAGTAATGAAACAATAGAAACTGACTTTGAATGTGCTGAGATGTTGGATTTATTATAGAAAAGTTTCAAGGTAGCTATTTTAAATATATCCAAAGAATTAGAGAAAGCCTTGTTTGTAGACTTTAAAGAGAACGTAATTAAGAATTACTCAACAAAAAATGAATCTCAGTAAAGGAATAGAAACTAAAAAAAGGGAGGAGGATCCTAGAGTTTTAAAGTACAATCCCCGAGTAAAAAAGATCACGATATGGACTCAGTAGCAAATATGAAATAGTAGACTAAGTCAGTGAGCTTGAGGATTTATCAATAGAAATTATATACTGTGAAGAATAGGGAGAAAACAAATTGAAAAATGAAAGAACCTCAGAGACCTATGGAACAACATCAAAAATGGCAAAATACGTGAGAAGGGGAAAACACGTAAAGAGAGGAAAACCAGAAAGGAGTAGGTAGCCTTTGGGGTAGACTTGTCATGTTGTTGCATCTATCAGTTTTTTTTTTTTTTTTTTTAATAGGAATATTCCATTGTAAAGATGTATCACAGTTTGTTTAACCAATCTCCAGGTGATGAACACTTGGGTTATTTCAAGTTTTTGACATTTCTATAGCTGCTATAAACATTTAGGAATTTGTGACTTCTTTATATATTTTTGATACAGATCTTTCATAAAATATGTTTTCCAACTGTATTCTCCCAGCATGTGGCTTTTCTTTTTGTTTTTTAACAGTGTTGTGTAAAGTGTAAAGGTCTGTAAATTTGATGAAGTGTGATTTGTTGATCTTTTCCCCATATAGTTTGTAGTTTCTGTGTTTTATTTAAGAAACCTTTGCCTTTCCCAAGATCACTTAGGTCTTCTACTAAGTTTTACAGTGTTGGCTCTCACATTTAGGTCTGATGCATTTTTAATTACTTTTCTGGGTTGTGTTCTGTCTATACGTATGTGGTGGTCCTTTCTCTGGCTTGGAGTCATTTTTTCACAAACATGCGCTGATCACTACTCCACTGAGGGCTTGAAAAGAACACTGAAGATCTCCTGAGCTTTTCTGGTTAGCTCATTTCTGTCTGATACTTTATCATATTGATCCTAGCTGCCTTGGCCTCCACAAATTCTCTAGTCTGTTCCCTCAACTCAGGGAAACTGCCAAGTTCTGTTTGGCTTCCCCCTCTTTATGCTACGGTCTACAGACTTCCTCTAGGCAGTCAGTTGGGGCAATCTTAGGGCACACCTCATTTGTTTTCCTTTTCTCAGGGATCATAGTCCTGTGCTGTTTATTGTCCAGTGCCTGAGAACTGTTATTTCCAGTATTTTCCCCAGTGTTTTCAGTTGTTTAAAATGGAAGGATAAATCCACTAAAATGTGAAGTTCCCAAGTAAAGTTCTTGTACTTAAAATCTCAAAAGTCTTAGAAATTAGGGCCCAACAAATATAAATGAGACAAGTATAAGAAAATGCAATGTTCAGGGTGCCTGGGTGGCGCAGATGATTAAGCGTTTGCTCTTGGTTTCGGCTCAGGTAGTGATCTGAGGGTAATGAGATTGTTCAGCGCAGTCTGCTCAAGACTCTCTCTCCCTCTCCCTCTGCTTCTCCCCCACCAATTTTCACTCTCTTTCTCTATTTCTATCTCTCTCTCAAATAAATAAATCTTAAAAAAAGAAAATAGAATATTAATGGAACTTATTTATTGTAACTAAAATTGGATTTCAGTAAAGAGAGTAGATGAGAAATGTTTAAAGAAAGTTTCATACAATCTCTTGAATTTTAAGGCTAATGATGACTTGTTTAGTAGATATGAGTGTTTGACGTTTTCAGCAAAGAACTTGAACGTAGGCACAATGGGAAGCATGCATGAAAGATCTGAGCACCAGTAGAACGAGCTAGAAGAAAAGTTTAGCTACAGTGGGGTCAGATAATATCAAATCTTTGTACGTTCTCTTGTGGCATTGGCAGAGAAGGGACACTTGTTTTTATCTAGTATCTTAACTGTATTCATCTGCAGTGGGTGGTGGTGAAGACTGAGATTCAAAATAGTGAAGACAGATTAGGTGTCTGCTGCAATCAGATATTTGTTAGTGTGTAGTTGCGTAACAAAGCTTAAGAGAAAGAAAGCAAAGTTGAGACATCTTGAAAGGTTGGAAACAAGAGGATTTGGTGACTGATTCGATGTAATGGTAGAAGAAAAGTGATTGAACTAATGTGCACATAAGGCATGTTGGGGAGAAGGCATTGCATTTGGAACATGCCTCTTTAGCTTTATTTTTATAGTTCACCAAAATAACCTCATTAGAGTAAACTGGAAAAACCATGGCACCATGTTCAGACCCAATCATATTATAACATATGCTACTTATGATTATAACATATTATATATAAACATATACAAAATGTATTATGATATACGCAGTTAATGATTCCATTTTCCTATTCATGGACTTTTTTGTTTATTGTATATAGTATAGCTGAGAAAGTTTTCCTGTTTCTACAACAGAAAATTGTAAAAAAAGACTTATCCAGACTACCAGGGAAGAGGGCTGTGGAAACATAAAGAGCCCTAAACCGAGGCTGGATGTTTCCTGCAAATCTCAGTCCTGCTTGAGGTTAATGCAGAGTCATGAGATCCACTGGCAACTGGAATGGGTGTTTGATTTCTGAGGAGAGTACCACAGGGAGGCATAGTGGGATGGTGTTCTTCTCAATGAATATTAAAGCTAATGGAAATATGACTTGTATTTGGTTTGCACACCACATGCAAGAAGAAAGGATAAAGAGGAAGGAAGTAGGTTGAGATGGTTTTAGCAGTTAGGTCTGTTTTTAAGTGCTAACGACATTGCTCTTTTTGGAAAAATCAGGCTTGGTGTCTGAGTGCTGGGCTGCAAAGCTAAGGCAGGCTTTCTGCCCCTTTTATATATAATGATACCTTTGTCCATGTTCACTTCAGATCTGAATTTTCCTTTCCTTGACATCTTATTAATTCATTCTTCTGGGGAGTCTTTCAAAGTAGAAAACTCATCCTGAGGAAAAAAAAATCAAGCCAAGTCTAATTGACGAAACTTTCCTAGCACTCAGTGCTGAGAAGCAAACCTTTCAAGTTTTTGCCAATTGGCAGGAGTTTTAATGACAGACTTCAGGATCAAAGCAAACCTTTTAACTTCTTTTAACAGTAAATTCAGTGGTGACTATTGACATGTAAAGCGTTCTCCATGGCAGAAACAGAAATCTGAGATTAGTTGACTCTTACCACATAACCTATATGGAGGACAGCTCGGTATGCTCCCCATTAACAGAACAATAAAACATCAGACCCCAAAAGAGAACAGAGCCCATGTAATTGTTTGGCTAGGAAATGTTGAGGAATAAGTACTTACAAATCTCACAGTTGGTATAGGATTGTAATGACATATTCATTGAAACACCAATAATTAAAAAGGAGCTACTGTGGAAATGAAACAAGCCTATAATAAATACATTTTCTTCTAAAAGGCAGTATTCCCTTTTGATTTCAAGAGAGGCGACCTCAAATAAGAGTAAAGGGTGTGGGAGCAGAAGGCACAGGATCTGTTATCTAGCCCCTACTTTGTCAAGTGTTGTGTCTTTAGTCAAATCATTTATCCTGTCTAGTTCTCAGGTTCTTGATTTGTCAAATATGGCTGCAGATACCTTCTAGCTGTAAAAATGAAAGCTCTGCTTGTTGTAGGCTTCTAGGTTTCTATAATAGTGAGAAATGAGGTGAAAGCATGTAATCCTGTATGACAGGGTTTGAGTGTTGGGAGGTATAGAACATGTGTTTTGGGCTTTCATCCTCAGAGATACTGACAAGATAAGTTTGGAATAAGGTACATTAATCAGTATTTTAAGCAAGTACCCAAGATGAGATGTTGACACTTAAAAGGCATCTTAGCAACAGGTTTTTAGACCACATTCCTCTTTCTCCTATGTTGAGTCTAGCTAGATAGATCCCTTCCTGTCATCTTAAGATTGCAGTTGAATTCCCAAAGCTGAAACAATGGGTTCCACATTCCAAAGAGACACTGTGGAGCTTGATGCATCTCTTTCACACTTTCGAGGAGTGGGGGAATCCTATATGCCTCAGTTCCCCTCTCTCCCACTACCTATGTAAGCAGAAGGCTAAGAATTTGAGCATCTTTGGATATCAGACTGTGAGGACAGGAAGGGAAGATGAATAATGGGCTCTTCAAGCCTGTTTAAGTTGTATTAGTTTCCTACCACTGCTGTAACATATTACCACAAACTTAGTGGCTTAAAACAACACAGATTTATTATCTTATAGTTCTGTAGTTCAGAAGTCTGAAATGGGCCTCACTGGCTAAGATTAAGGTGTCAGCAGGACTGCATTCCTTTCTGGAGGCTCTAGGAGAGAATCCATTTCCTTGCCTGTATTCCAGCTATTACAGGCTGCCCACATTCCATGGTTCATGGGCCCCTTCCTCATCTTCAAAGCCAATAGCATGGGTTGAGACTGTCTCACATCATAACACTCTGACTTTGACTCTTCTGCCTCCCTCTGCTTTCACAGATCCATGTGATTGCAGATAATCCAGGATAATCTCCCAATTTTAAGGTCAGCTGATTAGCAACCTTAATTGCATCTGCAGCCTTCATTCTCCTTTGCCATGTAATGTAACATAGTCGCAGGTTCTTGGGATTCGGTTGTGTACATCTTGGGAAGAGGCATGATACTGCCTACCACACAAACCAAAAGAAGAGGGCTCTAAAAGAATCACTTTTCAAGATTGGGAGTCTGTGAAAGGGGAGACTGGCACTTCCACCCTGGTTATAGATAGACTTAATCTGTCAAGTCTGTCTGAGCAATGGAAAATAGATTAGTGGGGGGCACAGATGTATGAGTTTCCCATGTCCAAGGGGTGTGAGCCATAATTTTGGTACTCTGCTCAAAGGTATTTTGTGTAAGGATAAAGCAGGATGTGTAACTGAGGTATAATGTTCAGGAATGGAATAAGAAGATATCAAGCCAGAGTATATCTCCCACGTGAGGGGCCTGAGCCGTGCGAGGCCCTACCCATGATACTTCTCAGAGAACTCAAACATGATCCCATTGGGAGCACTAGTATTTGTATGCCTGCCACACAATGTTACCACCCCAAAGACTATAGTAGAGACAGTTAAATAGGGACAGAGGGCTACCATTTTCCTTTCTTTCTCTCAATTTCTGACACTACTGAGGACAAAATTCATTCAGGGAAAAGCAAGAATAAAATGCAGACCAACCCCTCTTCCCACTTTAAGTCTTAGACTGTGTGGCCTGAGTAGTGATGAGATGATAGTGAGGAGATTTAAATTAAATGGAGAGATTATAGTTTTAATCTAGACTAGATTGAGGATTTTCTGTCTGGTAGTGACCATAGAGCTATGCATTTCACCCAAGGTGCTGTTAAAAGTACAACTTTCAAAAAGGTAAAATCATAACTCTAAGCAAATTTAGAATGTGAAAGTTTTTATCTAACTTATTAATGAAGGAACCAGTAAGATGTTTTACTGATTCAAAGAACATTTTAGAAGCTAGTGTGTTTATAGCAGGATAAGATTGCTGGGTTAGATACAAAACTGATAAATGTCTTACAGAGCCATTAGGAGCTCCGGTTATAACAAAGCCATTAAGGTTATATGTTTTATTAGAGTGGAATTATTTACCTTGCTCATATACAAAAAAACTACACATTTACAAGTAACTTTATTGTTTCTTGGAACTTAAATCAGGTATAAACAGTGAAATGAATAAAGATCATACTCTTAGATAATACCCAAGTGGTTTTTGCATCTATACAACATTGAAGGGATATACTGTCTACCTTTTTGCCTAATTTTTAAGTTTTAGATAATTTTTCTGGCAATATTTTTAAGAATGGGAGACAAGAGTCAGATTTTGTTTGAAAGCAATGAGAGGAGGAAGAATTAGTTTTTACCTCACTGAGTTCAAGTGTGATTAACAGAAATACAGCAAAGATTTAAGATTATGAAGTGATGACAAAATAAATTATAGTTTAAGGCTACATTTCCTGAAATGTGACAAATGTGTTCTTGTGTAAAATAAATATCTATGATATATGGGATAGTGTTTCTGTCTTGCTGACTCCCGAGAGTGGCTTTGTGCCAGGTTATATCAAACTGAGTCAAATTAGTAACCGAACCTGAAATCTTCCCTAATCATTACTGCTTGTTTCCTGATGAGATCTACTCCCTTCCAGGAATAGCTCATATAAATAAAGTGCAAAACCCTCAGTTTTCAGCCATTAGCTCACTTAAAAATGTCTTGTGGGTATCTTTTGACATTTTGAATTCTGTTTCTACCAACTAGACATAGTTTAGATAAATGGTTTATTTTTCCTTACTGGATTCCAGATAATACTTCTTTCAGTTTGATTAGATCTTTTCAGAATCACTAGGTTACCTAATTTCTCATTTCACTGTGGACCATGAGATATGATGTTAGAACATTCAAATAGGACAAAAAGTAAATTTTCTGCCACTAACATCTGTCTGGCCTCTCCAATGACAGTGAAAAATAATTTAAAAATAAATTTAGCAACGATAGACTACAACTCTTGTGTTCTTTCATATAAGTTGTCAACATTGTTATAAACTTATTTTAAATTATGTTCTCTCAGGTGAAATTAGGCTACAAAGATTTTATTGTTTAATTTATCCTTCAGCTTGAAGACAGACTCATTGGTGTCCCTGGATCAAACAATGATTTCCACTTTAAGTTGGTTCGAAATCAAATGATTCCTGTCTCATTTGTGAGTATCTTCTGATAAAACAAATTATATGAAATAAAATTCATGCTTTTTTGAGTAGAACTGAAGAAAACAAACCAATAATAAAGTCACTTTTTACCTACTGTTTAATCATCATTTGATGTGGACCAGTGCCTCATGTGATTTAACACCATGGGAAACCTAGTTCATCAGTATGACTGTTGTAAATATTCTTATTAAATATTTACTTAGCGAATAGCTGTTGGTTAATTGTAACCAGAGGTTAATATTTAAATAAAAATGAAATTATAGATACCCCTAGTAAATCTACTGGAGCTGAACTGTTGTGTTCATCTCACTATATATCTTGGGAAGCAAAGTAAAGGATGGGCAGAATGCAATCATGGGTGGAATTTTGCTATTCCTCCCATTGATAGGATTTTGATCTTACAAAATAAGCTCAATAATCCTTTCTAGCTAAAGCCTTGATGCTGAGACTCTGTAAGACACCAGGAGAAAAGTGAGTTTGGACTCTCAAAAATGGAGAATGGTGAGTGATGTCTCACGCCTTTACTTCCAGTAGACCCGTGTACCTATCTCACGTTGACTCCTGTTCTCCTTTAGTTTCTCCAACTATTGTAATCCTTTTGTTCTTCACTTTCCAGCTAAGACACTCGGGATTTACCATCTCAGCTGTCTAATTGCCTGTTCTCTCAACCCCCTTGTCCCCTTTCAATATTAGTGCACGGAGAACCCAACTTTGTTTCAGTCCAACTCCATATTCTGGAGTCACATGGAGGGCTTGCCGAATAGAGTGCTGGGCCCCACTCCCAGAGTCTCTCATTGAGTAGGTCTGCGGTGGGGCCTGAAAGTTTCCATTTCTGTCAAGTTCAGGTGCTTGTTGACGCTACTCTGAGAGCCACTGCTCTCAAGTGCTGCTTGATACAGCATTGCTGTAATACAAATCTTGAGTCATTCTGTATATCCAAAGAAGGCTCCTGTAACTATTTTAGTCAATCAAGACAATTAGTGGAGTGATACCAGTATCACTGATGATATCCAGTGATACTAGTGGCATAAGACATCCCTTGTTTTTGTTCCCATCCTCAACAACAAAAATTCGGCATCCATCCATGGTTAAGAATGTCTTTGAGGGGGCTCATGATCCAGTATCATACTCCAAGGGACCCAGGATGAGTCTCACTGATCTCGTGCACTGGGTCATAAGTTAAACCTCAGCCCTCGCTGTGGACCTTGCAGTGGCCAATGTACTGGCTTCAGCCCCTCTTGGCCAAGATCCCTCTTGGCCCTGGAAACAATGACTTAGAAAATAAAAGCCTCTGTGGTAGTTTAGATTTCCAGAGAAGTTCCAGCGCTCTGCTCTGTTAAGAGCAAAAAAAAAAAATGAATTTGGAGACATTGGGAGTGGTCAATTATTAGAACTGAAGGAGGTGGTTATGACTTCGAATATGAAGATAGCAACACAAAATTTTAAGGAACATGAAAAATCAAGGACACAAGATAACACCAAAGGATCACAGTTATCTTCTGCTAACCAAACCCAAATACATGGAGATCTCTGATTTATCAGGTAAAGGATTCAATAGAACTGTTTTAAGGAAACTCAACGAGCCACAAGAAAACAAAAGTAAATGAAATTAGGAAAATAATACACAACCAGATGAGAAATTCAACAAAGAGAAATAATAAGAAAGAAACAAATTCTGGAGCTAGGGAATGCAATGAATGGAATGAAAAAAATGCAGTAGATAGTATCAACAGCAGACTGGTTTGCAGAACGGAGTTTCAGTGAGATTAAAAGTAAGCACTTTGAAATTACCCAGTTAGGGGAGAACAAAGAAAAAAGAGTGAATTAAAGCCTATGTAGTTTTGGGGATGCCAGCAAAAGGATCAGTTTGTGAATCAGTTAAGTTCCAGAAAGGGAACAGTGAGAAAGGGGATGAGAAAGTATTTTGAAAGAAATGACTGAGAACTTCTCAAATCTGGGGGAGTGATTTAGATATCCAAGTTCATGAAGTTTAGGTCACTAAACAAAGTCAACTTAAAGAGATCCTTTCCATGACACATTATAACAAAATTGTCGAAACTCAGATACAAAGAATCTTAAAATCAGGAATATAAAAGCTTATAACTTACCGGAGAATCCCGGTAAAACAATGAAATGTCTGACAGAGATAGACAAATCGTGTATGATCTCACTTATATATGGAATCCTACAAAGCTGAACTAATTGGAAGAGATATTAGAATGGTGGTTGCCAGAGGCTGGGGTGTGGGGAAAGTGGGGCGATGTTGGCCACAGGGTACAAACTTCCAGTTATAAGATGAGTAAATTCTTGGGATCTAGTGCATAGGATGGTGATTATGGTTAAATAATACTGTATTATATACTTGAAAGTTGCTAAGAGAGTAGATCTTAAATATTCTCACCACACAAAAGAAATGGTAATTATGTGACATGATGGAGTTGTTAGCTAAAGCTACTGCGGTAATTATTTTGCAGTATACATAAGAGTATCAAATCAAAGCATTGTATGGCCTTAAACATTAATGTTATGTGCCAATTATATCTCAATAAGCTGGAAAAATAAAAAGACACTGGGAGTAAGAAAAAACAAAAAAACTAAACAAACAAAACCCACA
Source organism: Callorhinus ursinus (assembly GCF_003265705.2). NCBI lineage: Eukaryota > Metazoa > Chordata > Mammalia > Carnivora > Otariidae > Callorhinus > Callorhinus ursinus. The sequence goes on along the minus strand of NW_027397072.1, from coordinate 34,215,748 downwards.
GATATCCATATTCTTACATAGACACGAACAAATATTACTGTGCCTATTGATGCCTTATACATACCTAGATTACAACTTCATGTGACCCAAAATCTGTCTCATAATTTCTGTGAATTCCGAGAAAGCTCCCTAATGATCTTCTCAGTGGCCATTTAAAAACTTTACTGTTTAAAACTTTGGCTTAGTATGAGATGATCTGGCTCCTGGCGTGAATAGTCCATCAAGTAGGAATTTGCCTAACTTTAAGACGGTCACTACTAAAATATTAATTGTACCCTCCCTGCTTCTTGCTTTCTTCTATTTTTGTGGAGGAGGTGTTTTTTTTGTGGCTCACTCCATCACTTGTTTTTCAGTTCTAGAACTTTTCGTTAATTGAAGATGCATTCTTAACCTCTTACTCTCCATAGCATATTTCTCCTCAGCATAAAAATATGATGATGCAGGTCTCTCTCCTCTTTATAAAACAGAAACCAAAACCAAAACCCTCTTATGAAACTGCTAAGAAATTGGATAGCCAATGCATTCCATATGCAAAGGAATGAATTTGGACCCTTACCTCCCACCATTTTAAAAAAATTAACTCAAGATGGACCAAAGACTTGAATGTAAGACCTAAAATGATAAAACTTTTAGAAGAAAACATAAGTATAATTCTTTATGACATTGGATAAGGCAGTGATTTCTTATATATGACACCAAAAGCCAAAGCAACAAAAGGAAGAAATCAATTAATTGGTCTTTATCTAAATTAAAAACATTTGTGCTACAAATGACACCTTTAAGAAATGAAAATTGTATGTGTGTGTGTGTATGTGTGTCTGTGTGCTTCTGCACATATCTTCCCAACTCTGCATTCAGGTACATGTTGGTAGCTTCAAATTGGCCACGGTGGGAATATTTATAGAATGGAAATCAACAAATGTTAAAAAATCAGGGCTGTTTTTCTCTTTTCTGGAGATGCAGATGTCAGGCATTTACTGCAATGCCCAAGGACTTTACGGAAATATACATTTGAATTGTATTCCATAACCAGTCTCATTCTTATTCCATGCTCTGACTAGTTTTCTTCTTGTTCTCTCTTTTTGTAGTGATGCTCTCCTCCAATCCATTCTCAACACTGTTTTCAGAATCATTTTTCTCTGACATGAATGTGATTATGACAATTGTTTGTTTAAAACTCCCTCAATATCTTTTAAAGGAACCAATGTAAGTTTGCTCCTTGCTGAGTCAGATACACCAGGTAGAGTTGTCTCACAAAGTAAACTTTATTTGCAGCAAATGAGATCATGGGGAATAACTCCCAAAGCTGTGACTCCCTGAGCAAGGATGAATAGGTTCCTTTTATTTAGGGTTAGGATGAATATTTAAAAAGGGGATTCTTGTCACCTTATGTAGAGGCAGGCATAAGGTCACTCATGCATCTTAAGGAAACATTCCTATTGCCTACATTCTGTGTTATGTAAATGAAGCTTGTATTCCTCTTTGGGCTGAGATTTCAGTATTATAATGAGGTAAAGGTAATTGTCAGTCATTCTGAAGGTCACTCCATGGTCCTTCTGCACAGGTGTGAGTTGGGGGTTTACGTCCAAACTGGTCTGGGTAGTTTCAGTTGGCTGGAGGTCCTATCAGGACAGTCATTATTGCTTGAGGGTTGGTTTCCCTTTCTATTTGCCTGAGTTAAGAAACAAGCTGGAAAGAAGAGCTTAAGGAAAAATGTAGGACAAAGGTCAGTGAGTACAAGCAGGTGGGCAGTAAAGGTCAGGTCTTGGGTTCTAGCTGGTGTTATCTTCACATCATCTTCAAGATAAAGTTTAAACTCTGTTATTTTAGATCCCTTCCTCTCCTTGAAGTTTTTCAGTTTCAAGTACTACTTGATGGCATCAGCTTCTCCCTTGCCTTTGGGCCTATGTACCTGTAATCCCGTTGTCTGAAAAGTCTTTTTACTCTTTCATTATATGGTGTACTCATTTGCTCTAAGGCTTACTAAAGTCAGAGTGTTGCTTCTGGAAAGGCTTGCTATGCATCTCTCCTCCTGGGTGACACTCCCTTCTTACCCCCAAGACTGTGGATGAATTAACTGTACTTTCTCTCTCCTTTAACCTTGGCATACTTGTGTTTGCTGTATTAACTTCCTTACTTCTCATTATAATCAGCTTCTTGATGGGAAGGCTGAGGTTTTATTTATTTCCTTATTCTCAGCATCGAGTATAGTATGGAACATTATAGGTGACAAAAGATGATTTTGGAACGTGTTGAATTTTTAGGAGAAAAGTTTACTTTAAAAAAAACTTACCACATTTGGGAGAGATAACATAAATGTTTTGAAGTGTTTAAAAACTTGCCATATTTGAATTGTATAGCATTTATTGAAAAGGGAAAGAAAAGGCCAATATGAAGAACTTTAGTGGAGAATTAACAGTAAGACTACTTACATTTGAATAACTTTACATTTGAGTACTTGTATTTGTGATGGAATACTAAAGGAAAACAAATTCTAATTAAGATGACAAATCTTCATTGTCCTAAGTGCAATGAAAAATGTCTGGAGATTTTTCTTTAAATATTAACTTCACAGAAGTAAGTTAGTTATGACATCAGACCATTTGAAATTCAAGAATATTTATCTCTAAGACCATCAATTTAAAACTCCAAGGAAAGTAATAAGATAAATTAAAATTCTTTTAACAACTACAAAAATGTAATCATGGTATAATATTAAATGTTAGAGAAAAGCTTAGATAATACACTCACTGCTTTATCAAATCATATAATTTAGATTTAGTCTTTCTATAATATTAAATACTGCTATGTGTAATGCTAAATTCTAGGGAGTATAGAAAAGGCTTCAAGACTGTTTTTACCTTGGAGTTCATGGCTTAATGGGAGAGAATAATTCCAGCCAGAAAGAATGAAAGGTATGGTTATTTGTTATGTCAGTGTATTTTGATGTTGATGGTGACGATGATGGTGACATGACAACAACCGTGGGGACAATGATGATAGCTCTGCTCACTGAGTAAAAATTTTGTTTCAGGCAATTTGCAAATTGAATCCTCATTGGCTCCTGTCAACAATTCTGCAAGGAAAATCTTTTTTAATCCTCCTGTTTTAGATGATAAGTCTGAGTTTCAGAGAGAAATCACGGAACTTTGTCTCAAGTAGTAACTGTAGATTTATTCTTAAACGGTACATGGTAGATTTAGGTTTCCAGCAAAACCCATCCAACTTTAGAGCCCAGTATATTTTCTTAATATTCCCTGGAATTTGAATCAGAAGAACAAGATGAGTTTTAGTTCTTGTCCCACTTCCTGTTAGGTTAGAGGAACTTGAGTCAGTGAACCCTTCTTCGAGTCCGCTTCACAGCAGTGAAATGGAGATAATAGTCTGTCTTGTGTATATCATAGTGCTTTTATAAAGGCTGAATGGGCAGAAGATCTGAAAAGCTTTTATTCATAAAGTGTAAAGCCCTTTTGGGAATAATTCTTTATACTGGCATACATTGTCATCATAAATAATATACAATATAATAATCGACACTTCTAAAACTACACTTTTGATAATTTCAAAGTTTCAAGGGCACACCACAGAAAAACAACAGAGCAAATGATATAAATGAGGTTATATTGTATAGAGACTATAAACTGTAAGAAGACAAGTTTCTTTCCAGAATTGAGTTTTGGGTGCTAGTAATCTGAAATGTGATTACTAATTTTCCAGGCTCTACCTCCTAACCAGTATTCCTGAATATTGCACTCTTGAAGAAATTTTCATGCTGCTATATGTGCTACTTATTGTTAGGTGAGGACTGACATGAATTATGTATAGCCACATCCAAGGATGAGTTTGAGGTAGAGAGAGCTTGAAGTGGACGCACTGTGGCTCTGTCCCAAAAGTCAAACAGTAACGTCAAGACCTGAAATGTTTGCCTGAGCCTTTGGCCTATATAAATGTATACTTCCCTTTAGTTCTTTTTTTTTTTTTTTTAATGTTTTTCAGTTTTATAGAAAAATAATTGACATACATCATTATATAAGTTTAAGGCATACAGCGTGATGGTTTGATTTACATATATTTTAAAATGATGGGGCACCTGGGTGGCTCAGTCGTTGGGCATCTGCCTTCGGCTCGGGTCACGATCCTGGGGTCCTGGGATCGAGCCCCGCATCGGGGTCCCTGCTCTGCGGGAAGCCTGCTTCTCCCTCTCCCACTCCCCCTGCTTGTGTTCCCTCTCTCGTTGTGTCTCTCTCTGTCAAATAAATCAATAAAATCTTTAAAAAAAAAAAAGAAACCAAAAAAATAAAATAAAATGATTACCACAATAGGTTCAACTAACATCCATCTTTTCAGATAGATACAATAAAAAGAAAGACTGAAAGAAAAAAGAAAAAAATTCTCCTTGTGATGAGAACTCATAAGATTTACTCTCTTAATGACCTTCTTATTAGTGTTAGATCTAGTCATAATGTCGTGTATCACATCCCTAGTGCTTATTCACCTTAAAACTGTGTGTCTTTTGAGCACCTTCCTCCAATTTCTCTCCGTCTCTTTAGTTCTTAATATCAATATTTAGTGTAATTTTTTTTTTTTTGGAAACAACTTTTTGGAACCCTCTTACCAAAGGAGGAAGTTCCTTAGCCATTCTACATGACATCAAAGTACATTCCTGCAACTCAAAGAAAATGAGAAAATCCAATTACAACCCAAGGATTTCTTTTTTCTAATTTTAATTCTAGTGTATTTAATATACAGTGTTATATTAGTTTCAGGTGTACAATGTAGTGATTCAGCAATTCCATATATTACTCACTGCTCATCAAGATAAGTGCCCTCTTCTTCCCTTTATCTATTTCTCCCACGCCCCACCCACCTCCCCTCTGGTAATCATCAGTTTGTTTTCTATAGTTAAGAATTGGTTTTTTGGTTTGTCTCTTATTTTTTCTTTGTTCATTTGTTTTGTTTCTTAAATCCTACATATGAGTGAAATGTATGGTATTTGTCTTTCTCTGGCTTATTTCACATAGCATTATACTGTCTAGATGCAAATGGCAAGATTTCACTTTTTTAAATGTCTCAATAATATTCCATTTTGTATATATACCACCTCTTCTTTATTCATCTATTGATGGATATTGGACTCCTTCCATAGTTTGGCTTTCGTAAATAATGCTGCAGTAAACATGGGGATGCATGTATCTCTTTGAATTAGTGTTTTCAGAATTTTAGGGTAAATACCCAGCAGTGGAATTACTGGATCATATGATAGTTCTATTTTTAATTTTTTGATGAACCTCCATACTGTTTTCCGCAGTGGCTACATCAGTCTGCATTCCCACCAACAATATGTGAGGGTTCTTTTTCCTCCATATTCTCACCAACACTTGTTGTTTTTTGAATTTTTTATTTTAGCCATTTTGGCGTGTGTGAGGTGATATCTCATTGTGGTTTTGATTTGCATTTCCGTGTTGTTGAGCATCTTTTCATGTGTCTTTTGGCCATCTGTATGTCTTCTTTGAGGAAATGTTTGTTCATGTCTTCTGCCCATTTTTAACTGGATTACTTGGGGCTATTTTGGTATTTAGTTATATAAATTCCTTATGCATTTTGGATACTAACCCTTTATTAGATATGTCATTTGCAATATCTTCTCCCATTCAGTGAGTTGTCTTTTAGTTGTGTTGGTTGTTTCCTTTGCTGTGCAGAAGCTTTTTATTTTAATGTAGTCCCAATAGTTTATTTCTGCTTTTGTTTCCCTTGCCTCAGGAGACACATCTAAAAGATGTTGTTAGGCCGAGGACAGGTAAATTACTGCCTGTGCTCTCTTCTAGGATTTTTATGGTTTCAGGTCTCACATTTACGTCCTTAATCCATTTGAGTTTATTTTTGTATATGGTATAAGAAGGCGGTCCAGTTCCATTCTTTTGCATGTAGCTATCCCATTTTCCCAACACCATTTGTTGAAGAGACTGTCTTTTTCCCTTTCCCACTGCATATTCTTGCCTCCTTTGTCAAAGATTAATTGACCACAAAATTGTGGGTTTATTTCTGGGCTTTCTATTCTGTTCCATTGATCTCTGCGTCTATTTTTGTGTCAGTCCCATACTGTTTTGGTTACTACAACTTTGTGATATAACTTGAAGTCTGGAATTATGATACCTCCAGCAATCCCAAGAACTTCTGAAGAAAATCTGGAAACTGATGGTCACATGTAGGCTGCTTATGTTAATCAACAAAACATCTTTGACGAACAAAGAGCAGAATCCCTTGTTTTTATACTTCTTAGTAGCCGAGGATATCTTAGAAATCATTCTAACCGTAAAGCAGAGAGCCTTTGCAAATTAGCAGAAAGAAAATAAAAAGGACAATCAGAAGGAAATGTTCTATACTGATCTGTTCAGTCTGCAAATTTATATCCGTGGAAAGTACCCTCTCTCCTTTTGACAGAGACATTCTGCTCTCCTTGGCTGCTTCCCATAGTTCTGGCCTTGTGGGTATTTGGAAACAGATAAATCAAAAAGAGCTTAAGCATTTAAATGATTATTTGGTTTATAACTGCTACAAGTTAAAGGCCGTTATGCAACTATTTTTTAAATGCTAGTAGCACTCACCTGAGATTCAAACATATTTTTTCATCCTGAGTATGTCTTTGTTTGATTAGCATTATTTTCAACTGTTGATGTTTCCAGGACAAATGTGTATATGTAAGGATGTATGTAAGGCACTAAACTGTTAGTGCACTGAATTAGTTAATGATAGACAATACTAGTAATTAAATGTGCTTGTTAAAATACATTCTAGTATTTCAATATTGCATCATTCTTTTGATGTTTTTGAACATTTATTTTCTTATGTTTGTGGAAAATGCAATGGCTTGCATGGAGTAATTTCAGTGGCCATTTTCTATTCTCAGACTTCTTCCCTCTAGCACTAATGCCTGAAATTTCTATGTCAGAGGATAAAATAAGGTATTCCAGACAAAGAAATACAGGTTTTTAAGATAGTAACTCTGGGAGCAGCTATGTAACTTCTTAGGTTCCTTCAGTCCAAAAAGTAAATATCTGTCTTTTGGGCTTTCCTGAGACTGGGAGAAAGAAGAGTGAGCAGAAAATAATGGAAAATTTCTAAGATCGTGCAACCTTGCCTACAACTGTTATACCTCTGTCATCTAGCGCTGTATGCATGAAGAATATTAACTAAATTTCTTAATGCATTAATAATACAGTTTTTTACTAAAACAGCCCAATGTATTGTATACATGCTTTTTTATACATAGACTTAGAACTGAAATGCAGGCAGTGTGCTTTTATTTCAGAAGTCAAACTGCAACAACATCCAACACTGATTTTTTTCTTGATTCTTTTAGGACTTGAAATAGACAAAAAGCCACATCCAGCTCTGAATTCCTTCAGAATTTTAAATATGTTCCACTCTCTTTGCCTCCAAGTTTCTGATGAGAATTTGGCCCTTAATCAGGACTGTTTTTGCCTGTATGTAATGTGTGTATGTGTACATGTGTTTGCATACGTGTGTGTTTCTTGCCACTTTTAAACTTTGTTCTTTATCTTTCATATTCAATAGTTTGACCATGATGTGACTCAGTATGGTTTATTTATTTAGTCTTCTTAATAGTTATTGAGAGTTTATATCAAAATTTTTTTCTTTTCTCAAATTTAGGAAATTTTTGGTATTATTTTGTGAAGTATGTATTTTTTGTGCCATTCTCTCTTTCTTTACCTTTTAGGGCTCTATTACACATTTGTTGGATTGTTTGATATTATCAAATAGGCCCTGAGGTTCTGTTTACATTTTTCTATCTTTTCCTCTTTGTTTTTTATATTGAATGATTTGTATTGATCTGTATTCAGGTTAACTTACTCTTTCTTCTGTCATTTACCTTAAAAAGTTCAGTCCATGTAGGAAATTTTAAATTTCAGATACTATGTTTTTCAGTCATTGAGAATTTCATGTAGTTTTTTAACCATTATTTTTCTCTGCCAAGATTTATGATTTTTTTTATTCTTTGCAAGTATACATTTACTGTTTTTTTTTTAAAGATATTTTTTATTTATTTATTTGACAGGGAGACAGAGAGCACAGGTAGGCAGAGGGGCAGGCAGAGGGAAAGGGAGAAGCAGGCTCTCTGCTGAGCAGGGAGCCCTATGTGGGGCTCGATCCCAGGACCCTGGGATCATGACCTGAGCCGAAGGCAGACGTTTAACTGACTGAGCCACCCAGGCACCCCTGTTTTGTTTTTTTAATTGAGGAAAATTATCAAAACTAGTTTTAAAATCTTTGTCTCCTTGTTCCAACACTGATTCATCTTGACATTGATCTCAGATAATTTTCTCAGGTAATTACTCATTAGAATGTGTTTTATTTTCCTGGTTATTGGTATGTTGGGTAATTTTCTGTCATAGCCTGAACGCTGAGAAAATTAAGTTGTGAAGAAAGCAGATTCTGTTATTTATCTCCAATGAGTATTATTTCTTTTGTTTTACCAGGCAGTTATCACTGCAAACTGTGTTTTAGTCAGTAGCTCCAGTCTAAGTTTAGCTGTTTTGGTCTTTAGCTGAGCTGCTTTGAATCTATTTCTTACATGAGTGGTTCCAGGATCAGTCAGAGACATGGGTATACAGAACTTGGGGATCCCTTCACTTTGGTTTACTTTGATTCCTCCATTCTCCTCTGTGACCGTGATTTCTCCAACTGCAGTTTTTTTCATTAACACACTTGCCCACTTGCATGTTGTACCTAATGCAATTGGCCTCAGGTTTAAAGCCAGGAAAATGGAATTCACTTTATGTGACGTTCCTCCCCAAACAGTTTCTTCAGGTTGCTAATTTTTTTTTTTTTTTTAAGATTTGATTTATTTCTTTGACAGAGAGAGACACAGCGAGAGAGGGAACACAAGCAGGGGTAGTGGGAGAGGGAGAAACAGGCTTCCCACTGAGCAGGGAACCCAATGCGGGGCTCGATCCCAGGACCCTGGGATCATGACCTGAGCTGAAGGCAGACGCTTAACCGATTGAGCCACCCAGACACCCCCAGGTTGCTAGCAGCCCCCAGGTTGCTGATTTTTGTGTTATATACACATTTTATAGTTGTTTTATGAGGGGGAATTATTCTGGAAGGATTTTACTCCATTCTTAATAGAAGTGGAGATTAATAAGTTTTTGTTTTTTTCTAAGTAATGATTAAAATGTTTCTGTTATGTTGAAGGAACAGATTAAGTGTGTTTATTGTATCTAATTTACCTGCTGGGTAACATAACATGGCCACTTGAAATCACAGAAAAACCAAATTTGTAATTCTTTCTCTTTCATAAAAATCAAATGTCAAATACCTCTTCAGGTTTAACAAGACCTTTTAGTACTCTATCATAATATAAACAATGTGCATCTGTGTGATATGAAAAATTTTCATAATCTTTTCCCATATTGCACAGTAGTATAAAGATTTTACTTTATTTGAAAGATCTTATTTTTTTATAAAGTTATCCACATCAGTGATACACTATGGCGTTTTACATATTCCTGGCTTCAGACGACTTGCTGTAATACTTGGATATGAATGATTAGTAAATGAATTTTCCATTGAATGCTGTATCTATAGCCCTATCATCATTCTCTTAAGCCCTGTCTAAACAACTTCTCTTTCATGTTTTTCCGTGTTTTTGTTTCTCCCAGTAAAACACTGTTCTCATTAAATAAGTTATATACAGTGAGCAATAGATTTTTCACAACACAAATGAATATGCTATTTAGTACTTTACAAAACAAATACTTTATATATTTTGTTACTGAAATAGAATCTAGCAAACATCATAAACTGAACTTGTTAACAATATCAGTACCTTCATGTAAGTATATAACAAAACTCCCATGTAGCATAACTTTTTCCGAACTATCTCATTATATTAAACACTGACAGGGAAAAAAGTGATTTTTCTTTATAGCCTAGAAGCTTACGTTTAAAATATATTGATAATCATGATGGCTTCATGTTATCATTCATTAGAGCAGAATAATTTCACTACAGTCCTCAGCAAAATATGAATTTTACTTGATGACCATGACAGTGCTCTTGTCTTATTTGTCCATCTTATTTGGAAATGAGATACATCTAAAAAGAAATAGTCAATTGTTAAATGAGCCTCCTTATCTGATTCAAAAATAACAGATCCTTAGGGTCAATAGGATTTCTTATTTCCTAATTTGATCAGGGTTCTATAGAACTTTTCTTTATTTTAAAAAAGCAATAAAATATACTAAAATGGAAGAATCCTTAGGCTTGCTATAATCTTCTAAAAGATGATAGAAATCTACATCATTGCCCAGATACAGCATTTCCAATTTAGTACTGTGTTGGAACTATCTGGAAGGGAAATGTTTATCTGATTTGGCAATGTATTTTTTCAAATGTCTTGAATTATGCATTTTCTTGATCTAATTAGGCCTTTTGGGGAACCTAGAATATTGAAAATAATATGCATTCAGTCCATTTTTAAGGAAGCATTTTGCTGAGATCAGAAATGGCAATAATCAGCGTCAAGGTAAAGTACACATCAGTTGTCAAATATAATTACAAATTTTGCAGTGTTATTTATGAAAATACCTTGATATCCCAAATGAATGAAATTAAATTTAGGTGAAGTTATGCTTAAGTATGAGGAAAAAAACATAGAGGAAGAGGAAAGAAGAACTTAATTTGGGGCTTAACTGCAAAAGCAAATTAAAGAAGAGTATGGTTTTAAAATGCAGAGAGCTTGGGCGCCTGGGTGACTCAGATGGTTAAGCGTCTGCCTTCGGCTCAGGTCATGATCCCAGAGTCCTGGGATCGAGTCCTGCATCGGGCTCCCTGCTCAGCGGGGAGCCTGCTTCTCCCTCTGCTTCTCTCTCTCTCTCTCTCTCTGTCTCTCATGAATAAATAAATAAAATCTTAAAAATAAAAAAATAAAATGCAGAGAGCTTAACACTGGGGGAAAATATAAAGGATAATTAGCTATTAACCTGATATTGTTTATATCAGTTAGGGTCTTTTCATGAAGCAGCCCAATAAACAAAGGACACTGAAAATAATTTTTTTCATTTTATTATTTTATTTTATTTTATTATTTTTTAATTTTTTATTGTTATGTTAATCACCATACATTACATCATTAGTTTTTGATGTAGTGTTCCATGATTCATTGTTTGTGCATAACACCCAGTGCTCCATGCAGAACGTGCCCTCTTTAATACCCATCACCAGGCTAACCCATCCTCCCAGCCCCCTCCCCTCTAGAATCCTCAGTTTTTTTTTCAGAGTCCATCGTCTCTCATGGTTCATCTCCCCCTCCGACTTAATCCCCTTCATTCTGAAAATAATTTAATGGAGTAACTGTTTGCAGAGGAAAAAGCTGTTACCAAAACTTGGCAAAAGCTGATTGTAGGAGAGGGGCTACTCTTGTAGGAGCAGCGACCAAAGATACTGTGCAGCCTGGTCAGACCAAAACAGTGAGTGACCTGACAGGGAACAGAGGGGAAAATATCATCTAATCTCTGTCTTTTGCTTTGCCTTCCCTTGGCTGAAACCAGTCAGAAACCAGGGGATGCAGTCCGCTGAGGGCAGCCTCCTGAAACATGTGGTTGTGGGGAGAGGGGCAGACAATGGACCAGAGCGGTAAAAGGAGATTAGTAGCCTTGGGTCATTTTCTTTTGCTAAGATGAATGTGCGTTGATTGGACTTTTTCATATTGTGGTTAACCAATGTTTTCATGTTAGCAAAGTCAAGGTTAGCATGGCCAAAGTATAAAGAGTGAGAGTGCCACACAAACCATAGAAAGAAAAAAGCTCTACCTTGGATGTAACAAAATCACCGGATCATCGCTACTCCATTTTCATTAAGTGAAGCAAAATCAATAGGTTTTGGTGAATTAGAAGTTTTGAGTTCATGTGCTGGCTCTGTCACTTACTAAGTATGTCATCTTGGACACTTACTAAACCTCTTAAGACTAAAATTTCTAAGGGGTAAGATGGTGACAAGTGGTATTAGGAGGAGGAAATATAGCACTCTAGCCATATAAATTAAGGTATATAAGAAATTCTCAGTAAATATTAGGTATTATTAAAGATGTGAGAGTACCAATAATACCATGATTTTCCTAACTTCAATCCTGAGGCTATTTTTTTAAAAATAAATTTCGGTTGCTATAGCAAAAATAAGTCAGTTGGTTTCAGGAGTTCATATCTGATGCCATTTTCTGGGCCACTGTAGAGAAGCTGGTGATATTTCCAAAGTTGGTATGTTGTTTTGTGGCTGATAATTGTATATTTTGGATATACTTGTGTTTTCCAAATCATACACCACTTTAAGATTTTTTTTTAAATATGGAATGATTAATAGGAAAAATAAAAATAACTTCTCTAATGGACTTTGAGGTAAGTAAGGTTCCATCTTGATTCTAAGTGTGGCAAAATTATTTAAATTTTCTTCTAATTTTAGCATAATTTTAGATTTATAGAAAAGTTGAAAATTATAAAGAGGTTTCCTATATATTATTCACTGAGCTCCCCCTAATGTTAAACATCTTATATAACTATGCTGCATTTGTCAAAACTAATAATTAGCATTGGTATACTACAGATTGTTTTGAATTTTTTCAGTTATTCCAGTAATGACCTTTTTCGTTCCAGGATCCAATCCAATATGTTATCTTGCATTTAGGGCAGAGGTTTTTTTGTTTGTTTGTTTTTGTTTTTGTTTTACTTCTTATTTGTATTTTGGGGAAAATACATACAACGTTAAATATGGGGTAAAGGAAATATGCCTTTTTTTAAGATTTATTTATTTGAGAGAGAGAGAGAGTGTGTGCCTGTGGTGGTGGGAGGGGCAGAGGGAGAGAGAGAGAGAGAGAGAATATCAAGCAGACTCCCCACTGAGCATGGGGCTCAACAGGGGGCTTGATCTCCTGACCCTGAGATAATGACCTGAACTGAAATCAAGAGCTGGACACTTAATCGACTGAGCCACCCAGGGGCCTCAAGGAAATAGGCCTTACTAAGCTACATTAGTTTCCTGGGCAACTGTGTAACAAATTGCCACAAACTTAATGGCTTAAAACAAGAGAAATTTTTATCTGATTATGTATAACGTAATATTAGGAAGTATGGCATTGTGTATTATAGGTGTTAATCCCAAATTCCTTTTCTCTCAATTAGAAAGACACCAAAGCCTCAATCATGTTTTAAAGAATTAAACAGTATGAATGATAAAATTTTTTAGACATAAATTCAAGCTGGAAACTAAAACTGTAGCAAATGAATAGTTGTATCCACTTTAAAGGGCTTATTTAATACTTGTAATAGTGAGATGTCTTCTGTTGTTACACTTTCTATCTAGCCTTTTATAATCCACATTTGATTAATTTTGACATTTCAATATAGTCAGACACTTCCAATTTAGCAGTATGATCTAAAAATATCATTGTAACTGAAACAAAAAAAAAAAAGAAAGAAAAGTGAAACAAACTCCTACAACACAATAGCAATTGAAAACAAACACATAAACTCTGTTAATGGCATATTTTAATTTTTATTGAAGTGATATAAATCTGGAAGCACAAATTACAGTGTTAGAATGGTGTTTAGAGAATTCTAGTTCACCCTTAGTTCACAGACAGGGAACTGACATCTAAGCAGATTAGGGGCTGGCCCCTCAGGTCCATTCTCATTATGCCACTATCCATTAAACAGGATTGATACTGAGGAAGCCTAGAGCAGAGGACGGTAGTGGTTAAAAGTAAAAGTTCTGGACAAAACAGGGTTGTGTTCCAATTCCTCCACCTATGTGATTTTGACCTCTTTTTATTTCTAATATCTTAATTTGTGAAATCTGGATGATAATTCTTTTTTAGGTCTGCTAAAAGGTTTAAGTGGTAGCTATTGATGAAATCTATCATTTGTGTAAAGCCGTTATTAAAATTCTGAATTAATGCTATATATACTATAATAAGTGGTTGTATTGTGGTTAGGAGCTCTGACTCTGGAGTCTAAGAAAACTGGTTTTGAGGGGCGCCTGGGTGGCTCAGTTGGTTGAGCGACTGCCTTCGGCTCAGGTCATGATCCCAGGGTCCTGGGATCGAGCCCCGCATCGGGCTCCCTGCTCGGCAGGAAGCCTGCTTCTCCCTCTCCCACTCCCCCTGCTTGTGTTCCCTCTCTCGCTGTCTCTCTCTCTCTCTCTCTGTCAATTAAATAAATAAAATTAAAAAAAAAAAGAAAACTGGTTTTGAGTCATGGTTCTTTGATTTAGCTGTGGGAAAAAAAAAAAAAAAGAAAGGATAATGATAGTGCCTATTTCATGGTACTCTTGGAGTACTCTATGAGATAACTCCTGAAAAGCAAGAACTCAATGAATGTATACATTTCACTGTATTGCTATTAATAAACACGAAGATATAGTGGTGTTGACAAAGGTAAATGACCCAATGAGCACAATAAAGGCTTAAACTAGGACAGTTCTACATTTGATAGGGTATATAATGTCAACAATTATCTTTGAAAAATGAAGTGTTCTTAAGAATTTCTTAATTTTATTTTAGAGTAGGAAAATCAATATAATTTATAACAAGAAATATGATGATTAACAGATAGAGCAATGCATAAGTCTTCTTAGATTTTATGCAGTTCAGGTACTGAAGGTAATTTTTAAGCATCTCAGATATCACCAAGTATTCTGCTTAAAGGATGTCTTTTCATATTTGTAGTCAAATATGGATAGTCATATAGTCAAAGTGGATACAACTATTCATAGTCTCATTTGCACAAAGCAAAATGAGACTACTGGGAATAGTGTATAAGAAAGGGATCCTGCCTGATACAGACTGTCAGAATGTCTTTACTAACATTATGCAAGGACATTGCTTTTTTTAGCAAGAATATATTGCTTCAGAAATCTCATACCTAGAGAATGTTTAAGGGCAGATTATACTAAGTATAGGATAATACTGTCAACATTAACCTAAATAGCTTATTTTAGAACTTGTAAAATAGTACAACATATGGTGGTGACATCACAAGAATTCATCTGTGACAGTACTATGTGTGGTATTTAAGGTCACCCTATTTTTTTCTGTAGTCTTATACATTACCAAACTAATCACCATGAGGAAAAATGCTTTACATTTGGGGGTAATGATGAGTGACAAATGTGAAAATGATTTGACAAAAAGAGCTATCAGTGATAAACCAAACAAAAGCTGTTATAATACTGGAATATGTTGATATTTGAGAAGCAGGCTCTTGCTCAGTGAAATTTTTAATTCTAGACACTACATAACTAATATCCCATACTATTTAGTGTGCTTACCTATCACTTTTAAAATAGCACACTCTAAGATCGATGACCTTAAACTAATTTATTTTTTATTTAATGAGACCCCACTAACATAAGTACATTATATTTTTTAAGCAAAAGTAACCTTTAGAAAGCAGAACAATTTCTTACTGGCTAGATTTAAAAAGAAATTAGAAAAATATACAGGAAAATGGCTTGACAGAAACTAGTTATCTTATAACAGTAAAAGCATAATATAATCATTCATTAATTTATTCAATAAATATTTGTTAAACTCCTACAATATGCTGCCATGCATTATTACAGGAAATGTTTTCTGTGTTAGGTGAGAAAGTTTACAGTTTGAGAGTTCACAGATTTTGGCTTAGAGTAATGATATTAACAATAGTGGACTTGTTGAGAGTGTCATTTCCAATTTTTTAACAGATAGATATAAAGATTACTTGTATATAATGACAGGATTTTATTTTTTTACACTGACATTCTGTAAGTTTATAGTGTTAAAAAAATCATAATGATGTTTCTTGCTTGGTAGTAAGGCAGGATAGATACTCAGACTAATCTTTCCAATAAAAACAACAAAATATTGGGTTAACACATTTTTAAATGAATCAAGAGCAGACAATCATGTGCAAATAATCAGAAGCTGAATAAATGAATCAAAAAGGGAACAAAGAGAGGCGATCTGAGCACTAAAGTCTACTTTCCTATGAAGAGTGCTTGTGAAATACAGTAAACTTGAGATTCAATTTGTATGCATGAAGGTATGTAGGAGACAGGAGTGACAAGTCTAATAGGAAATCCTATTTCACAAAGCTAGGAAAACCTTGAGAAAACAAAATAAAATAGAAGAAAAGTGCTAATATATCAGAAATTAAAACAAATGTAAATAGACTAAATGTAGTAAAGACAAAAAAATGTCAAACTGGATAAAAATACTAATTTCAGATATTCACTATTTGTAAGAAGCATACCTCAGACACTAGAATAAAGAAAGGTTGAATAAAAAATGGAAAATGTATGCCAGGTGAAACTGGAACATACACAAAAGATAGTTCGGTACATATCTAATTTTAAGCAAGGTACACTGTAAGTCAAAAGTCATTCTGGAGATAATGTGTTACTACTTAATATCAATTTACCAAGAAAATATAGCTACTTAAATTTAAATCCAAGAAATATAACCTCAAAATATGTAAATTTTTAAAATGCTAAAATTACAGAGAGAAATAAACATATCTACCATATAGTGGGTTCTTAAAAAAACTTTTACTCATTTATAAATAAAGCTGCCCCCAAAACTTAGGATATAGAGCACTTAAAGCCCAGTTAATAAACTTTATCTAATGTGGGGGCTATACTGTACTCAACAAGTTAAGAATACATACTGTTTTCAAAAACACAAAGGATATTTAAAAAATGACCATGTATTATGCTATGAAAAATTGTGTTATTCACAATAAAAAAAAAATCTCTGATTACAGTGTACGAATTCAGTCAAAAAGATGACTAGAATAAAACTGATATGTTTGGAAATTAGGAAACATTTCTAGATAATGTATACATGAACAAGAAACCAAAAATACAGTTTTAAAATTTGATAACTAAACAATGACAAAAAGACAAAATATTTAAAAAATACATGTGTGACGCAGCTAAAGTGGGGATACTTAGAAACAAATTTATAGGCTATCATAGTTGTATTGCTGCCATTACACACTGCTGCAAAGTTAGTAGCTTCAACCAATACAGATTTATTCTCTTACAGTTCTGTAGGTCAGAAGTGTGCTATGGACTCACTGAGCTAAAATGTCAGTGGGTTTTATCATGTTGCATCTTTCTGACCCACTAACACTCTCCCCCACCCCACACACCTGTCTTCCACTTTTAAGAGCTCATGTGATTAGACCCGACTTTACTGGATAACCCAGGATAGCTATCTTTATCTGTCAAACTATCTGTCTCAGTAACACTGATTACAAAAAAAGAGAGAAGGCACAAATATTAGGAGTAAAAAAGTAGACATGACTAGAGAGCATATAAAAATTAGAAAAAGGATAAGAATAGTATTAAGGACTTTATGCCAGCACATTTGGAAAACTTACATGAAATGGCAAATCCCTAGAAAAATTCAGTTCCTCAAAATGGAATTAAGGTAAAAAAAAAAAAAGCCAAACAATTCCCACATCAAGGATAGAATTAGAGCTGTAGTTAAAAACCATCCTACAAATAGAGTTTTATATGCAAATGGTTTTATATGCAAGTTCTTCAGTCATTTAAGGAAGAAACAAATTCAGTTGTTCACAGAGAATTCCAAAGAATAGAAAAAATCACACTAACCAACATATTTTATAATGCTTCCAAAACTTAGACACAAAAATATATCAAGGACTGAAGAAGAGAGAAAATTACAAATCATACACATTGAATATAGATGAGAAAGATTCTGATTAAAATATTATCAAAGTAAAGCCAGCCACATTTAAAGGAGTTACTATATCACTACTAAGACCAGTTTATCTCCCTCAAAGCAAGTTTCATTTGACATTAGAAAATCATCTATTACCATTTACCAAGTTTTAAAAAACGAAACAAGGGTAAATCATATAATAATTTCACTATATTCAATGTCATAAAATACAGTAAGTATTTCTTAACAGAGTAATAAGAAAAGATAACTTTCTTAATCTGTTAAAAGATATTTACCATAAACCTACAGAAAACATCATACTCTAATGTTTGTATAAGAAGTGAGGTGCCTAGGGCGCCTCAGTGGTTCGGTGGGTTAAGTGCCAACTCTTGGTTTAGGCTCAGGTTGTGATCTCAGGGTCGTGATCTCAGGGTCATGAGATAGAGCCCCACATTGTGCTTGACACTGAGCGTGGAGTTTGCCTAAGACTCCGTATCCTTCTCCCTCTGCCCTTCCCCACTGCTCTCTTTCTCTCTCTCTTTCAATCTCTAAAATAAATAAATAAAGCTCAAAAAAAAGAAGTAGGGTGCCTGCTATTGCCACTGTTTTCACAATCTTTCCTAACAAAATCTTTTCCTAAACAATAAAAAAAGGAAAAGAAATAAAAATTATAAGAATTGGAAAAGAAGATTCCTAATTTCATTATTACAATGATTATTAGATAGAAAACCTCAAAGTGCACCCAGAAAATGCATTAGATTCGGTAAGAGGGCATGGCAAGTTTGAATGCAAAAATCAAAGTATAAAAATTAATTGCATTTATATACACTAGGAAAAACTATCGGTAAGTGAAATTTAATAAGCATACCAATAATGTTATAAATAAAATGCCACTAATAAATATAACATGTACAAGTGCTTTTGAGAAAATTATAAAACCTAATTTGAAGCCTTTTTAAAGATCTACATCAATGGCATTACACTAATGGTAGGAAAACCTAATGTGGTAACTGTTCAGTTATGCCCAGATTGGTCTGTAGAATTAATATAATTTTCTAATAGAAGTTCTAACGGAGTATTCTGTGAGACTTGAGAGATGATTTTTAATTTTATGTGGAAGATCAAAGATAAAAATAGACAAAACACTCCTAAGAAACAATTTAGAATGCCTTTTCAGATACCTGAAATTATTGTATGGTTTTATATATATATATATGATCAATGTAAGTGTTAGAGAGCTCACTAACAGTCCCGTGTATGCATGAAATATTGATTTATGACAAAATTGGCATTCTAGATGAATAAGGAAAGGGCAAGTTCTCTAGCAAGTGATGACTATATATATATATATATATATATATATATAAATCAGTTGTAGATGGAATAAATACAAATGTGTGGTGATACATGTTTAAAAACCAGACGTCCTCTCTGAAAGAAACACCAAATAAATAAAAAAAACTCTGATTTTCAGTGTTTGCAAGTTTCTGCATTGTACGTATTACCATCATGGCCAATTTCATCCTGTCCATGTGATGGCTTCCAGCTGCCCAAATTTCTAAAAATGTAATAATTGGTTCTTGTAAGCCCGTGCAAGCTGTCTCAAGCATACCGTTGATTATTAAAGGCTTAAATTTCAAGTAAAAGACCTATAGAAGACAACATAAAACTTAGGACTTTAAAGTTGGGATAGAGGTGCCCGGGTGGCTCAGCCAGTTAAGCATCTGCCTCTTGATTTCAGCTCAGGTAATGATCTCAGGGTCGTGAGACCAAGCCCTGTGTGGGTCTTTGCACTCAGCATGGAATCTGCTTAAGATTCTATCTCCCCCTCTCCCTCTGTCCCCCCCATTCCACTCACACGGTCTCTCTCTGTCTCTCAAAATAAATAAGTAAATAAATAAATAAAATCAGGATAGAGATTTTAAGACTAAAAATAGGAATGTTATAAGATTAATAATTTTGATTAGAGCAACTTTCATTTATCAAAGGGTACCACAAAATTGAAGACAAACTTTTTCAAGAAGTATTAACAACACAATTTTTTTTCCAGAGAATATAAAGAGCTCCCACAGCTCAACAAGACATATGAACAAAAACATGAACAGTTATTTCACAGAAGTAGAAACACAAGTGGTTAATAAACATGTAGTAAGGTTCCCAATGTCATAAAAATCACAGAAATGTAAATTAAAGCCATTGCCAGATGCCATTTTACTTCAACAAGGACAACAATTTTAAGTCTGACAATATCAAGTGTTGAAAAGATGTGAAATAATGAAAACTCTTATTATATAGTAATTGTGAGTATAAATTGAGAAAATAATTTTGGTAAAAAATTTGGAATCATTTAGTTAAATGATTTCAGATCAGAGGTTTTTGACTGAGGTCCATGGACCCTCAGAAGGTATGTGAATAGATTTCAGAGAGTCTGTGCTCTTAGATGGGAAAAATATTTCATGTTTTTTTTCGTTAACTTTTAACTGAAAGTTAGCATTTCCTTCAATTTTGAACAAAGGGAACGATCTACCAGTAGTATTAGCAATACCTAGGATTTATCACCACAGAAATTATAGATATGATCATACCACATTATGGTTTTTATGATATTCCCAAATATAATTTATGCTAACCATTTCTTTGAAATTTTAGCAGTAATTACACAACTGTTAGATTTTTTTCAAATGAGATTAAAGAAATTTATTACTTTAACACTTATTTTAAAAATGTTTTAATTGTATTTTCAAACAATTGGTTTTATTTTAACTCCATTATTTTACTTATTTAAATGTGTAAAATGTTTAATTCTTATAACATCATTATAAAAACAGCAGGAGAGGCTTCTATGAGCTACCCAAGGGCTTTGTAACATGAAATAGTTTTGAGTCATGGCATATGAGCATTAGGAATCTGTGCTAGAATGTTCATAATAGCACGATTTATAATCATAAGAGGGCTGGGAACAATTGAAAAACTCATCAGTTCTGAAATGGACACAAAAATTGTTTATTTGTACAATAGAATATGATATTGTCATGAAAATAATAAGCTACAGTTTTGTTTTTTAACAATACGGATAACTCTGAGAAACAAAATACCAAAAGAATAAGTTGCAGAAAACATAGTAAAAAATTTATTTGTATCATACACAAAAACATTCAAAAAATTAAATAATACTTGTTTAGGGATTCAAAAAATGTGGCAAAACTGTTTTTAAAAGTAAGGGAGTCAAAGATACAAATGTAGGGATCCGAAGGGGTACATGCACCCCAATGTTTATAGCATCAATGTCCACAATAGCCAAAGTGTGGAAAGAGCCAAGATGTCCATCGACAGATGAATGGATAAAGAAGAGGTGGTATATATACACAATGGAATATTATGCAGCCATCAAAAGGAATGAGATCTTGCCATTTGCAACGACGTGGATGGAACTGTAGGGTGTTAGGCTGAGTGAAATAAGTCAGTCAGAGAAAGACATGCATCACATGACCTCACTGATATGAGGAATTCTTAATCTCAGGAAACAAACTGAGGGTTGCTGGAGTGGTGGGGGGGTGGGAGGGATGGGGTGGTGGAGTGATAGACATTGAGGAGGGTATGTGCTATGGTGAGCGCTGTGAATTGTGCAAGACTGTTGAATCATAGATCTGTACCTCTTAAACAAATAATGCAATATATGTTAAGGAAAAAAAAAGAAGATAGCAGGAAGGGAAGAATGAAGGGGAGTAAGTCAGAGGGGGAGACGAACCATGAGAGACGATGGACTCTGAAAAACAAGCTGAGGATTCTAGAGGGGAGGGTGGTGGGGGGATGGGTTAGCCTGGTGATGGCTATTAAAGAGGGCACATTCTGCATGGAGCACTGGGTGTTATGCACAAACAATGAATCATGGAACACTACATCAAAAACTAATGATGTAATGTATGGTGATTAACATAACAATAAAAAAGGAAAAAATAAAAAAAATAAAAGTAAGGGAGTAATAAAGTTAATTTAGGATAGCGGTAACATCTGAGCAAGGAGGGAAGTGGATGGTGGGGAGGTATGTAGAGCTCTTAAAAGATGAAGGCAACACCTTTTATTTAAAGAAGTGTTGTGGAGGGGGTTGCCTGGGTGACACAGTCAGTTAAGCAGCGGACTCTTGATTTCGGCTCAGGTCATGATCTCAGTGTCCTGGGATCAAGCCCCATGTCAGGCTCTGTACTCAGTGGGGAGTCCTTGGGATTCTCTCTCTCTCCCTCTGCCACTTGCCCACCCTCAGTGCATGCTCTCTCTCTAAAATAAGTGAATAAATCTTTTAAAAAAATGTGGGTACAGAGCTGTTCATTGTATAAAATATTACATATTTTATAACTATTGATTTGAATTCAGTCAGTATTTAATAGTAACAATATAGCTCTTGTTTTATATGTCCTTTATATAGCTATATCACATTTATATGTTAGATTAATATTTTTTACAAGAGCATATAAGAGCAGGGCTTTTGTTCTGTACCCCTAACCTTCTCTATGCTACAGATATAGGTGTGACCTAATAGACATAAAGATGCTTTTGCTTAACTTAAAGAGTTGCAATTCATCAAAATGCTTAGAAAATGGGGAGGAAGGTCATTTGAAAAGAGAATATGGCAAATATGAAAAGTCACATGGAAGAATGAATTAATGGAAGAATGGCAAACTATCTTTACTGTTATCCAAGGATGAACTTTTTGTCTACGTGTTGGTTTATTTGCTTCTTTATTGCTTGTTTAAGCTTGATATCTTAAAAAGAATTTGGGGGAACTTAAAAAGACTAGTTTCAAAATAAGTTTCCTGGGATAGTGGTAGGTTGATTTCATTTGTAAACAGAGGTGAGAATTCCACTAACTTTCATGTGTTCTCTTGAAAAACAATGACACAATATCCAATTACCTTGAGAAATATAGAAAATAGTAAAGGCACATACCCCAAGCAGACCTTTGAGAATGAAAAGAAGGCCAAGTTTATATATGAATAATTATTTAACACTTTGCCAGGTTAATGAAGTTGGCGACTGACCCCAAAATGACTCTGATCACAGATGTGAATTTGGAATTTGGCATAATCTTACTCCTCTGCATTCTTCATATAGCAACCATATAGAAGTTTCTGATGGACATTTAAAGCAGAGAATCATAATAGGAGCTATCTTTAAGGTAGACATAAAAGCAATTGGAAATGTAATGGATTTTTCCCTTTTTTTGTAGGGGAAGTAAAATGATGATGATGTAATAACAGCAACCCGTTAATCATCATGCTTTGGGAAGCGTGAAGACAAAAAGTTTGTTTGATTTTCCAGTGGGAGTAAGTTAATTTTAAGAAAAACAAAGATATATTAGATTTAAAAGGGTCTTTTGTTTGTTTGTTTTGTTTGTTTGTTTTTTAAAGTCAGAATGGCAGATCCAAACACCTGACGTAGAGGGCTGCATTGAGAAATCTAAGCAACAGTTTTGTTCTTCAGAGTTGGGTGTACTCTCAGGGAATATTTTTAGCAATTGCACTGTTTTGTGTTATTTGAAACAGATGTATGTCTAAACATAGTGGTTTGCTTCATGGCATCAAAGATATGGTAAACATGATAATTATATGCTCACCCTTAATTCTAGTATATCCTACTTTTCATTTTATTGAAATGATTTTGGTATTTCATCCCACAGCTTATGCAAATTCGCACACACCTGTGATAAAAATGTTGTCCTTATTTAGTGTTTGAATATAGACAGAATAAAAGAAATACCTCATCCCTCAAAGGAAGGTGTCTTTTTCCTAAGAAAAGTGGCATGCCTTATCATTTGCACTAATTATGCACTTTATTTCCCATTAAAAGCACATTTCAGACAGTTAAGTCATTAGGCATTTCTTTTCCTTCTGAAATATTGTGATGATACTACTGAGGCTGATCTTGAGGTTTTCTTTTCTTTTTTTTTTGAAATATACCAGAAACTGCTTTTTTCTCCAAATACCAGTAAATTATTTAAAAATTATTACAAACAAAATCAAACCCATCCAGAATATTGTTTTTGGGATTGTGGAATAAGAGGGGTAAACATTAAACAGAAGAGAACATAATATGAATATTCTTAAAAGCATGTACCATTCTGTTTATTCTGTCAATATTATTGTGATATGAATTACCAAACCTTAAAGGGATTTTTGTTTACCATCAAGCTATTCTAATTTCTGTTCAGAGGAATAGGCACAAAGAAAGGCAATGAAGCTTTGCCTAAAAATTGTCAGTATGATGAGGACTGAGACATGACTACATTAAACTTAATATTGATTGAAAATCCTTGATCAGAGATGGGAAAATTCAAAAAGCAACTTTCCTGAAAAGGAAATAGGAGTTGACCTGTAAAGTCAAGAGTTGAATATGAAATGACCTGAAGCAGTGTGCTCAACTGATTTGAATCTTGTACAGTACTAACACAGATAAAATAATTCTTGTGCATTACTTACAACCTTATCAGTGTCTGCGACTCTAGATCTTCATAGGAGGTCTTAGCTTCCAGGAGTCCTGAAATGATCGTTTACTTAGGAATCCATTATCTGAGGGAGGCCCTTAGAGGAGTTTACTGCACTAGCTAACAGATGGACACAATTGCAATAAAGGGTATATAATTGAGATAAGGTATATAAAACAAAGATTCTAGCAACTGTGATACCGAGCCTGTTTACCTCTTCTATGGTAAAGAAATGTGTGGCAATACTCAAGAGCCCAGGGATTTGGAAACCTGTCATGGGAAAAACAAACAAACCAACCAAAAAATTTAAAAAAAAATGTTCCTGTGTTGTCAGAAATGACACTGAAAGTCAAGAATTTTTTGAACAAAAACTTCTGTTTTAAACAGGAAACAATTCCACCATCTACAAAACTCTAGATTGAAATATTGCTACATTATTAGATCTCTAAAGAAAAAATTTCCCTTACTTTACGCTTAAGAATTCTGTTTGTTTTCCATTGATAGCATGTCTCAATTTGATCTGATTTGGAGATTTTCTTAGAATTCTCTGTCAGCATTTTATCTGTTTGCAGCATTACTACTATAAAAAAATGTTACTTGGTGGGTTGATTCCGAAATATGCTTTTCCTAACTGCCATGCGATTTGGGGACAAAAATTTAAGCTCCATGGTAGTCTTCTGAAGTACATAAGTACTTTAAAGAAAGATAGACTTGAGATTTTAATCTGCAGAAATGTGATTTATGGTTTTTACAACACTAAAAATAGAAGTTTACATTTTAATATTTCCAAACAGCAAGTATAACACTAATTTCACAAACTTAAGTGCATTTGCCTTTCTTAGATACCACTAACATGCAACTATCTTTGTTACATATGAAAAGTAATTTGGAGAACATTAAAATGAGGACTAAAGTTAGTAAAGGACTGAATTGAATCTGTGTGGCTATAAACTTACTGTAATTCTGAGTCAATCTTCTTTTATCATTTTATGACTTGTGATGATAGGTGCTTTCAAAAGTCACAGTATTATTTTTTCTGTAAAAATGATTCTGATTTATAAAAAAGTCCTAAATAGGCTTTGATTGCATTTATTTGCATTTTACCTTTATATACTAATACCTTTACAGTTTTAGCTCATGCATTTCAAAACGCAAGAAGTCTGTAAAGAAAATAGAAGCTTCATCGCATATAAATGAACAGTGCTTACATAGCAATTCAAGTTAGCCCATTGCTTGTAAAGACATTACTTTTACTAATGACAAATATGTTCCACTATCATAATCATAAATCAGTTCCTACTGTGCCAGTCCCCAGTAAAACAGCTCTTAAATAAAACATTCCAGAAATGCAGTGCTGAGGGAACAACAATAACAAAAAGTACAGCTTATCATTTCACTTTATGAAAATATTAGCTGGGTATATTATTTCTACCTTAATTTGAGTCCTGTGCTCTTAATATCTATTCGTTCTTCCACATTCTCTTTTGGACTTCTGGGCATAGAAGTTCTTCATTCTTGCTGATGCTCTTACTAATCTCATAAGGGAAGAAATTTCATTCATTCTTCATTTTACCTTTTAATCATTATAGACCTCTATTTTAGAGAATAGTCTTTATCCTTAGAAATAAATATAAGAAATCAAATGCAGGGTGTTCTTTGGAAAGAAAGGTACCCCCCCTTGATTGGCAAAGGCAATGGGTAGTGATTTCACATTATAATACAGAGGCAAGGCCCATGGCCTTGGCCTTGAGAACTTTATAAAGTGAAAAGGTTAAAAAATAAGACAGTTTTTGAAAAACAAATTTGTTCAAATACTGAACAACCAAT
The DNA here is from genome assembly GCF_003265705.2 of Callorhinus ursinus. NCBI lineage: Eukaryota > Metazoa > Chordata > Mammalia > Carnivora > Otariidae > Callorhinus > Callorhinus ursinus. Next base: position 34,189,703 of record NW_027397072.1, on the reverse strand, counting down.
ATTACAAATAGTGCAAAGTTGCTCTAACATTTCTGTGCCAGCTTTATCAGGGAAATGCTTCCTAAGCCTACTTACACACTTTCCCTTTCTTTTCTAACTAAAAGGTAGAGATGTAGAAATGACAAAATAGAAATAAAGACATAATTTTGTGATTTCACAAAACAACTGTGAAATTGGAATGAAAAGTGAAATATGTTATTTGTAATGCAAATTGAATTTACCCCACAGTCAGTGACCTAAAAGGACTTAGCATTATAAGGCAGTACAAGGTCCCACTACAGTTCAAGGTGTCTACATTGATCTGCCTTGACCATGTCCACCTTCTGAAGATCTAGTAGAATCTTGAAGAATACCCTAAATTTTCAGGCAAATGCCTTATACATACTATTTTCTTTATTTTTGTGAGAGAGAGAGAGAGCATGTGTGCATGCCCACTTATGCAAGCTAGGGGTGGGGAAGGGGCAGAGGGAGAGAGAGAATCCTAAGCAGGCTTCATGCTCAGTGCAGAGCGAATTCAGGGCTCCATCTCTGGACTCTGAGATCATGACCTGAGCCGAAATCAAGAGTCAGACACTTAACTGACTGAGCCACCCAGGACCGCCCCTCCCCACCACATACTGTTTTCAAAGGAGATCCTGGAGCATGTGTAAAGGGAGTTACCTCTATATCTTGAATAAGGTGCATAAAATAATTTATTTTGACAATCAGAAATGCAGTTACATCACAGGGTGTTTAAGTGAAATTAACTTGAGGAAAAAACACGCAGAGGGAATAATAAGTTAAATACCACAGTATATTAAGCCAGCCTACTTAATCTGTATGCCATGGGGATAAGTTTGGGATGGGAAATCCAGCTCTCCTTATCTTGGTCTCAATTCCGTGTAAGTGTGAACATCTTGCCAGGCTGAAAGTGGCTCTAGTTCTTCAAAATGTATAGGTTTTTCTATCAGATCCTCTGATTGGGTATGACAAGCAGGAAATTTATTCAATTTTAGCAACTCCTAGATGTTATTTGAGAATTACAGTATTATTTATAAAACATCAGATGCCTTTGAGAGTCATCATTGTGGAGTACAGGGTAAGACTGAGTGGTTTACTGGTTCTAAGATATTTTATAATATTTGTATAAAATATTTCTCCTTATATTTTTCTCATTTAACATGTAAAGTAAAATGCCTCTTCCTAGATCATCTGTACTATAATATTATGCTTTTTCTTCTTCATAAGTGACACCAGCTAGCCAGACACAAAGAGAGCCTCTGTTTGATATTAATGGGACTGATTTTTCAGCCACGAGAGAGAGATGCTTTCTTTGTTGATTTTAAAAATTAAGGCCAAATCCAAGTACAGCAGCATAAAGATATTCCTTTGCATCCAGATTGGAAGTTCAAACTAATGCAACTAATTCTAACTAATGCAAAACTCCTTAAAAACTTGAAAACAACAACAAAACTCCTGGTCCTCTGAACTGCTATCCAAGCCATCAGTCCTCTTAATACTTGGGTGAATAAAAAAGCTTTAAGGGAAAATAATTAATTACCAGGGTAGCAATAAAATCACAATGGCCATTATTGTCCCTACTGAAGGGATATACTGGGTGCTGAAATGACACAGGTGAACAAGACTGGGTCCTCTGGGAAGACGTCATAAGAAGTCTTTTAAGATAAATGAATCTCCCACTGTGGCAGTGTTCTTTCTGATACCCTGTTATTACATTATTTTCTCTTTTTTTATAGTTTCAAGGTTTTTATTCAAATTCTAGTTAGTTAACATATAGTGTAATGTTATTAGTTTCAGGAGTAGAAGTTAGTGATTTATCACTTACATACAATGCACAGTGCTCATCACAAGTGCCCTCCTTCATCCCTATCACCCATTTAGCCCATCCCCCGCCTGCCTCCCCTCCAGCAACCCTCATTTTGATTTCCCTGGTTAAGAGTCTCTTTTATGGTTTGCCTCTCTCTCTCTTTTTTTTTTCCTCCATGTTCATCTGTTTCATTCTTAAAATGCACATATGAGTGAAATCATATGGTATCTGTCTTTCTCTGGCTGACCTTTTCATTTAGCATAATACACTCTAGCTCCATCCACGTTGTTGCAAATGGCAAGATTTCATTCTTTTCATAGCTGAGTAATATTCCATTATGTGTGTGTGTGTGTGTGTGTGTATATATACCACATCTTCTTTATCCATTCATCAGTGATGGGCTTTTGGGCTCTTTCCATAAGTTGGCTATTGTTGATAATACTGCTATAAACATCAGGGTATGAGTATCCCTTCAAATCAGTATTTTTGTATCCTTTGGATAAATACCTACTAGCGCACTTGCTGGATTATAGGGTAGTTCTATTTTTAACTTTTTGAGGAAACTCCATGCTGTTTTCCAGAGTGGCCAGACCATTTGCATTCCTACCAACAGTGTGAGAGGGTTCCCCTTTCTGTCCTTGTCAACATCTGTTTCCATGTTGTTCCTTTTAGCCATAATGACAGGTGTGAGGTGATATCTCGTTGTAGTTTTGGTTTGTATTTCTCTGATGCTGAGTGATGTTGATAAATTTTCATGTGTCTGTTAGCCATCTGCATGTCTTCTTTGGAAAAATGTCTCTTCATGTCTTCTGCCCATTTCTTGACTGGATTTTTTGGTTTTTCGGTGTTGAGTTTGATAAGTTCTTTATAGATTTTGAATACTAACCCCTTATCAGATATGTCATTTGCAAATATCTTCTTCTATTCTGAAGGTTGCCTTTTAGTTTGGGGGAAAAAGAGTAATTTTATCTTTGTTTTAGAACTCTCCAAGAACCTTTTTTTGGCAGAAAATTGAATTGAGTGAAGACCCCAAATAGTCAAAGCAAGCTTGAAAAAGAAAAGCAAAGCTGGAGGCATCACAGTTCCAGACTTAAGTTATAGTCTAGTAATATAGTATAGATCAAGACAGTATGGTACTGGCACAAAGACAGACATACAGAACATTGGAACAGAATAGAAAACCCAGAAATGGACCCACAATTAATATGGTCAACTAATCTTTGACAAAGCAGTGACAGAATACCCAATGGAAAAAAAGACAATCTCTTCAACAAATGGTGTTGGAAAAATTGGACAACAATATGAAAAAGAATGAAACTGGACCACTTTCTTATACTATACACAAAAATAAATTCAAAATGGATGAAAGACCTAAATGTGAGATAGGAAAACCTCAAAACCCTAGAGAACACAGGGAGTAACCTCTTTGACGTTGGCCATAGAAACTTCTTACTAGATATGTCTCTGGGGTCACCTGGGTGGCTCAGTTGTTTAAGTGTCTACCTTCAGCTCAGGTCATGATCCCAGGGTCCTGGGATGGAGCCCAGCATTAGGCTCCCAGCTGAGCAGGGAGCCTGCTTTTCCCTCTCCTGCTCCCCCTGCTTGTGCTTTCTCTCCCTTCCCCCCGCGTCAAATAAATAATTTTTTTTTTTAAAAAGATATGTCTCTGGAGTTAAGGGAAACAAAAGCAAAAATAAACTGTTGGGACTTCATCAAGATAAAAAGCTTCTGCACAGCAAAGGAAGCAATCAACAAAACTAATTCAGAATTCAGAAATGGGTCTCATTTGGCTAAAATCAAGGTATTGGCTCTGCTGCATTCCTTTTGGAGGCTTTAGGGAAGAATCCATTTCCTTACATTGGCCACAGCTTCTACAGGTTGCCTAAATTCCTTGCTCATGGTCTCTTCTTCAAATCCAATAATATCTTCACATTTGTCTGTCACACTGACCTGTTTTTGTTATCATATATCTCTTTCTCTGTCTCTGATTGTCCTGCCCCTTCCTCCCCTTGTAAGTACCCCGTAATTACATTGGAACCACTTAGGTAATCTAGGATAATCTTCCATTTTAAAATCCTCAATTTAGTCACATCTGCAAAGTTCCTTTGCCAGGTAAGGTAGCATATTTAGAGTCCAGGGATTAAGGTGTGGACATCTTTGGCAGGGGAAAGGGCAGTGGGCACGGGGATGGGGGTTGGGAGAGGAGGCCATTATTCTAACCACCATGTCAATTTTTTATAAAATCTGAGGTTTGGTTGAATAGATGACATATTGCAGATGTTCAATTAACATTTTAAAAGTTAGTATATAAATAATGTTTAACACAATGTCACTCAAATGATGTATGTCATAAAAGTATGTTCTAAGTTTTCACCCAATTATCCACCTTTCCCATTACAATATTTTCAGTACAGTAAAGATCTGTGGAGGGCCAACAGTGTCATAAGTTACAAAATCCTGTGGTAACTCCACTCTGTGAAGCAGCTCAGATACCTCACAATGGAGTTGTTCTGTAGGAAATGAAACAGGAAATTTCATCATATTTGGCCCACTCAGCAGAAGAGCTCTTCTTTGTTTTAAAAGGAACGATGCCAAGGTGATGTTTCCATTTTTCTCACCTTTGCTCTCTGTCTTATTTTCTCTTTCCTAGGGGTTTCTTACGTACTGTTTTATACCATGATTTTTAAATTATAAAGCATAAGATATTAAAATTATGATTATAAAGCATTAATATTTTCTGTATCAGTGCTACTTTAACTTTTCTTTTTAAAATTGAAATTATATACTTCATTTTCCAAACTGCCTATTTTGGAATCTAACCAGTATCTCTCTCTTACCTGGAAATTCAATTTGTCTTTGTAGCTGAGTAACCATGAAACCAGAAAATCTCGAGTTCTGTGGCTTGGTAAAGGACTTACTGGAGCTGAGAGAAAGAGTTGCAGCAGATAAAATTCTCTATATCCTTAGATAGTCTAAAAAACATTTTTGCCTCCTTTTATTTACTGGCTCATTTACAAATGTTTGTATATAGTTATTTCACGGTCCATAAGGGCAGAGGGTTAAATTATTCCATGGCATAGTATTGTCTCCTATCTTTGCAGAGCCCCCGCCTTGTTGATTGGTTGATTCACTTTTATTTTTTAAAGATTTTATTTATTTATTTGACACAGAGAGAGAGCACAAGCAGGGGGAGCAGCAGGCTGAGGGAGAGGGAGAGGGAGAAGCAGGCTCCCCGCTGAGCAGTGAGCCCAGTGGAATCATGGGCAGGGACCCTGGGATCATGACCTGAGCCGAAGGCAGACGCCTCGCCGACTGACCACCCAGGTGCCCCAGTTGATTCACTTTTATTTTCATTCTTCACTTCCATTTTCCTCCCTCTATAGCCTTTGACTCTGTTTGATTTTTACTTTTGAGTTTTTATGTGTCCTTTTAAAATTGTTATTACAGGGGCTTCTGGGTGGCTCAGTCAGTTAAGCATCTGACTCTTGATTTCAGCTCAGGTCATGATCTCAGGGTGGTGAGATCGAGCCCCATGTCGGGCTCCACACTCAGCATGGAGCCTGCTTAAGATTCTCTCTCACCCTCTCCTTCTGCCCCCCCTTCCCCCCCATGCTCCTGCACACATGCATGCGTGCTCTCTCTCTCTCTCATAAATAAATAAATATGTAAATTTATTATTACAGTTTAGTATGTTTTTGCCTATAAACATTATAATTTACATAAAATTCAGTATTTTTATTTTTCTCATTAAACACTGGCTTTTTAATAGCTATCCATGTTATAGAGGATACGTGCAGTTATTTGCTTCTGTTAACACTCTCCAGTATATGCCCACTATATTTTTCATACTTACTTACCTATATATGGGCTCATATATTGCCTTCAGCTATCTAACTTGAGTAAACACAGCGATGGATAATCTAGTGATTATGGATTTTTGTGAGAAGTTCTTTTTTTTTTTTTAAAGATTTTATTTGTTTATTTGAGAGAGAGAGAGAATGAGAGATAGAGAGCACAGGAGGGAAGAGGGCCAGAGGGAGAAGCAAACTCCCCGCCGAGCAGGGAGCCCGATGCGGGACTCGATCCTGGGACTCCAGGACCATGACCTGAGCCGAAGGCAGTCGCTTAACCAACTGAGCCACCCAGGCGCCCGAGAAGCTCTTTTTTTGATATGAACCCTGGAGTATCATTGCTAGGTCAGCAATCTTGACTCAAGTAAGTACCCCCAGGGAATTTTCAGTCTGTTTGTACCTGTCTTGCCCCCCCCCAGCAGTGTGTGAGTGTTCGTGCTTCGTCCTCACCAATATATGGCATTCTAATATTTGTTAATCCGTAAGGTAAAAGTAATATCTTACTGTTTTAATTTGTATTCCTCCAATTACATATACAGTGTATTTGAGCATTCCTTCCTACTCATGCATTAACCATTTTGCTTTTTCTTTCTGTGGATTGCTATTTAACATCCTTTTCCCTCCTGTCTGTTATGTTTATAGTTCTCTTTTGTTGATTTCCTGGATAGCTTTATCGTAGATGCTAATCACTTATTAATCGTAGATACAGGCTCTGTCTCATTCTTCCATATTTATAGGCTGTACTTGGGGGTTCCACAGTGGCCTTTGCTTAATGAGACATTAGTTACAACTTTAAAAAGTTCCAATAAATCTGCCAACATAAGCAACTCATAGTTTGCAGTAACTCAAGGGAATAGATTATGAGTAAACTGTCACCTTCATTTTATGGTTATGGGAAGTAAAAGCATTTCTCCCCCATGTCTGTATTCAGTCAAGATTGTGTGTGTATCATAACCTTGGACTATGTCGACCAAGCCTAGTTGGAACTGCCTTTACCAGAATTCCCTTCTCTTTGGGTTAGGGTTGTCCATAGAGAAAAACGCTGTGGGATTTGGAGGGTGGATGCGAAACAGCAGTCATTTCTGCATCCTAAAGGTCAGTATAGGGTTCGAGGAGCTGCCACAAGTTGTAGGATTGTCACTGATACGCTGGCTCCCTTTGTTGATTTGGAGCAACATCTGTGCCTCAAGTCCTCCAGCTCCCACAGCATCTTCTTCTGAGCTTTTCCAAAGAGCTGGGTTTCCTGTTGAATTTCCTTCTTTAACTTCTGTGTGATTTATGTATGTGGTGAAGGATGCCAACTTCACCTGTGGTCACCTGCATTATCAAGGGTGAAGGGAACTTGAGACAGATGTGGATTCTAGTTGCTTAAAGCTCTTTTATACTTTTACGCATCTAGATGTTCTTCACACCTACCAACCTGGCAACTTCAGACTTAGTACCAGACACAGAAACAATAGCTTTATATAAACATCTCCCCAGTTTCCATAATTAATTGAAAAGTCTAACCCCCATAATAAATCCCTTATTCCAAATCACTCACAGTTTTTCTGCTTCTCTGGCCAAATTCTGATACAATGTAGGTACAATAAAGATGGAAATATACACTTTTATGAAAATCTACAAACACAGAAATTTACTTATCACCGACCGAATCAGACTGGGGACGTAATTCTGAGCAGGTGAAATACATGCTTTATTTATGGAGGCAGATAGTTTGGTAGAAAAGAGAATCAACTATGTTATTTATACTCTTTAAAAGCAATCATTTCTTGGGGCGCCTGGGTGGCTCAGTTGGTTAAGCGACTGCCTTCGGCTCAGGTCATGATCCTGGAGTCCCGGGATCGAGTCCCGCATCGGGCTTCCTGCTCAGCGGGGAGTCTGCTTCTCCCTCTGACCCTCTTCCCTCTCATGCTCTCTATCTCTCATTCTCTCTCTCTCAAGTAAATAAATAAAAAATATTTGAAAAAAAAGTTAAAATCTTCCTTAAAAAAAAAAAAGCAATCATTTCTTTAATTTCAATTCCAGTATAGTTAACATACAGTATTATATCAGTTTCAAGTGTACAGTATAGTGATTCACCAATTCTGTACATTATTCAGTGCTCATTATGGTAAGTGTGCTCTTCATCCCCTTCACCTGTTTCACCCACTGCCTACCCACCTCCCCTCTGGGAACCATCAGTTTGTTCTCTATGGTTAAGAATTTGTTTTTTGGTTTTTCTCTTTTTTTGTTTGTTTTATTTCTTAAATTCCACATATGAGTGAAATCATATGGTATTTGTCTTTCTCTGACTGACTTATATCACTTAGCATTATACTCTCTAGATCCATCCATGGAACCCTTTTTCTCCACATCCTTGCCAACACTTGTTTCTTGTGTTTTTGAGTTTAGCCATTCCAGCAGGTGTGAGGTGATAGCTCATTGTGGTTTTGATTTGCATTTCCCTGATAATGAGTGATATTGAGCATCTTTTCATGTGTCTTTTGGCCATCTGTATGTCTTCTTTAGAGTAATGTCTGTTCATGTCTTCTGCCCACTGAAGAGCAATCATTTTTTAACCTACTTTGGATAATGGACCACTTTGGGAATCTGGTAAGAAGCTGTGACTTCTTTCTCAAAAAAAAAAAAAAAAGTACAATGTTTTGTGTACTAGTTTAGTATGTTCACAGATTTCCTAAAGCCTGTCAGTAGACCCCTAAATCATTGAAGGGGTTATGAATCTCAGGGTAAAAATTACTATCCTAGGGGCGCCTGGGTGGCTCAGATGGTTAAGTGTCTGCCTTCGGCTCAGGTCATCATCCCGGGGTTTTGGGATCCAGCCCTACACTGGGCTCCCTACTGAGCAGGGAGCCTGCTTCTCCCTCTCCCTGTGCTTGCCACTCCCCCTGCTTGTATTCTCTCTCTAATAAAAAATTTAAAAATCTTTAAAAAAAATTACTGTCCTAGACCAAGGCACACATTGTATTTCTTGCCAGTTTAGTTTGTGCCTGATTAGCTCATTTCTTTAGAACCTGGTTCTAAAATGGATGAGATCACATATTCAACCCACGTATAGTCCAAATGTCTTAGCTCTTCCAACCAACACAGGTCAGATGTCTTTCACATGTGTGCTATGAGTCACAAGCAGGATCTAATGAGAACATAAGGATGTGAAAATGTATTTCACATAAATAGATGAAAATTTATTCCTGCTGGCTGTAATTAACAATTGAAATTCCTGCCAATGGGTGGTTGATGGTACTATCTTGTACTCAAGGTAACCAACTTTGAATTTATGGTCTCGACAATAGTGTCTTGCTTTTGAAGCCAACAGTTGATGATAAGCAGTTAAACTGTCCAATGTTCTTTGATAACTTTCTTCTGTTTATGTTTCTGTGTGACTGCCAGAGTCCAGAAATCCAGAAAGTTTCCATCTATCACTGTGGAACAGCAAGCAAACATGGCCAATGACAAGGCTTGGTAATATTCAGTAAAATTTAGTTAAGGCAGATTCAAATTTAAACTACTGCTTTTCCAAGCCAAGAACAAATAGATACCAGACATTGATGTGGAGGGAAACACAACTGATTAAACAGTTTTCTAATAGCTTTTGTTTAGAGTAAAATATTTCCATTTTTTTTTAAATGATGAGCAATCATTTCTAATGAAAAGGTGAACAAAATGCATACTCCTTAATTAATTTAAAAAGAGGCCACATAAAATAAGGTTACGAACCTAACCATTCTAATTTCTAATTTCAAGTTATTTCTAAGGAAATGAAATGAGAGAGAATGATGATAAAGTCCTGGAAAATATTGAGATCTAAAGAAGAACTAAGAAAAACTGATTACATAACCAAGACTATAGTTTCTTCAAGCTTTTCATAACATCAGTTACCAGTTCCCACTAGGTTACTTCCTAACCAACAGTGGATTTTGGGAAATGGAATAAAGAGATTGTCCGTTAAAGGATTCAGGTTGATTTTTCCTTTCACACTGTGGCTATGTCAGACACACCAAAATGTTCCTTAAGCCCCAACATACTCTGGGTTCTGTATGTGCCTTATTACTTACTATTTTCTCCTAAATGCAGAAAATTTTAATCACCTTCTTTTAAAATGCTAGGGGATGAGGCAGAGGGGAATGGGAAGTAATTTGTAATGGATATACTGTTTCTTTTTGAGTTGATGAAAAAGTTTCGGAATTAGATAGTGGTCATGGTTGCATAATCATTGAATTACTAAAAGCCATTCAGTGGTGTGCTTTAAATGGTAAATTTTATTTAAAAAAATGGTAAATTTTATGGTATGTTAATTATATCTCAATAAAAAACAGAAAGCACCATGGTCAAGGAAACCCTGTAAAAATAAAATTCCCACCCATTGAAACTTAGATTAAGGCCTGTCTCCTTTTCTCAGCATCTGTTTGCTCTGCTCCTACCACCCTGTCACATCCTCACCCTCCAAATATGATCACAGAGACCTGTCATAGAGTGACCACTCATCTCAGTTTGCCTGGGACTGTCCAATTTTGGCATGGAAAGTGCTGCCTTCGTAGGAAATCTCTTGGTCTTAGGTAAACCTGGATGGTTGATGACCATACTTGTCAACAAGCAGTCCTTTTCTAACTAGGGTCTGCGTGTTTTTTATTTTCCCAAAATCATTTCCATTTTCTCTATTGCAAATATACTGCCCCTTCCCCACTCCTTACTCTTGGAAGGATTAGGCAGGACCTTTTGTGAGCACCTGGCCTCATGTTCCTCTGTTTAGTAGTTTGAAGCTGTGATTCTTTACATCATGGCTTTGGCCTGAACTCACTTCAGTGTTTGAATACTTGAGTGCATTTAACTAATTAAAAAAAATTCCTAAAACTATAAGAAATAAGGAACATGTCAACTATACTTCAATAAAAAAAGAAATGAGAAACATTAGTTTTTCCTTAAAAGAAAATAATCAGTATTCTTTTTATAGCCTTTGAAACTCAATTTTCCTGTTCCTTATGTCCTTCTGTTTTAGAAATAAAGACTTAATGGAAATGTCTCTTTAAATCTTTTGGGTTGGAACAGATCCTCTCAGCACCCACAGCAGTTCTAGCTTATAAATAATACTCATTCACTTCTCAGTTTGGGGTCTCAGTAGCATACAAAGTATGAGATACGTTATGAAAGGCTTAGCCCCAATGGCACCATAACTCACTTGTGTTTTCCTTTGCTCTGCAAGAATGCCGAGAGCACATAATTCCAGATTGTCACCTCTGATTTTGTCCTACATCTGGAAATATGTAGAGGCATCCCATTTTTCTGAGCCCTTCAGTCCTTCTGTTGCAGTTAATTCTTAACCTTCATAATCACTTCTCTTTTAACTCAGTCTTGGTCAGTCCATTGCAGAAGATGAAAGGGAGGGTGTGATGCATCACATTGACTGTAGCATGAGAAGCAACATTGAGTGCTGGAAGTTTTCCATTAATTATCATATTTAATTTTTACAATAACCCCTTTAAATATGAAATGATTTATCATACCCATAGTACAAGTAAAAAAAAAAAGTAAAGCTCAGGGTGATTAAAATAATGCTCCTAAGGTCACATAGAGCTGGTGTGGCTGAATCAAAATTCAAGACCAGTTTTGCTTGACCATGTAGTCCATGTTCTTTCTACTACACTGTGGCTGGGCAATGAACTACCTTTCTGGGCTTTTGAAAGAATATCTACCACTTTGATAACTAACCTTGCCTCTCTTTGATTAAAATCTTCTGATAATAGCTTTTGCTTTGTGCAATATTTAAATAAAACCCAAAACTAATTGCTTAAACTCCTTAAGCACTTACATAACATAAAGGAGTAGAAATAGCATGAGGACTTCTGAAAGATGAAAGGCCTTTTCTCAAGTGTGGCTCAAAACCAGCCCTAGGAAATTCATGACTGCTTCCTAGCCACTTCTCAGTTTTATTTTTATCCAAAGCATTTATCACTTTCTGACTGGCCACTTATTTTACTTATTTGCTTACTGTCTTTCTCCTGATTCCACTATGTAAATTCCATGACGGTGGGCATTATGTCTGGTTCCTTGCTGTCTCCAGTGTCTTAGTGCCTTGTACCCAGTGCATGTTTTTGAATGAATAAATGAATGAAAGAAAGGTAAAATATGGTGGAGTTGCATCTCATGGTAAATTAGGGTAGAAAATCCCTTATAGTACATAGACATGTTATCCCTTACTAAATTCAACAGGTACTTTTCCCTCCAACCCTGAAAGAGGTGTATGTTTCTTTCATTGGACTTGCCTTGCTAGAAGTTTAGTTACCATATTATATTGAAAATGCTTATCTTTAAAGACTGAAATCACAATAATCACAGAATTTCTGTAGTTGAAACACAGGTAAATGAAATGTTCCACTAGTATCATCAAGAGAAACGCCCCTTCCTAATCCAGCCAGACATCAATACCAGATGGTAAATTTCCTCTGCCTCTAGCAGAGTGAAATAGAGTGAAGATCCTTGCTAGCTAGGCATGAAATCTGGGCTAGTTTAAAAATCTAGCTTTCTATCTACAGTATCATTTCATGTTGCACTGGAATGCCTGTAGCTGAGTGAAGTCTGGGAGTGGCTGGCAGTGCCATTTTGCATTTTTCAGAGCGGGGAGGGTGGCACTGGCATGAATTTATTTTGTAGTCACTGGGGACTGACATTGCTTTAATCACTTCCAGTTCAGTTAAAAATCAGGATACATGTGGGGATTTAAAAAAAAGGGGGGGTAGTCCTTTGGATTTCTATGCATTTTTGGATTTCTTTTGTGGCTTTGCTCTCCTACTGCCAGGTTGATTTTCCTAGCTGTCCTGGTATCTTTGCACTAGCAGTGACCAGATCATCTCAGTTCATTGTCAGTTTGGGTTTTGTGTATCACAATATCTAAGAGAGACATTGGCTTGGCTTGGTATCTAAGAGAGACTTTCCAAGTATTATTGGAAGGCTTATGCTCTGCATTTCTATCATATTATAATGTGCTCAGGCAGATGATGGCTTTTGGCAAATAGGACTTTTTTTATTTGCAGATCATCCATTCACTTGCCATATGACTAGGGAAAGACATTGAACATCTCTGTGTATCCCCAGTGTTTTTAAGTAAGGTCCACAGGTACAATGGACATGCCTGAAGCATTAATAGGGAAAGTGGGGAGAAGAAAGTGACCAGTCAACCTTGGATGCCTGGGACTGCAGTTTTTTACAGAAAGTGGGGCTTCAAGGCTAAAACTGGGAAAATCTTTGGCAAAACAGAATGGTTGGTCACCCTAGAGGAGAAGTGAGAAGAAAGGAGAGAAAGTGGTGGATGTTAATAGAATGCCACCCACGAGGAATTCTCTTACTTACTGACTCACTTGTGTTAGTGCTTTCCAAGCATCTGCCACGAGCCCAAGCACTATGGTAGGTACCAGGAATACAGTGCTAACTAAGCCTCCTGGTGCATAGAGTTTATGGAATCTACTTCTCTAGTGGAATTTGAGAGGCTAAAACTGAATAGGAACCTAAATATGTTGTAGTCAAAACCATCCTGCTCTGATTAACAGATGACTCTTGAGACTCAGGTTTTTTTTTTTATTGTGTTATGTTAATCACCATACATTACATCATTAGTTTTTGATGTAGTGTTCCATGATTCATTGTTTGCGTATAATACCCAGTGCTCCATTCAGTACGTGCCCTCTTTAATACCCATCACCAGGCTAACCCATCCCCCCACCCCCTCCCCTCTAGAACCCTCAGGTTGTTTCTTAGAGTCCATAGTCTCTCATGGTTCGTCTCCCCCTCCGATTTTGCCCCCTTCATTTTTCCCTTCCTGCTATCTTTTTTTTTTTTTTAAACATATAATGTATTATTTGTTTCAGAGGTACAGGTCTGTGATTCAACAGTCTTGCACAATTCACAGTGCTCACCATAGCACATACCCTCCCCAGTGTCTATCACCTGGCCACCCCATCCCTCCCACCCCCCACCACTCCGGCAATCCTCAGTTTGTTCCTGAGATTAAGAACTGGAGGGTATTATGCTGAGCGAAATAAGTCAATCAGAGAAAGACATGTATCATATGATCTCACTGTTATGAAGAATTCTTAATCTCAAGACTCAGGTTTTGAATGGCCGATGCTCCTATAGTGAGTTAGACTCTCAGTTCCAAGAGCTGCTCTATTCATTGCACCAAACTGTTTCCTTCTCTGTTTCCCATCAGTGGCTGCTTGCACTTCAGACCATACCAAAGGTCCTCATCATATTCTGTCTGTGCTTACTCAGCATATACATTTGTCTCTACATCAACTTGTAGGTGTCAGACTGAATTACAACCCATTACTGAAATGAGAACAATAATTTACGGAGGAATGCTGACTTAATTACAAACAAATGAAGGAGAATACTCACATGGAAATATATACATTGAAATTTATGTGTATGTACTCAAGTTAATCCTGTATATTGTCATCTAAGACATTTGCCACTTTCTACTTTGCATCATAATCCTTTACAGGCATATGCTGTATGCTCTTGGGAGGGGTCCATATCCTATCTATATTTTCACCTCTAATCTCAGCACTTTCAATGGAGCCTTGAACATAGTAGCTTCTCTAGAAATGGTTGCCAAGAAATAACCACATGAATGGAAACACACATTTCCCCAAAGTCAAAGTCAGTTAGTTTGGGCAGCTTGTTTCCTTAACTCTAAGACAGCTGGTTTGACCTTGATTTGAAGCAGTCTCACAAAAAGGCAGTTAGGTTACTAAATGTTTAGGGTTTTTTTAAAAGGATTTACTGCCACAGGTCTGTTCTATTTATCTTCTCCATTTCAGATAGCCATTAGTGGTGTGGACCAATATCTAATGTCTCAGAAAATAGGAAAAAAGCTGGTAGAATCTTATTTGGAAGCTGATCTGGCAAGTAAACTTGGTTTTCCACCATCTAGTATCGTGCCAGGTGCACTGTAGGTCTTTAAGAAATTCTTATTGGATGAATATGGTAAATTAGGTAAACATCACTCATATACGGGGTACAAAGAAGGTGGAAGACCCTTTCAGCAGCTCAGAGGCTAGAGGTGTTTATTTTAATTCAATCAAAAGGGAAAGTGATTTTGAAGTGTTGGGAGCACAGGATCTGTGGAGATGGTAAGTTCCATTTGAATTGGAATTAAGGAAGGGTAAGAATAACTTTCCTCATCCCTAGAAGAGAGATTGACCGAATCACACATTTAAAGCATAAGTAACTTTCTGGGTTGTCCCCATTCATTAGTTGTTGCTCCACCTTGGTATAGTATCAGTTCAACTGTTCTTCCAAAATTCAAGTTTGTTTACAGAGCATCTTTCCAATTAACCAACAAGTTATTCTCAGTTTCCATCTGAGTAAAGAACATGTTATTTCTGGGCAACCTGACTTTTAGTGTGTTCGTTATTACTCTCTGGGTCTCAGGTTCACCTTGTAACAAGAAGTACTTCACTTTATGATTTCCCTTCCCAGCAGGGACCAGAGATCTTCCCCACAGCTGTACTTGTGACCATTCTCAAGGAGTTCTTTCTCCATTTTCTCTACCCCCAGGCTTCCTCTAGCTCATCAGACAGATGGCTTAAAGATTAAACTCTCTGTTATGCATCCTTCTGCCTTCAGAGACATTTTCCCATTTAACTCATCCTGGATCCAACTATTCTTTGTAAAGTCTTTCTTATTTTTCAAATGAAATACCACATTAAAAGTGAGATAGCTCTTGGTGCTTGGCACTGGATATATGATAACCAATATTATTATAAATGTTTGTCCCTGATAGCAGCTTATAGACTAGCAGGTAGAGCTGGTCTTCAGTTTGCCACATGTTTCTGACTTAGGCGCTACCACCCTTATAATTAGTAATTTCTATCAAAAGACTTTTGCCAAAGTTCCCATGTAAGCATACTGCCAATGAGCTGATTTTCTTTTACTAATCCTTGATTACATATAAATTAATTCTTCAACCAAGGGAGTACTTTTAAAAATTTTATTTATTGCTAAGTAAATTCATTAATATTACTTTGCATAATATATGTTTACTCTTAGAAGAAAAATTTCAAATCTATTGACTTGCCAGAACACATGGAATAGTCAGTACAATTCAGAACTTGATTGTAGTGTTTTATTAATATTACAACAGACAGAAACTATGAATGAATGAGTCAGGTATAAATGTATTGCAGCCACCCAAGTTATTCTAAAGCAGTTCCCTAGAAATAATGCTTGTACCTATGCTTTCTAAATGCCTTGTCATTTAAAAATTTGAAGGATTTTACAAGAAGAATTTGACAGTTTTGCCACTTCTTTCCTCAAACCTCATTTTCATTGTATCTCAGTGTTGTAAGAGCCAGTATCAGTGGTTCAGTTTAAAGTTATAAAAGCTATAGTGGTTGTGTAGCATTTAGTCATGGGGACATCAAAAAATTGATGTCAGGAGTGCCTGAGTAGCTCAGTTGGTTAAGCGTCTGCCTTCGGCTCAGGTCATGATCCCAGGGTCCTGGGATCGAGCCCCACCTCAGGCTCCCTGCTCAGTGGGGAGTCTGCTTCTCCCCACTGCTTGTGCTCCTTCTCTCACTCGAATAAATAAATAAAATCTTTAAAAAAAGTTGATGTCAAAGGACATAAAAAATCTCCTTGATGGTAACATTTTTAAGTTCAAAGTGCAATATAATGTCCCATCCCAAATAGTAACTAGCCCAGAACAAGTGCTTTTCTTGATGGTCAAGACCATCACCAAAAGCTCTATCTATATAATGTGGAGAAGTAAGCATGTATTATAAAACATATATATGCATTGATTTTTATTTCTTTATAGAACATGTTCTGAGTTGTATATGACTTTTTCATGCTATGGAACAAGATAAAACACATTGCACATGATTAGGGACAGTATCTTTGTAATTAGATACCCTAAGTTTGGACCCTGGCTCTACTGCTTACAGATCTATGTCCTTGAGCAAGTCATTTAGCCTATCTGAGTCCTGTTTTCTAGGATGCAATGATATCTGACAATTGTGATGAAGAATAAAATAGATTATACGTATGAATACTTCTGATGGTAGGTCCTCAATAGTTATATCTACCTTTATGAAAGTCTATGAAAATAACATATGAAGTGATAATCATATAGTCTGTGTTTTAGTTCTTGGATTGCTATACTCAATCCTACTTAGATTTTGATATTATATGACAACTTGTTTTTATTTGTCTGCAAAAGTCTTATAAAAACCTTATTTCAGCTCCATTATCCTGATTTCATTATGATCATGTCTCTGAATCATTTCCCCTGCTACTCTGTTTTGTTTCTTTTGTATATTTTAAGACAATTTCCATCTAAACATCATATGAACCACATCACTGAAATCTAATTAGTAGATCACCTGCTCCGGCAGCATGTGCCTTTATCTCATTACTTCTCCCCTGTGAGACATATGTCTGCTTCCAGCATCAATCTTTCTGTGTGATTATTGCAGCAAGAATTTATTTGGTTTTGTAACACTGTCTCACCTCCTCACAAAGCATTTCTGTTCTTATGTTTCCCAAGGTAGAAGTCCCCCAGTTGTCTTTCTTGACCCCATGCTGTGAGTGTGGTTCAAAGTAATACAGTTTCCTTTTCTATCCCATGTGCTTATTTTCTTTTTTAGTTCACTGATATTAAGAGCTACTACATTGCGATTGTTGGTTTTATTTGTTTATTCTCTTTGCCCCCCACCCAAAACAATTATATTACTATCATGCTGAACTTTGTGTCCAAAGTTTGTGATGTGCCTTAATGTGATAGGGAGAAGTCAAAAAAGAAACTGGGAAAAGAGTGAGAAGTGAGTTGAAAACAATGACCAGTCTTGTTGTCTTGTTTTTGTTTTTAAGATGGATATGATCCGGGTGGAGCACCTAACTTTTCTGGGAAGAAGCTTTTTAGGAGAGGTCTTGCAATTCTGTCCTAGAACCAAGATACCAATTAATTTGGATGATCTTATCTCAGACAGCTCAGGAGTTTACTGTGATGAAATTAAAACTTTGCTGTGAAGAGTATGACACAACAGAATTGATTCACTCAGTATACATTGGTTTAATGCCTGGTATGTGCCAAGTACTGTTGTAGAAACTGGGAATATAATGATGAACAAGACATCCATGATCCCTGCCTTTATGCCTCTTCTAGACTATTGAGGAAGGCAAACATCAAACAAGGAAACAAAGCAAAGAATGACGAGTGCTGAGAGAGGAACAGGACCCCAGAGATTCCTAACCTTGTATAGAGGGCTACCCTGAGAGCCCAGAATCCAAACTGATGCCTGGGAATTGAGCAGAACTGATTGGAAGTTCAGAGAGATACTACTTCACAAACAGTGGAAAGATGTTAGGGTATAGATATCTTTGAATGTAGTTAGAGTAGAATCACTTCTAGAAGCTATTCATTTTGTAGCCCTCAGCAGATTATTCAAGAAAAATGGAAAACTTACTACTCTTAAAATAATTCTTTCTGATCGCATTAAATCTCATAATTATATGCTTTCATAGTACATTATATCTTTCCTTTTAAAGTCCTTACATAATTGTAATGTTTCCCAAAATTTTATGAAAAATTTTAAACATACAGAAAAGTTGAAAGGATTGGACAGTGTGCACACATATGTTCCAAACAAAGATTCTGCAATTAACATTTTGCTCTATTTGCTTTTTCACGTGTCAATCCATCTATCCATCCCTCTATTTATCAGTTTGTGTTGTTTTTAATGCAGTTCAAAATTAGTTGCAGACATGAGTACACTAAACCCCTAAACACTTTCAGCATGCACCTCATTAGCTAGAGTTCAGTATTGGCATGTGTCTGAGTGTATATGTTTATGTATATGAAAACAAAGGTACATTTGTGTATTTTAAGTATAGTGTACACATGATAAAATGGACAAAACATAGTTATACTACTCAATAAGTTTTGAAAAGTGCATGCACTCCTGTATGATGCAGAATATCATCACCTCCTCAGAAAGTACCTCCAAGGCCCTTTCTAGGCAGTCACTGTCCCTGCTTCTTCCAAGGCAAAGGCTGCTCTCATTTCTTCCCAGTATAGATTCATTTTAAACCTATTTTAGAACTTCATATAAATCAGTTCATGTAGGATACACTCTTTTGTGTAAGGCTTTTTTTTTTCATTTAGCAAATTGATTTTTTTATTGTTATATTAATGACCATACATTACATCATTAGTTTTTGATGTAGTATTCCATGATTCATTGTTTGCGTATAACACCCAGTGCTCCAATCAGAACGTGCCCTCTTTAATACCCATCACCAGGCTAACCCATCCCCCCACCCCCTCCCCTCTAGAACCCTCAGTTTGTTTTTCAGAGTCCATAGTCTCTCATGGTTCGTCTAGCAAATTGATTGTGAGATTTATTTATATTATGTGCATTACTAGTTATTCCTTTCAATTGTCAAGTAATGATCATTGTATGAATATATAGCAGTCTCTAACCATTTTCTGATAACAAACTTGGGTTTTTTCCAGTTTGGGGATTTTATGAATAAAGAAGCTATGAATATTCTTATACAATGTTTTTGTGGGCATATGCTTTCATTTCTCATGTAGAAATTCCTAGAAGTGGAATTACTGGGTCATAGAGTTAGGTATATTTTTAAGAATGGTGTAAGTATGTTGAATAAGGTGCAAGTTATAGGGACTGTTACATTGTTTTTTTAAATGGTTATACTTCACATTCTCACCAGCAACATATGAGAGCTTCTGTTATTCCACATGCTAGTCAACTTGGGGCTTGTCTGTCTTTAATTTTAGCCATTCTGGAGGTGTGTAACAGTATCTCATTATGATTTTGACATGCAGTACCCTAATGATTAATGATGTTAAACACTTTGTCATGTACTCTTAGTCACTTATATATCTTCAACCATGAGGCATCTAAATCTTTTAACTACTTAAAAAAATTTTTTTTTAATTACTGATTTGAGAGAGAGTGTGTGTGCACATGCTGGGGGGCAGAAGGAGAGGGAAAGAGAGGATCTCAAGCACAGTCCCTGCTGAGTGCGGATCCCAGCATGGGGCTTGATCTCAAGACCACGACCTTGGTGAAATCACGACCTGAGCTGAAATCAGGAGTTGGAAGCTCAACCTACTGAGCCACCCACGTGCCCCTAATTTGGGTTGTTTTTTATTTATTGAATTGTAGAAGTTCTTCATGCATTCTGGATTAGATTTCTTTGTCAGATAAATGTTTTGTGAACATTTGTAGCCTTTTTGGCCTTGGTCATTCATTTTCTTAATGGTGGTTTTTGGGGAGAAGTTTTAATTTTGATGAAGTCTAATTAACCACATTTTTCTTTTTTTGTTCAAATTGCTTTGTGTGATATGCTCTAAGAAACATTAGCCTACCTCTAGTGAATATATTCTTTAATGTATTCTAAAAATTGTGTAGCTTTTATATTCAGGTTTATGTACCACCTCAAATTAATTTTTGTATATGTCGTGAGTCCAGGGATTGGGCTACTTTTTTTTCATATGGATATTCAGTTTCCTCTTCCACATTGGATTGCACTGGCACCTTTCTCAGAAATTAAATGATTGTGTGAGTCTATTTCTGGGCTCTGATTTTGTTGCATTGTTCTTTTTTTGGTCTGTCTTGGACTGTGGTCTTGAATATTATAGTTTTATAGTAAGTCTTAATACCAGTTATTTGTAAGTCCTCCAACTTGGATCCTTTTTTTTAAAGATAGATTTTGCTATTCTGCATCATTTAAATTTCATATAAATTTTAGAATCTAGTTGTCAATTCCTACAAAAAGGGCTGATGATATATATTTTTTTAATTTTTTATTGTTATGTTAATCACCATATATTACATAATTTGTTTTGATGTAGTGTTCCATGATTCATTGTTTGTTCATAACACCCAGTGCTCCATGCAGAATGTGCCCTCCTCAATACCCATCACCAGGCTAACCCATCCCCCCTCCCTCCTCCCCTCTAGAACCCTCAGTTTGTTTTTCAGAGTCCATCATCTCTCCTGGTTCGTCTCCCCCTCTGACTTACTCCCCTTCATTCTTCCTCTCCTGCTATCTTCTTCTTTTTCTTTTTTCTTAAAATTTGTTGCGTTATTTGTTTCAGAAGTACAGATCTGTGATTCAACAGTCTTACACAATTCACAGCGCTCACCGTAGCACATATCTTCCCCAATGTCTATCACCCAGCCACCACATCCCTCCCACCCCCGACCACTCCAGCAACCCTCAGTTTGTTCCTGAGATTAAGAATTCCTCATATCAGTGAGGTCATATGATACATGTCTTTCTCTGATTGACTTATTTCACTCAGCCTAACACCCTCCAGTTCCATCCACGTCGTTGCAAATGGCAAGATCTCATTCCTTTTGATGGCTGCATCATATTCCATTGTGTATATATACCACCTCTTCTTTATCCATTCATCTGTCGATGGACATCTTGGCTCTTTCCACAGTTTGGCTATTGTGGACATTGCTGCTATAAACATTGAGGTGCACGTACCCCTTCGGGTCCCTACATTTGTATCTTTGGGGTAAATACCCAGTAGTGCAATTGCTGGATCGAATGGTAGCTCTAATTTCAACTGTTTGAGGAACCTCCATACTGTTTTCCAGAGGGGTTGCACCAGCTTGCATTCCCACCAACAGTGTAGGAGGGTTCCCCTTTCTCCACATCCCCGCCAACATCTGTCGTTCCCTGACTTGTTAATTTTAGCCATTCTGACGGGTGTGAGGTGGTATCTCATTGAGGTTTTGATTTGGATTTCCCCGATGCCGAGCGATGTTGAGCACTTTTTCATGTGCCTGTTGGCCATTTGGATGTCTTCTTTGGAAAAATGTCTGTTCATGTCTTCTGCCCATTTCTTGATTGGATTATTTGTTCTTTGGGTGTTGAGTTTGATAAGTTCTTTATAGATTTTGGATACTAGCCCTTTATCTGATATGTCATTTGCAAATATTTTCTCCCATTCTGTCGGTTGTCTTTTGGTTTTGTGGACTATTTCTTTTGCTGTGCAAAAGCTTTTTATCTTGATGAAATCCCAATAGTTCATTTTTGCCCTGGCTTCCTGTGCCTTTGGTGATGTTTCTAGGAAGAAGTTGCTGCGGCTGAGGTCGAAGAGGTTGCTGCCTGTGTTCTCCTTTAGGATTTGGATGGACTCCTGTCTCACGTTTAGGTCTTTCAACCATTTGGAGTCTATTTTTGTGTGTGGTGTAAGGAAATGGTCCAGTTTCATTCTTCTGCATGTGGCTGTCCAATTTTCCCAACACCATTTGTTGAAGAGACTGTCTTTTTTCCACTGGACATTCTTTCCTGCTTTGTCAAAGATGAGTTGACCATAGAGTTGAGAGTCCATTTCTGGGCTCTCGATTCTGTTCCATTGATCTATGTGTCTGTTTTTGTGCCAGTACCATACTGTCTTGATGATGACAGCTTTGTAATAGAGCTGGAAGTCCAGAATTGTGATGCCACCAGCTTTGCTTTTCTTTTTCAATATTCCTCTGGCTATTCGGGGTCTCTTCTGGTTCCATACAAATTTTAGGATTATTTGTTCCATTTCTTTGAAAAAAGTGGATGGTATTTTGATGGGGATTGCATTGAATGTGTAGATTGCTCTAGGTAGCATTGACATCTTCACAATGTTGGTTCTTCCAATCCATGAGCATGGAACGTTTTTCCATTTCTTTGTGTCTTCTTCAATTTCTTTCCTGAGTATTTTATAGTTTTCTGAGTACAGATCCTTTACCTCTTTGGTTAAATTTATTCCTAGGTATCTTATGGTTTTGGGTGCAATTGTGAATGGGATCGACTCCTTGATTTGTCTCTCTTCTGTCTTGTTGTTGGTGTATAGGAATGCCACTGATTTCTGTGCATTGATTTTATAGCCTGCTACTTGACTGAATTCCTGTATGAGTTCTAGCAGTTTTGGGGTGGAGTCTTTTGGGTTTTCCACATAAAGTATCATATCATCTGCAAAGAGTGAGAGTTTGACTTCCTCTTTGCCGATTTGGATGCCTTTGATTTCTTTTTGTTGTCTGATTGCTGTGGCTAGGACTTCTAATAATATGTTGAATAGCAGTGGTGAGAGTGGACATCCCTGCTGCGTTCCTGACCTTAGGGGAAAAGCTCTCAGCTTTTCCCCATTGAGAATGATATTCGCTGTAGGTTTTTCATAGATGGCTTTTATGATATTGAGGTATGTACCCTCTATCCCTATACTCTGAAGAGTTTTGATCAAGAAAGGATGCTGTACTTTGTCAAATGCTTTTTTCTGCGTCTATTGAGAGGATCATATGATTCTTGTTCTTTCTTTTGTTAATGTATTGTATCACATTGATTGATTTGTGGATGTTGAACCAGCCTTGCAGCCCAGGGATAAATCCCACTTGGCCGTGGTGAATAATCCTTTTAATGTACTGTTGGATCCTATTGGCTAGGATTTTGGTGAGAATTTTTGCCTCGATGTTCATCAAGGATATTGGTCTGTAATTCTCCTTTTTGATGGGATCTTTGTCTGGTTTTGGGATCAAGGTAATGGTGGCCTCATAAAATGAATTTGGAAGTTTTCCTTCCATTTCTATTTTTTGGAACAGTTTCAGGAGAATAGGTATTAATTCTTCTTTAAATGTCTGATAGAATTCCCCTGGGAAGCCATCTGGCCCTGGGCTTTTGTTTCTTGGGAGATTTTTGATGACTGCTTCAATTTCCTTGGTGGTTATAGGTCTGTTCAGGTTTTCTGTTTCTTTCTGGTTCAGTTTTGGTAGTTGATACATCTCTCGGAATGCATCCATTTCTTCCAGGTTATCTAATTTGCTGGCATAGAGTTGCTCATAATATGTTCTTATAATTGTTTGTATTTCTTTGGTGTTGGTTGTGATCTCTCCTCTTTCATTCATGATTTTGTTGATTTGGGTCATTGCTCTTTTCTTTTTGATCAGTCTGGCCAGGGGTTTATCAATCTTGTTAATTCTTTCAAAGAACCAGCTCCTAGTTTCGTTGATCTGTTCTACTGTTCTTTTGGTTTCTAGTTCATTGATTTCTGCTCTGATCTTTATGATTTCTCTTCTCCTGCTGGGTTTAGGCTTTATTTGCTGTTCTTTCTCCAGCTCCTTTAGGTGTAGGGTTAGATTGTGTATTTGAGACCTTTCTTGTTTCTTGAGAAAGGCTTGCATTGCTATTTACTTTCCTCTCAGGACTACCTTTGCTGTATCCCAAAGATTTTGGACAGTTGTGTTTTCATTTTCATTGGTTTCCATGAATTTTTAAAATTCTTCTTTAATTTCCTGGTTGACCCATTCATTCTTTAGTAGGATGCTCTTTAGCCTCCATGTATTTGAGTTCTTTCCGACTTTCCTCTTGTGATTGAGTTCTAGTTTCAAAGCATTGTGGTCTGAAAATATGCAGGGAATGATCCCAATCTTTTGGTACCGATTGAGACCTGATTTGTGACCTAGGATGTGATCAATTCTGGAGAATGTTCCATGGGCACTAGAGAAGAATGTGTATTCCGTTGCTTTGGGATGGAATGTTCTGAATATGTCTGTGAAGTCCATTTGGTCTAGTGTGTCATTTAAAGTCTTTATTTACTTGTTGATCTTTTGCTTTGATGATCTGTCCATTTCAGTCAGGGGGGTGTTAAAGTCCCCCACTATTATTGTATTGGTGTCAATGTGTTTCTTTGCTTTTGTTATTAATTGCCTTATATAATTGGCTGCTCCCATGTTCGGGGCATAGATATTTACAATTGTTAGATCTTCTTGTTGGATAGACCCTTTAAGTAGGA
Organism: Callorhinus ursinus; assembly: GCF_003265705.2. NCBI lineage: Eukaryota > Metazoa > Chordata > Mammalia > Carnivora > Otariidae > Callorhinus > Callorhinus ursinus. Next base: position 34,165,246 of record NW_027397072.1, on the reverse strand, counting down.
TATAGTGTCCTTCCTCATCTCTTATTACAGTCTTTGTTTTAAAATCTAGTTTGTCTGATATAAGGATTGCTACCCCAGCTTTCTTTTGGTGTCCATTAGCATGGTAAATGGTTTTCCACCCCCTCACTTTCAATCTGGGGGTGTCTTTGGGTCTAAAATGAGTCTCCTGCAAACAGCATATGGATGGGTCTTGTTTTTTAATCCAATCTGATAGCCTGTGTCTTTTGATTGGGGCATTTAGCCCATTTACATTCAGGGTAACTATTGAAAGGTATGAATTTAGTGCCATTGTATTGCCTGTAAGGTGACTGTTACTGTATGTTGTCTGTGTTCGTTTCTGCTCTTTGCTGCTTTTAGGTTCTCTCTTTGCTTAGAGGACCCCTCTCAATATTTCTTGGAGGGCTGGTTTCGTGTTTTCAAATTCCTTTAGTTTTTGTTTGTCCTGGAAGCTTTTTATCTCTCCTTCTATTTTCAATGACAGCCTAGCTGGATATAGTATTCTTGGCTGCATATTTTTCTCGTTTAGTGCTCTGAAGATATCTTGCCAGTCCTTTCTGGCCTGCCAGGTCTCTGTGGATAGGTCTGTTGCCAATCTAATATTTTTACCATTGTAGGTTACATATCTCTTCTCCCGAGCTGCTTTCAGGATTTTCTCTTTGTCTCTGAGACTCGTAAGTTTTACTATTAGATGTCGGGGTGTTGACCTATTTTTATTGATTTTGAGAGGGGTTCTCTGTGCCTCCTGGATTTTGATGCCTGTTTCCTTCCTCACATTAGGGAAGTTCTCTGCTATTATTTGCTGCAATATACCTTCTGCCCCTCTCTCTCTCTCTTCTTTTTCTGGGATCCCAATTATTCTACTGTTGTTTCATCTTATCGAATCACTTATCTCTCGAATTCTGCCCTTGTGATCCTGTAGTTGTTGCTCCCTCTTTTTCTCAGCCTCTTTACTTTCCATCATTTGGTCTTCTATATCACTGATTCTCTCTTCTGCCTCATTTATCCTAGCAGTTAGTGCCCCCATTTTTGATTGCACCTCATCAATAGCCTTTTTGATTTCGACTTGGTTAGATTTTAGTTCTTTTATTTCTCCAGAAAGGGTTTCTCTAATAACTTCCACGCTTTTTTCAAGCCCAGCTAGTATCTTTAAAGTCATGATTCTGAACTCTAGGTCTGACATCGTACTAATGTCCGTATTGAGTAGGTCCCTGGCTGACGGTACTACCTCTTGTTCTTTTTGCTGAGGTGATTTTTTTCGTCTTGTCATTTTGTCCAGAGGAGAATAGATGAATGAGAGAACAAAATGCTAACAGGTTTACAACGTCCCCAGCAAATATACTCTATACAAATCAGAAAAGACCTGAAACCAGGGGAAAAGAAAGGGAAAGAACGAAAAAAGAAAGAGAAAAAAAAAAAAGAAAAAAAAGAGATAAAAACAAAAACAGAACAATACAAAAAAAGCAGAATGTGACAAATATGATCAGGCTAGTGCATAGATCAGTGCCACACACTAGATTTTGGGCGTATTTTGGTCTGTTAGAAAAAAGTGCCTCCTAAAATTTTAAAGGAAGAAAGACATATATGTACAAAATAAGGGTTGATACAATGAAGGGATAGAAGATGAATGTAAAGATGAAAATTATAAAAGATTTTATAAAAGGACTTGATAAGATAAGAAGTTGTTTGAAAAAAGAAAGAAGATTTAAAAAAAAAAAAGAAAAAAGGGAGAGAATGTGATCAGGCAGGAGACTAGAACAGAACCATACACTAGTGATTTAGGATATATTTTTATCTGTTAGAAGAAACTGTATCTCAAAATTTTAAAGAGAGAACAACTTATATATATATGCCAAAAATAAGGGTAACTACTATGAAGGGATAAAATATGACTCTAAAAATGAAAAATAAAAAATGTTTTTTTTTTTAAATTGATAAGATGTTGGTTGAAAAAGGGAAAAAGAAAAAGAAAAAAAAAACAGTTAACAAAAATTAACTTTGATGAACTAATGAATCATGGTAAAAAAAAGCCATGAATTCTATGTGCAGTATTCCCCTAGCGCTGGAGTTCTCCCGTTCTCCTTGATCCGTAAACTTGGTCTTGGCTTGCTGGCTGTTCGTGCTGATCTTCTGGGGGTGGGGCCTGTTGCTGTGGTTTCCAAATGTCTTTGCCAGAGGCTGAATTGCCCCGCCCTTGTCTGTCCGGGCTAAGCAAGCTGCTCGGGTTTGATCTCAGGAGATTCTGTTCCCTGCAAGCTCTCCGTACAGCCTTGGAGGACCAGGGCAAAAATGGTGGCTTCCCAATCTCCACCCGGAGGAGCTGAAAACTTGGGGCCCTGCTCCTCAGTGCGCCCCCAGAGAAAAGCAGTCACTCCCTTGTCCCTGGTCTCCGGCCGCACTCTGTGTTCACCCGGCCTGTGACCGAGCGTTTGTATCTCTGGCACCCGACCCCGTGTGGAGTCTCCAAACCCAGCAGATCCCTGCGGTGCGTTCCCGCGCCGCTCCTCCCCGGGAAGGAAGGGCAGTCTCCCCGGATCTGCCGCCTGTTGGGTCCCTGCTTTAGGAGCAGTGGCCCGACTGGGCCGTGGATCACAGTCTATGGCAACCCCGAGCTGAGAGCCCGCGCCTCAGCTCCGTCTCTGCAGCTGGCTTCCCCGCTCTGATACCTGGGAGCTCTGGCGCACTCAGGCTGTCCCGGTCTTTCTGTGACCCCAAGGGTCCTGAGACCCCACTGTCCCGCGAGGGTTCCACCCCTGCTTAGCCACTGGAGCGACGTCCCTCAGTGGAGCCGACTTCTAAAAGGTCCGATTTTGTGCTCCGTGGCTCTAGCACTTGCCAGAAGTGGCCAACGGAGGCCCCTCCCCCGCCGTCTATCCTCCCGAATATCGCCTCGGATTCACTTCTCCGCACGTCCTACCTTCCAGTAAGTGGTCGCTTCTCTGTTCAGAGAGTTATTGCTACTCTCCTCTTTGATCTCCTGTTGAGTTCGTAGGTGTTCAGAATGGTTTGATCCCTATTCAGCTGAATTCCTGAGACCAGACGAAATCCAGGTCTCCTACTCCTCCGCCATCTTGCTCCGCCCCCCCAAGGGCTGATGATATTTTGATTTAGATTGTATTAAACCCATTGATCAGTTTGGAGAGAATTGATAAAATCTTAATAGTCTTTGAATCTTTGAACATCATATAAATCTTTAATTTTTTCTTCAATCTTTTGTAGTTTTTAATGTGCTATTTACTGAATATTTATGTCCCCCCCCCAAATTTGTATGTCAAAACCCTAATCCCCGTTGTACTTTTTAAGTTAGTTCACAAAATTGCCCAGTTTCAAGGAAAAGGGAAAGATTCTGATGGGGGAGTAACAAGATTCTGTAAGATCATATGGCACCAGAAATTGTGTCGTGACTATTTTTGGAAACACAGTTTTCCATAGTTCTAGTAGTTTTTCAGTAGATTCCTTAGTATTGTCTAGGTAAACATTCATGTTATCTGCAAGTAGAGATATTTTTACTTAAAAAAATTCCTTATATATTTTATTTTTCTTATTTTATTGCAATGACTAGGACCTCCAGCACAACCACGAATAGAGTAAGAGTAAACATCGTTTTCTTGTTCCCACTATAGGAGGTGTTTTGATATTTCAAATTAAATATGATATTAACTGTAGTTTCACTTATATGTTCTTTATTAAATTGATTTTCCTAATTTACATAGAGTATTAATCATGAATAGGAGTTAAATTTTGTCAAGAACTTTTTCTGTATCTACTGAGATAGTTACATGGTTTTCTTCTTTAACCTGTTAATCTGATAAATTACAATGATTTTTGGATATTTAACAAACCTTGAATTTCTGGAACAAAAACCACTTGTTTATGATATATTATCCTTTTTATAAACTGCTAGAGTCAAGTTCATAATATTTTGTTAATGATTTTTGTGTCTATGTCCACAATATATATTAGTCTATATATCTTTTTATAGATTTATATATCTTTAAAGATTATAAGTCTATAATCTTTTTCTTTTGGTAATTATTTTGTTAGTTTTGGTATCAGGGTCGTACTGACCTCACAAGTTGCAAAATGATCCTTTCTCTCTGTTTTCTGAAAGATTTTGGGTGAGGTTAATATTATTTCTTTCTTAAAGAATTCACCAACAAAATCATATGGACTAGAATGCTGTTTGTGGGAAAACTTCTCAACAAATACAATTTCTTTAATAGATATAAGATAAGCCGTATTTTATATATCATTGTGTGGTAGCATGGTAGGTTCTATTTTTCAAGAATTTGTCCATCTAATCTAAATTGAACATACTGGCTTAAAATTAATCATTATGTTTCCTTATGTTTTTAATGTCCTTTATTTGTGATAGTGGTAATTTATGTTTCATCTTTTTCTTGATTTTTCTTGCTTAATATTTAGCCTGGAATTTATTAAATTTCTTCTCTTTTTAAAGAACCAACTTTAATTTTAGCATAATTTAAAAATGACATATATTTGTTAATGTCTTTCTGTATTTCTTTATTTGGTTCATAATTGTATCCCCAGGGTCTAGCAGTGTGTCAGGCTTATAATAGATGCCTTCTAAATATTTTATGAAGTGAATGAATGAAAGATTTCTCTGTGTAGTTCTACATATTGTCAGATTCAGGAATAATAATATTAAATGAAATGTTTACTGTCAATCAGCTTTTAACTTAAGGATAGTGATAGCAATATGGAACTCCCAACTAAAAGATGTATAATGCTGTTTCTTTGGTTGGAGATATGCATTAAATTCCCCCTATACCCATCTCAGTGTTTGCTAGTAAATATTATTAAATTGTGAAGATATAAAGTGAGTGTTAATCATTTTTTCTTCTTTTAATTCAGGCAACTCCCTGGGTAAATAGTCCTTAGAAAAAGAATATTCCCAATTTGAATTTTCTTACTATTAAACTATAGCAAAATGATAGCTAACCCTGATAGTAGTCTCTTAAAATGATTTTTGAATAGTTAAGTAATAATTATTGATCTCAGAGGCTGATCGATTACTTAGATATCTGAGGTATCAACAACATTTTCATGAAACAGGTTACTATTAAAGCAGAACAAATTAATTGTGTCAGAGTGCTGGATCAGGACTGAAGGAACTATATTCCACAGGAAGCTTATCTTCAGCTGTGAACCTTTGCTCTAGCTTCTTGACTTCCATATCACCTCCACATTTTTCTTAATCTACGTATACTCTCCTTCTTCCTCTCCTTCCATTAAAACATGTCCTCAAAATATGAGTCAAGTTCCAAATTTTCCATATCTTTCTTTCAGTTATTGCAACATAGAATGATTTCCAGTGTCCATGACAACACTAATTTTGAATTTTAAATACTCTCTAAAATTACTTTCTCTTTTATATATTCAAACCTCTTAATCCCAGAAGAACTATAAGCCCAGTGGGGGTGAGTACCATCTATAATATTTCTAAAGTATATAACTTTCTGCCTTAAAATGGATTATGTTAAAATTAGATAAGCAGTTAAGCAACCAGACTTTGGTCAAATAAACTTAGGTGCAAATATCAAGTCCTGCATTTAATAGTAAGGTCATCATGGGTAAGTTACTTAACATCTCTAAGCATCAGTTTATTTATTTTTGTAAATAAGAGATAATACAAATATAAATTGGGAATAGTAAATTTATAGCAAGAACTCAATAAGATAATGCATATAATATGCATGATACATAGTTAAGAAATGCTAGTATTCTTACAATGTCACACTTTTTAATGTGACAGTTATCTTTATCAATATCCTTTTTTGAACTGAGCCATGTTGAAGTGTACAGGACTATTTGGCTCTATAAATGATCCCTAAATGTTATTCTGATTTTAGTTATTTATCTGTTCTTTACATCTTTCACTTTCTATCTCAGTTTCAAAGTATCACTACCTTGTTATATCCTTTCTTTGATGTCAATATGCCTATATCAAGGAGCATCTCATTCTTATTTTGCTTTTAATCTTATATGCTATGATGCTAGATTTGCCCTACAACCTACTCTGATTTTATAATGCCTACTCTAAGGAATGCGGGTTTTGGTGTTAAGAATCCTGGCCCTGACATAATGCCTAGCACACACTAGGAATTTAAGAAATATTTTTTTAAATTTATGAGTTAATCAGCATATTAACAAATGAGCACATGGACATATGAATGGAATTAAGAAATAGTTAACTAAGGGCTTACTCCTGTCCCCATTTAATTTCAGATACAACTTTGTCTCCTAATTTCCTCTGGGCCCATTCTTTCTAGTTGCTGAATGACACCAAGCTTTTACTTGGTGTAATTGACCTCGTTTTCATGTTTTGGCTTGAGTTCTCTAGCTCCACCTATTCTCCTCACAATTTTGGCTTCTCTACCATGTCTTCACATTTGGAATCACACTGACATAGTGCATAGTTACTTTTGTTTTTTATTACTTCAGTGCCCCGTCCCTGTAATATCTCTCCAGAAATTCAGATCACAGTCTTTAGTCCTGAATTTTGTGCTTGAACTTGTCCAAACAATGAAAACTAGATCTTCTCCTGACACTTTCTGAATTCCTTGCTTCAGTCCAACTTCTGTCATAATGAACATATTTCTTCCAGCTAGCCTAGTTCCAGCTGCAGAATTTGGTGTTCAAGATACTCCCTACTGTTGGCTCTGTTCTTGTATCTATTGCTTTCTCTGGCACGCTCTTGAACATGCTCTACTTACTATCCCTACAGGGTTTTTTTGTTTGTTTTTTGTGGGGTTTTTTTTGTAACATGTGATACAATGAATGGATAACTGGCCAGATATAATATTGCATAATATATGTTAGTCTCCAAATTGTTTTTCTTAGTCCATGGGGTAGTGTTCTCCTTCACAAGAGGAGTGCAGTGCTTATGCTTTTCGATAGTAATTTCAGTGAAACAGATTTTTAAAGACTTCCATTTCATATCTGGATCATGTTCTAGATCCCTGTTTTGCAAGCATTTTTAAAAATCTTAACATACAATAAGAAATTCAACACTAAGATATTATATGCCTATATACTTACCATTACTATGAGTGATATACTCTATATTTTCTAGTCTGTTCTGTTTTATCCCATTCTTTTTAAAAAATGCTTCTTGCTTCTACTATTGGTTTCTATGTTTTATTAAACATGTTAGGTTTTTGGACTGCATAAAAATGTGGCATTCCTGAAATTTCTTTCAAGAGCAGTTGCTGGCCTTATTAGTTTCAGTCACAGTGTTCTTCACTTAGGGAAGTTAAAAACAAAACAACGTTTGAGTGTGGAAAATATTTTGTACATCATAGATTTTTTTTTTTTTTTATCATTGCTTTCCCAAGGCTTGGTGTTTAATGCCCTTCCCCATCTTGTGGAACATAATACCCAATCCTTTTCAGGTTTTCATTGATGGTTAAAAATTTGAACTCCTCGTGAGCCAGTTTGAAATATGATAGCCATTGAAAGTCAAAGGAATGGGAAATATTTTTCAAAATCACAAAAAAAGGACCCAACTAATGAAAATCGTTGCCAATATGATGGAAAATTGGCAACAATTTTCATTAGTTGGGTCCATTTTTTGTGATTTTGAACACCGTGGAACAGACTTTTCCCCCAGTGGTGTTCTTCAAAGTGGTAAAAGTAACACTTCAAAAAAGATGTCCCATGATATCAATTCCCTTGGAAAATTCAATTTTAAATAAAGTTACTTTTTTAGCGAAAAGACTTATCCAGGTCTTTAATAATACTTTCTAAATCTCTGGGTTCAGTCTGTCATGGGAGATCATCTTCTAAATACAGTTGTAAAAGATATATTGAGAGAGAATACATTGAGCTAGGAGTTAGGAGACTGCAGTTCTCATCCCAGCTCTGTGTGCCCTTTGGGCAAAGCATCTGACCTTTCAATTTTAACATCTGTAAAGTTAAGAAAACAATAAATAAACTAAAATTTCTTATGGTTTTATTAATCTAAGATGTGAAGTGTTTGAGAAGTTTCCAAAAGGGATTTGGAAACAAAGTGTTGCTGATGAGCTGGGGTGAGGGCTTTACTTTTAATAATGTCTCATCTGCTGTGGCTCCCCACCCTCAGCCTTCTTACTCAAGAACAGTCATAGCTCTGTTCTCTTTGTAATGAATACTTTGCATATGGCTTAATTTTCATTTCAAACTCAATGAAACCTCCTACTTATAGTGGTTTGGGGTTGGAGCCACAGACACCTAATTTGCAGGCACCCAGTCTGAGTTGCAAACTTGAACAGGCTAAAAACGTACCCATCCAAGATTTGCTGTTATTTCCATTTTCTTAGCCAGACCTTGAGACTTCGTATCTAAAATTCATACTGGAAATTTGAAGCGAAAGATTAAGTTATCATAGATGAGTCTTATGTATTCTAGGTTGAAACAAAAGAATAAAATAGTAATTGGAGGAGGAATAGTAATTTTTAGAGTAATTTTTAACTATTTGTGTTAAGTACTGGAAATTATTCTTGGATAAATCATTTTAGTAACTAAAAGTCATAGCTGTTCGTGAATAATGGAGTAAGCACAAATAGATTCTTTTGAATCCAGGAAGGGAGAAACTAGTATAACTTTAATTATGTATTCAAATGTTAGGTTTGAAAAATGCCCTTTCTATCTCATTTTACAAACATTGTAGAATGATTTTATAATGGCATTTCAAATGTAGATAATATTTTAGTAAAGATCTAGTAAGTCATAAAACCAAATTCTAGAATTTATGTTATTTTAAAACAACTACTTCAGAGTATCTAATTAATGAAACTCATTTTTTTAGAGCATGTTTCTAAAATATCTATTTTGTTTGTCTTTTTTTTTTTTGTTGAGATTTTCTTTATTTGAGAGAGAGACAGAGAAAGTGAGAGAGAGAGAACACAAGCGGGGTGAGGGGCCAAGAGAGCAGACTCCCCGCTGAGCAGGGAGCCCGATGTGGGGCTTGATCTCCGGACTCCAGGATCATGACCTGAGCTGAAGGCAGTCGCTTAACTGACTGAGCCACCCAGGCATCCGCCTGTTTGGCTTTAAATCCCCAACATATATGTTCTGCCTGAGAAATCTACCTTTGAATAGAACTTTTTAGTTAGGAAATTTATATTGAAGTTTTTTAAAAGTCTTAAATGTCATGACTTAGTGAAAGTCCTTTTTCCTTCTCCTCTTCCTTTTTGCCTGCCTCATGCTTTTACTTTATGTTTAAAAAAAAAAATGGTTAGCTAAACTTTTTAGTTTAGAATACCTTTAGCTTTTAGAAAAGTTACAAAAATATTAGAGTGTCCATGTACCCCACCCTCCATTTCCTCTGTTATTAGCATCTTACTTTAGTACATTTGTTATAATCAATGAACTGATACTGAAAGATTGGTCCTTTTTTTTTTCTTTTCTTTTCTGAACCTATCCAAGATACCACATTGCATTCAGTATTCATGGCTCCTTAGGCTCTTCTTTACTATGATGGTTTCTTAAACCTTCTTCATGTCTGCTGACCTTGACACTATTGAGAAATACTGGTCAAGTATTTTGTAGATTGTCCTTCGATTGGGAATTGTGTGATTTTTTCCCCCTTATAATTAGACTAGGATTATGAATTTTTTAGAGGAAGACAACAAAGGTAAAGTGCATTTTCATTTTATCATATCAAGGGTACATAATATCAGCATGACTTAATACTGTTGATGTTAACCTTGATCGCCCACCTGAGGTAGTTTTAGTCACCTTTCTCCACTATAAAGTTACTCCTCTTTTCTCCTTTTCTATACCAAACTCTTTGTAAGGAAATCACTTTGTGTAGCTCACACTTAAGAAGCAGTGATATAGTGTCCTTTTAAAAAATAATGTATAGCTAACATAGGATGTAATGGTGACATATAGATTTATATTGCCTTTCACAGTTGACCCACTGAATTTATTTATATATAACCTAGTCACCAATCCTATGTAGTAGGCATGGATGAAATCATAGAGGTAAGAATAACTGATAAATCATCAAGTAGATACTTAAAAAGTATATATTGTTCCTTTCCTTTCAAGAAAATCCATTGAATGGCAGCTAGTTGACTTCAGGCTTCCCAGAATATTCCATTGTTTCTTGCTCTTATCCTTTATCCTTTTCAAACCACTGCTTAGAAGTCATCCTTTGAATGTCTGGCCATCACCCCAGAATCAACATTCAGCGTAAAAACCATCATATTGTCTATTCTCTCCCTTCTACCTCTTCATTACCTTTCTCTCTCTCTCACACACATACATAAACATACAACACAATCCTTGTTTAAAAAAAAACTCCTCATCCAAACTGTCCTGATTCTGCCAAAAGAACTACCTTTTCCTCGGGGCACCTGGGTGGCTCAGTAGTTAGGCGTCTGCCTTCGGCTCAGGTCATGATCCCAGGGTCCTGGGATCGAGCCCCGCATCGGGCTCCCTGCTTGGCGGGAAGCCTGCTTCTCCCTCTCCCATTCCCCCTGCTTGTGTTCCCTCTCTCACTGTGTCTCTCTCTCTGTCAAATAAATAAATAAAATCTTTAAAAAAAAAAAAAAAGAACTACCTTTTCCTCTGTTATCTAGACTGGATTCTAGAAAATCATCTTGATGTAAATTTTTTATCTAATTCCCATATCTTCTTCTTCAAAATGTCATTCATTTCTATCCTTTTCTCTTTGTTCTTGAAGCCGGAGCCCTGGTTATGCCTATATTTCTTCATGCCTGGACTTTTATGGAGTTCTTTCAATTGTTCTTTTTTTACAGTAATTCTTTCTTGCAATTGTCCTTAAATGGCAATTTTATTGCCCCATTTCCCTGGGGAAAATTCAGTAACTCTCTGAATTTTAGCACATCTCTACATGTCTTCTGGATTTTCAACATGGCAGACACAACCTAACTTTACATTACTCTATGGCAAGCGTGCACAGTTCTCATCAGGGTGAAATAATGGCCCTAGACATAAGCTTGTTGTTCCCCTTTCTTGAATGCTCTCCTTATGTCGCCCTGCCCCCCATCTATTCAGATCCTAGACATCCTTAAAGGGTCAGTTTAAATTCTGTCTTTTTAAGAAGTACCTCTTAATAAAATCTTAGGTTCAGAGCAAGTTGAGGTCAGTAGATGCTGGGGTAAAAATGAGCTAGCTATCTGAATCATTTGATGTTGTCATACAATGAGGCAAAGCCTCTGGTTTCTCATTCTTTGGTATTCCCTACAACACATAGACTAATGATGGACATATAATAGATTGCACAATAAATGCTTCATGTTGATTGATTATGAAGTTTCTATTTCTCTTTAGGGAAGTGGCCATTGAAGCTTGGCTGCTTTCCTCTTTGCATTTGTATGCCAGCATTAAACATTAATTAGGCCATGTATTCCAATTTTCAAATATAATGCTTTCTGAAAAAATAAATCTTCCTGAAGTGTTTTCTCAAATTTTAACTACACTCTACTGGCTGTTTTCCAAACTTGGGACATTTTTTTCTTTTGGAAGCTTTCCATACAAAGCGGATTTTTAAGTTTTCCTTTAAAATTATAGACTTACATAGCAATTATGGTTTTGTTGACAATCTAAAAAACTCCAAGATGGAAGCGTTGAATAGAGAGCCAGTTTTCCTCTACCAAAAATGGAAAAAATGATATTTGGAGAATTTATATTTGTTTTCCTCCTGTGGAAAATTTAAAGAATTATTTTTAAGGTCATTTTAGAAACAGTTCCAAGTGAATGAAATAAAGGCCTCCCTAGTGAGTTGGAATGGTTTCCAAATCAATCCCATCAAAAGGAGATCTTACTTAGAAGCTTCAGAACAAACTCTCAAAATGCCTCTGTCCTGTGCTTTCCAATAAGAATGAAACGGGATAAATTAGAGAGTGAAGACGGCTCTGGAGAGTTGCTTGCTAAACATTAAAACAATTCATGATAGTGAACTCAAGGAAATTATTATTTTTATCATCAAAGTTTATTTCAATAGAGGCTTTAAATGGAAGCATAATTGCTTTAGAAAGTGCCTGGGGGTGTTAGTGAGTGGGCATCGGAGGCCTGGAACAGTAAATTAATTCAATCAGCAAAGGGAGAGGCACCCAGCCCATCAGCTCTGTAGGGATTGCCCATTCATTCATTTTAACTATGAAATATAACTGCATCAACACAGCTGAAAACCGTTGACACTTAACGTTACCAAAGGTTGGTATACATTATTAAAGGCAAAGGGAAGAGGGAGCTTTGTATATCTTTAATCACTATATAAAATGAACTTCTTGAAGGCCCTAGTAGGTATTGTACTCACACTGAAATCAGTGTTGTTTTTAGAAGAGTGTATTTTGCCGAAAAGTTGTAGTGAATCTTCCTCTCTCTCACCAGTCATTATTTTGCAAAGACTGATAAAGCCACGCTTATTATAGTCCTAGATGCTTTCTGTCTTTTTCCAGAAATGAAGTTGTAAAAGAGGCAAAACTAGTGAAGGTAGAGATACAATCACATCCAAAAGTCACTGTTAAAACTTAGCTTCTCTTGTCTCTCTCTGTCCTTTTCTCCTTCCATCTATTATCTTTATTTCTTTGAAGACTTTTATCTTTTTTGTTTGGGAACTGGCCAAATTAAATTAAAGACCCAGCCTTGTTTGGGGAGAGACATTATGCATTGTTTACTGGAAGCCTGTCCTGAGGAACTTGTGTGAGCAAAAGAAAGGCCTCACGTGGTCTACTATCCCTTGAGAGCTTCCTTAGGTTGTCAGAATTGGAGATCAGTAGTCCAGCTGAGGCATTCCTAAGAACTAAAACTTTTCAAGAATTGCTCTTTTGATTCATAGCCCCGTTTTTGTTGCTGAAAATCTGTACTTCATAAGGAAGTGAAAGATGATTTTAAACTTTTAACTCATTTAAAATCTTGCTCTATTTCTCTTTCTCTCTTTTAAGGAAATGAAAATAGTGTGGCATGTTTTTATAGTAACCTTTCAAAGGTCATGGTGTGAAACATCAGTAAAGATTTTAGATAAAGAAAATATACCAAATTTGCAACTTAAAAAAAAAAAGAAAATATGAAAGCACTAACTAAAAAGAATAATACTAAGGAATCTCAATCCTAAATAATATTAATAGGTAACTTTTATTATGCATTAAAAATGCTTTCACATGTGTTATTCCAATTGATCTCAGTTAATCCTTTCAGCGGACCTTAATTTATCACATATCATTGAGCTAAGTGAGGTCATATTCTCTGAGGAATGGGGCTAGCCAGTTGAAATAAATGGAAGTTGGAGAAGTGAGATATTGTTCCCTATTTCTGAGTCTCTGGGGAAATTTTTTTTCCTTCTTATTTTTTACTTGCTTTCTTGATATGGTTTCCTAGAGTCTGATGTCTGGGGCAAAGGGAAATTGTTATTACTCTAGGACAAATGTTTATCTTGGTAGGAAATTCTACCTTAAATACAAAAAAACTAGTAGAACCAGTAAGTGATTTTTTTAGTGTGTTACAATTACTAGTTCAATATACAAAAAATCAATTGTTCTATATATTTGCATCAAACAATTAGAAATTGAAATGTAAAAATATTAAAAATAACATCAACAATAAGAAATACTTAGAGATGAATTTTATGGAAAATAAACATTTTTAAATATTTTTAAATATTACAATATGCAAGAATAATAAAGTGTTTAAAGAGTGAAGAGAAACAGTTGTTGAAGAAAAATGAAGCATTCAAAATAATTTTGTTCTCATCACTCATCCTTCAAGATAATAGATTTTATAAGAATGCTTTAAGAAGATAATACCTGTGGTTTTACATATACAGTAACTAAAATTTAAATGAAACATGTTGAAATAATTGCTATAGCTACTAACCTTTTTTAATAAACATTGAGGATTTTTGAAATCTATTTACAGTATGAATTTTAGGTACAATGTTACATCTACAGTCTTATTACTGAAAAGCTTCTTTCTGAATTATATTCTGCTGTATACCTGAAGATTAGTGATACTAGTAATTTAACTATTTTTGTTTCTTGTATATTGCACATCTGAACATGTCAAAACAATAAGAAATCATCTTTAAATCTGACAGCTCAGTGGGTCATAATGAATTCAGTCTTGCTTTGACTGGCTTGCTGAGAGATTTCTTGGTTTCAAACCACAAGCAACATAGTGAACTTCACTGAAGAAATACTTATAGAGACAAAATAAGAAAATTGTCATGAAATTTCATTGACGATTGAACAAACTATGAAGATTTTGAATGATTTATATGTTGCAAGCATATGTTATTTTCTCTCTGTCCTACAGTTGTGTGTTCAGAAAGTAATGCTAGCGCCCCGGCATGGATGGAGTTACAAACCACAAGCAGAAAGAGTGTGGAATCCTTGGATCATTCTTCTTCAACCAAGGACAAATTATATGACATATTAAAGATTTTGGAACCAGTTTGTCATGTGTTTATACAAGATGTATAAGCACCCCTGCAGGTTAAAAGTCCTCTTGAACCAAAGAAAATGTTAATAAAGTACTTTGCAGATAACAATATTGAGAAGGAGGACTACAAGAAATAGTCCCTTTGAGAGAAGGTCGTGTGTTTCCAGAAACCAGTTGAAGTAACCAAATTCGAGTGCTTTAAGAGAGCAAATATACTTAGGTGATACCTGCTGAAAGATCCTTCCATCACTGTTCTCTAGAGTAGGTGCCAAAACTGTGGTGAGAGTAACAAGAGTAGAAAAGCAAATAGAAATTAAGAGATTTGAGAGAAATTGCTTTGCTCCATTGTCACATTTCTAGAGCCAAAATGAAGGATACTTTTTTTTTCCTCAAGAGATTTTTGAGAAGTAGCTGGTATGTGAACAAATGTTAGGGAAAAAAAATGTTATAAGTAAGAGGCAGTTTTAAGTTTCCTTCTGAAAATACCTAGAATGCGTCTCCAAGCTTCAGTTTATGATTATGAAAATATAATTATGTCATCACAGCTGACAAAATCTTTAAGTATAGGAATTGAAGAGGAGATATTAATTTAGCTACTTTCTATTGGGGAGGAAGAAAGGCAGTATTTATTTATTTAGGCTTGTTTTCTATAAGGAAGAATTATTTATTCTTCCACATTAATTTACCCATTCTGTTATATATTTATATCAGCTGAACTGAAGATGGGTATTTATTTCACTTCTTGGATTACAATTCAACACTATTATTCATTATTATATTGCTTAGATTTTTCTAACTTTGGCCATGGGGAATTGCTTCATGCTAATACTGTGCATGACCCTATCTTCTCTCTTCCTCCCAGCCCCCCCACCCCATTTGGAAATAATACTTAAACTACAAAATTGAAGTGTTACTTGGGCTTATTAACGAACTCATTTATTAGTGCTTAGAGCTATATTGTATATTATTTAGGATTATCTACACTGACAACCATGTTATCTGCAAATAGAGACAGCTTTATTTCTTCATTTTGAGAATGAAGAATGCTTCGTATTACTTTTTCTTGCTTTGTTGTGCTAGCTAAGTATGATGTTGAATGGAAATGATGACAGAGGCATCCTTGCCTTGTTTCCACAGTTAATAGGAAAGCATTGTTTCTCACTATTACATACGATTCTAGCTCTGGGTTTTTTGTGGATACCCTTTACCAGTCTAAGGAGCTTCCTTTCTTTTTTTTTCCTTTTTTTTTTTTAAATTTTTTTATTGTTATGTTAATCACCATATATTACATCATTAGTTTTTGATGCAGTGTTCCATGATTCATTGTTTGTTCATAACACCCAGTGCTCCATGCAGAACGTGCCCTCCTCAATACCCATCACCAGGCTAACCCATCCCCCCACCCTAAGGAGCTTCCTTTCTATTCCTAGTTTTCAGAGAGCACTTTTTCATCAATGGATGTTGAATTTTGTCAGAAATTTATTTTGTTTCTTTTAAGATGATCATGTGTATTTTCTCCTTTATTCTGTCAGTGTAATGAATTACATTAATTCATTTTTAAATGTTGAACCAGCTTTGCTTTCCTGGAACAAATCCCACTTGATTATGATGTATTACCTTTCTATATATTGCTGGATCCAATTTATCAATATGTTTTTGAGGATTTTTTTGTCTATTTTATGAGACATATTAGTTTATAATTTTCTTCTCTTATGTTTTTCTGATTTTAATTTTAGGATAAAAGTGTCCTCATAAAATGAGTTGGAAAGTGTTCTTTACCTTTGTATTTTGTGGAATAGATTGCGTAGAAATGTTATTTCTTCCTTAAATGTTTGATGGAATTCATCAGTAAAATCATGTTGGCCTTGAGGTGTGTGTGTATGTTTTTTGTGCATGTGTGTGTGTTTTGTTTGGAAAGTTTTAAACTTTGAGTTTAATTTTTTTTTTTAATAGACATAGGATCATTCAAGTTATCTATTCGGAGTCATTGGTAGTCTTGGTAATTTGTGTATGTGAAGGAATTGTTCTGTTTTTCTGAGTTGTGGAATATTTGGGCATAAAATTGTTATAGTATTTCCTCATTATTTCTTTCATGGCTGTTGGGCCTGTAGGGGATAGTCTATTATTGGGTGAAATGCTCTGTAAATATCAATTTATATTTGATATTATAATTGGTTGGTAGTATTGTTCAGGTCTATGTTCTTATTGTCTGTCTACTTGTTCTAGTAATTACTGGGATAGGTTGCAAATTCAAACTATACTTTTAGATTTGTCTGTTTCTCACTTCAGTTCTATCAGATTTTGTGGCATATATTTGAAGCTCTGTTATTAGATGTATTTAGGAGTCATATCTTTTTGGAGAATTGAGCCCCTTATAATTATGTAATATTTCTCTTATCCTTAACAACATTTCTTATTCTTAGATCTGTGTTGTCTGTTATTAATATAGCTGCTCACACTTTCTGTCCATTAATATTCACATGGTATATTATTATCCATTATTTTACTTTATACTTGTGTGTTTTTGTATGTAAAGCTAGTTTTCTGTAGACAGCGTATAGTTGGATATTGCCTTTATGTGCAATCTGATCATCTCTTTTAATTGGTATGTTTAGTCAATTCAAATTTAATATAAGTATTTATATGGTTGAATCAGATCTGCCATCTTGTTGGCTGTTTTCCGTTTGCTCTTTGTTTCTTTTTTCCACTTTTTCTGCTCAGTTTGAGCTTATTTGAACATTTCTATGATTCATATTTATCCTTCTCTATTTACTTTCATATTGCCCTTTTCTCCCTAGTGTGAACAACTGTAGAAAATAGATTGAAACAAATAAATATACCTTCAGGGTCCTGTGAAATTCTTACAAAAGATCTAACATTCATGTCATCATAAGCTTGAAAGAGAAGAGAAAGAGGGCAGAGCTAAAAAAACTGGAAGGAATAGTGGCTGAAAATTCCGCAGATTTGGCAAGAGATATGTCTATATCAAGAAGCTGAATGAACCTCAAACAGGATATGGAAATAAATCTATATGCAAACACAACATAATTAAACTTTTGATTAAAACAGACTAAAAAAATTCTTGAAAGCAGCCACAGAAAAAAGACATTTTACATGGAGGCTAAAAACCATGCAAGTGACAAAGGACTTTTCATCAGAAACCATGGAGGTTAGAAGAAACTGATAAAATATTTTCAAATGCTGAAATAAAGCAACTGGCAACCCAGAATCCTCTGTCCAGCAAAAATATCCTCAGGAATAGAGGGGGAAATCAACACATTATCAAGTGGAGGAAAATTAAGAGAATTTATTGCCAACAGACATAATCTAAAAAAAAATGACTACAGGAAGTTTCCTAAACAGAAAGGAAATAATAAAAAAAAAGAAACTTTGGCACCTGAGGAAGGAAGGGAAAACACACTAGGCAATATTTGGAAGATGTGATAATTTGGCAAAACTAGGTACATGATGTATGGGATCTCTGTCTTATGTCTTACAATTACATGTGAATCTACAATGATTTCAACATAAATGGTTAATTTGGAAAAAACTAATTATAAAAGAGGTAGGGGCTTCCCTTTTAGCTCACTGTATCCTAGAGTTGAAACTGCAAGTCTAGGAAGGCATTTTATTAGTATTATTATTATGGGATTGGAAGGAAGGAAGTCCCTAAAGAGATGGTAGAGGCTCTACTGATTTTACACATTAATTATAGTTTAGACAATGTCTTAGAAGTCACATCTACCAACTTTTTTGATACCTCAAATTTAAACGTTCCTCTCTCTCCCTCTACTCTCCCTCACCCCTGCCCACCACATGCCCCTGGTTTCAAAGCTACCCTCCTCTTTTTCCCTTTCCATCACAGTGAAAATTCTTGAGATATATGATTGTCTGTAGTGGTTGCCTCCACTTACTCACCTCTGACTCTGACTTCTTTCTATTCCAATCTAATTTCTGACCTCAGCACTACAATGACACTGCTGTTGAACAGATCACCAAACAGGCACATGTCACTACTCTCAGCGTCTTTCAAGCTTTATTTTAATTGACCCCTTAGCAACATTTAACAATGCCATTCACTCCCTTCTTGAAATAATAACAATAACAGTTATTATTATTATTTTGCATTTCTTGTCATGATAAACTTCCAATTCCCTTATTACTTCTCTGACAACTCTTTTTTAAGGCCTTAAAAGCCAGTTCTTTTTCTGGTCAATCCTTAAATGTAAAAAGAGGTCCCTGCTGCAAGAGGGTGGAACATTATACAAGATGAGGGTGGTCATGGGAAGAAATGTGGATTTTATTGTAGTAATTGAGAGAAAGCTAATGGCAATAATATTTCTTGATTGTGCATATCCCACGTGTAATTATTTGTTAAATATCTCCCTTCCCTGCCAAAAGCTCCATGAGAACAAAGAGCAGATCTTACTTACTCCGGGTGCTCACGTCTTAAGCAATACCTGTATATGGCTAGCACTTACTGAATAGATTGTGTGAAGGCCTGGATCAACCACGTTAACTGCATTCTTTCTCATTGCCAACCTTAATAAACAGTTCAGTAGGACCTTAATATATAATCTCAACAAATGTTCTGTTGAATCTGTAAATATCATCTTCTAGATTCTTATCAAGGCATCTTTACACAGTTGAAGATTTATTATCTAGAAGTAATAAACTTTTTCTTTTTGTTTGCTTGTTTTTTTTTTTTTTTCTGCCCCAGATAAAAATTAGGATTAATAGGTAGAAATTTGCTCTTTGGTGATTTATGGATTGTCCCTGGTGTCCTTTCTTTTTTTTATTTTTATTTTTTTTAAAGATTTTATTTATTTGATACACAGAGAGAGAGCCCACAAGCAGGCAGAGCAGCAGGAAGAGGGAGAGGCAGACTCTTGGCTGAGTATGGAGCCCGATGCGGGGCTCGATCCTGGGACCCTGGGATCATGACCTGAGCTGCAGGCAGACGCCTAACAACTGAGCCACTCAGGCGCCCCCCTGGTTTCCTTTCATTGGGAGTGTTCAAGCCAAGTCTGACTCACAATTTATCAATTCTAAAGAAAGAATCCTTTCTATTCAAAAGAATACAAGTAAAGTAAATAAGTAAAAGAATACAATAAAGAAATAAAAAGAATAACTTCCTATTCAAAAGAAGGAAAGAGCTTGGACTACTAGAGAACACCAACATTCCCTACAAATATCAGATCTGAGTCTTTCATGACTGTTATAAATACCTGTCTAATAACTCAGTGAATAAATTGCAGAAGGTGGCTTAGATAAAAAAATTTTTCCTGCCTTAGTAGCTCCTAACTTAGTTTTTGACCTTGAAAAGATACATTTTTGGCCTCCGGTTACACTTATGTTGTACTTTTGGTCAGTAGAAATATCAGTAAATATTTTGCAAATAATGCAAATACTTAACAATAATAACAAATTGGAGATGTACTTGAATGTGAAATTGGAGGCATGGAAATTCATTACTAGACCAGTTTTTCTTG
The DNA here is from genome assembly GCF_003265705.2 of Callorhinus ursinus. Lineage (NCBI taxonomy): Eukaryota > Metazoa > Chordata > Mammalia > Carnivora > Otariidae > Callorhinus > Callorhinus ursinus. The sequence continues at coordinate 34,145,345 of NW_027397072.1, read as the reverse complement.
TACGATAATTGAATCCATTTTAATGTATTCCAAGTCCTCTCCCTGGCTTTCTTTTTGAAAGAAATTTTGTAGGCTATGGTCTTTTGACAGCTCTTATTTAATGGAGTGATAAAACAAGTTACATGTGGTGATGAGTTTCTATTTTCTGATTTTTTTAAGAGAGTCTGCAAAAATTATAATAGAAATAACCAGTGTAAAAAAGTAGATTCATACTCACGTTCTGTATGCAGACCCCAAGATTTACCAGAACCACAGTATTTGGGATTAGCATGACTGTTTGTTTTCTCAGTCATAAATATGATTGTTGAGTAATTTTTTGTTCTCCTTCCTGACAGAGGAGCTTAAAGCAATTCTGTACTGATGACTTTGTTGTTAGCTTTGCGTCGTTAGCTTTTTCTATCTCCTTTTTTTGCTGCTCTTCTTTTTTCTTATTCCATGTAAATGTTAGTTTTCTAACTGCATATAAAAATAAGCATGACATTAATCACAGCCTAATGAGCAACCTAACTACAAAAAAACCTCACTGAATAAAAATATATTCAGTAGCTTGAACACACCCAAATTTCCATATAAAGTAGGCTTATTTAAATATCACCACAAAGATGTACTCTTTACAAGCTAAAAGTGTCCACAAGGTTGCTGCGGTTGGGTTTATTCCCTTGATTTGAGGCACATTAATGCATGTGTGAAATATACCAAAGCTCAATAGAAATGAATCTCATTAGTATTTAAATACAGCAATTAATTTATGTTGTTATTTATTGGCCAATTATATTAGAAATTATAGTGTTTAACAGAGGACAATCAGGTTTCCAAGAGCTGTAATTTGCCTGCAGTGTTAGAAGACAGATACAATCAATGCTCACAGCAATAGCATCCACTGTGTTTCCCCCATCCTCTTCTAAATATATCTAATTTTATAAATAAGAAACGTCGTGCTAAACTACACTTTCTCAAATTTTGCATTAAGGTTTAATGATCTAGAATAATTTTAAATCTTCTTTCTCACCACTTGTTTTTCCTTTCCCCTTATCTGAGGCTGTATGTACAATAACCTGAGTTGGTTGAAAGGTCTGTATTTCATTTAAATCTCTTTCATAATGAATTTACAAAATATGTATTGCACTTTTTACTCTGAGGGACTACATGATGGCAAAATATATTTATAAAGGTTCTCATTCATCACACATCCAGTCTCATAAACTTTAAACATAACTGCATTATATATTGATAAAAACAATGTAACAATTACCTCTCGATTATGTCTCAGTTCATAGGAGTCCTGCTCACTCTTTAATGTCCTGTGCATATATTAACTCTTCTAAGAATTCTTCCTTGATTTTTCTAGTCGGGAATAATCTTTCTCTGTTCAGCTTCCATAGCATTAGGTTTAGATTTCCCTATGGAATTTACCACATTCTGTCTTTTGGTACCATTTTGAAACAAACCAGAAATTAGAGCTAGTTGTGTATTTGGCATTAATGGTCATCATAGTAAGGCAGCTCATACCTCTTAAGATTGTGGAAGATTTCAAAAATAATTTGGTTAAAATACAAATATCTTATATCATAGAGCTTTGGCATTTCCAGATTTATTTTTTGTTATTTTGAGTGGTAAAATCAGGGAGAATGGGATGGATTTAAAGGGGAAGTTCCCCAGAGTGTGTGGCACTGTCATGGGTGGGGGCAGGTGACAGATGTGTGTGTACAGGCGTGGCCTAGGAGGCCACCACAACCACCAGGGGCCTTCTGAGAGGTCTTGAGAGCAATAGGCTCCTAAATGGAGGCAAGAAGTGGGTGAACTAAGTGATAAGAGGACATTCTAATCATTCTAATCTGACTTTACAATTCAGCTCTGAGTGGCCCTTAATAAATGGGAGGCTTACCTATATTTTGTGTCTATAGAAGACCAGACCAGTTAATAAAACAGGCTTGTCTTACTTGAAGGCATGGATATGTTGGTTGGTCATAAGTTTTCATAAGAAAAACTCTTCTCTGTGTGAGTACACATCAAAATGGGGTATTGGAAGAAGTTTTGATATTTTAAATTCAGGTGCTTTTAAGAAAGGAATCATAAACTATTTGGATTATTTAGTGTCTTTACAATTCCTTAACGTGGAGAATAGTACTTAGTTGTCTAATTTTACAAGGAAGAACAAAGTCGTAACCTTAAGATAAGAGATTTCTTTTTCTTTCCCTTTCCTTCCCTTCCCCTTCCCTTCCCCTTCTCTCCCCTCCCCTTCCCTTTTGTGTATATGAAGGCTATGCTTTTAGGAAATCATTGTCCAGAGCTAGCAGTAATCATTTAGGTACTATGCAGGTGGGTCACAGACTTAAGGTGATCTTAACTTCAATCCCCCTTTGCCCATAGGATAAATGACAGAGAAAAATTATACTAATGATAGAGCACCCCATATTCCTAGGCACCCATGTACTACTGGTCTATTGGTCATTCCCCATGTTAGGGTAGACTAATAGAAAGGGGAGGTACATTTTGTGTTGACTGTAGTAATTTCAGTACAATGAGTTGATATCAGCCTGATCACATTGATGGTATTCTTTGATGGCATCCTTGGCCTCTCTCATCCTGTATTTACTTTCTGTCCCTTCCTTCCCTCTTCCTCTGCTTTCTTCCCTTATTTTCCTTTGACAGATATTGAATAACTATTAATGTCATGGTCTGAAGTGTGCATTAGAAATATATTGGAAATCACCTACAGTTATATTTTTTGGCAAGCAAAAGAGTTGCAGCAGTCCATGTCAGCCATCTTTAAATGGTCTATCTAATCCAGAGTTGACTGTTGATAATAAAAGAGCTACAGTTTTTTGAGTGCTTTACATTTCAGTGAATTTCCTCAACAGCCCTGGGAAATAGCACTTACCATCACTGTGTTTAGAGGCAACATTTGAAGCTTGGGGAGGTTGAGTAACTTACCTTGTTTAGAGGCTGTTAAAACTGGGTTTTAGATTCTGGTCAGCTTAATATCAAGAAATATGAGGTAATACAACACTGCCTATCATATGTTGTCTTATTATCTCAGATTTTATTTTCATAATAGTACTAAAATCAGCATAATTTACCATGTCATATTTAATTGGGAGTTTGGCAGTGTGATCTGGGAAAGAGAAAGATAAGGATAGGAAAGGAAAAATTACTGCTGTTTTTTAATATTTATTATCTCATTTGACCATGGCATCAGGTAAGAGTAGGAATTTTGTTTTACTTACTTCTGTGACTCCGTTATCTAGAACTCTACATGTTTGTTGAATGGGTAAATTAATGAGACATATGAGATAGGTGTCATTAATCCCCACTTTGTAGTTGGGAAAACTGAGGTTTAGAGAAGTTACATAATGTGCCTAAAAGTCCCACTGTTAATAAACGGCAGAACAGGAATGTTGGCTCAGGTCTATTAGAGGCCAACATTTTCCTAATTAACCATTAGGATAAAAGCACTTTTCCCCAAAGCACCATTGCTTTAGAGTCTTCAGATTGACACCAGTTTTGCAACAAATGAAAAATAGAATGACATTTTAAATGTTTTTCTCCCCTATCAGTCAAAAACAGTGCTACTCAAGGTGCCTGACGGAACTGATTGTTCCCCACTTTCACACTGGGATAAGGAGTTTCAGCCAGATGGAAATTAACTGTATCACCAAATACTCCATTTTGTACAGCTGACATTTTTTTCATAACTAGACTTTCTTTATGAAGGAATCATTGTATTGATTCACATTCTGGTACAAACTCCTTATCTCACTGCCATGGATGGGGGACAGTGGTTCAAGGGCAGGCACAGCTCCTGGCTGATGCTCTGAGTCGTCCTCAATCGTGAGCCCCATCCGAGACCTACTGAGCAAGAAACTGAAGGTGTCGTGCGTGTGCATGACATTTTGAAAACTTCTGGTATAGAGGATATTTTCAAGTGCACTTTAACATGAATTATCAGGCAAAAGTTAAAAAAGAAAATTTTTGGATCTTTGTTGACATCCCACATTTGGGTACAGTCTTTGAAGATGTCCAGCAAACAATCACACATAGTGAATGATGCTTTAAAATATAGAAGAATTTCACATACACAAATTTTTTTGATTTCTCAAAAATGATGTGTTATTTCTGTTACACATAGGAGGTAATTTAGGCTTAGTGAGATTAAGACCTTGCCCCAGACCAGAGGCTAGTAAATTGTATAGTCAGAACTTATTCTCAGCTTTTCTTGGCCCATTTCCAATTAATTTCTTTTATGATTTTTTTTTTTTTCTGTTTTCTCTTCCATTAGGAATGGAGAGATTCACCATAGGACACATCGAATGAGTGTGTTTAGGAGGAAATTACAAATTTTACTTCACAATGTGTCCCGTGAAATATTTATGTCATTTTTATTGCCCTATTTTGAAATACACATAATTGTATATGTTCAGTTTGTGAGGCAATCAGGAGAAGGGCTATCATATGCAAAATTTCAAAGTCTAACCTTTGCTCAGGGGACAGAGAAAAATATGAGCTCAATTATGTTGCAAATGAACATCTTGCAACATACAAACAGCCCAAAGCACATTACATCACAATGCTCTAATAAAAAGTAATTAAAGCAAGGAAATAAACTGTCACAAGTACCAAAATGTACCCAAGAGCCAATAAAGAGGATGTAAATGAGATTCCCCAGAGAGAAATCTGCTGAGTTGGGCATTTGCATGTTATTTTGCTGGATGGTGAAATCTATAAAGAAAGTAAAATTTGAATGAGAAATTGGTTTAGGATTGAAGGCCTTTCGGTAACATCTGCTCCCATGTCTCAGTTTTTGTTTTAGTTTTAGTTTTATATCATCTGTTTCTCCTTTGTGTATAGAATAAAAACAAACACCTGTATATCAAAGGACATTATTTATTATTTGATAACGCAATTCTGCGTATGACGGGCAGTTACGGGAACTTTAAATATGCAGTTTTTCATTTTTCTCATTCATCTCAAGTGTTCACATTGAAATCAGAGAGCACGTGGGAAAGAATCAAAAGCCCAAGCTGTCGTAGTTGTTCCCCAAACAAGAAAATCCTAACGTTGTGCTGTGGAGATTATATGAATTTTTGAGAGAATAATGACAATCTGAATCTCACAGTTATACTTGAAAGTAAATCTAATTAAGTTAGAGTTGCCATTCCCCCCCAAACTAGAAACACTGTGGCGTTTGGATTGCAACAGCCACAGAAACGCAGTGAACTCAAGTGACATCACCTAGGTGACTGAATGACCAGAATTACCCTGTGCCAGATGGAGTCCTCATTGTGGTTACTCTTTTCTGTAAGGTGATTCAGAGCACACAGCCAGGCTCAGCTAAGCTTCAGATGATTGGTGGCAGTGTTGGATAGTCCAGAATGTTTTTCTTGAGTGTTATTCTTGTTGTCATTGAAGTCCCGGGGCCTGACAGGTAGCAGCCCTGAGAAATGGAGTGGTGTAAAAGCTGGCATTCCACCCCCCCTTCCTACACTGACAATGAAAGCAGGGGGTAAGTATCTCAGATAGGAGGCTTTCTATATGCATGTAGAGATGACTGGCAGGCTTACTAGTCAAAAATAACAGAAATGACTATTGATGTTTATTCTGTTCATGAAATGTGTGACAAGATTTACTTAAATTATTATTAATTTTTCATCTGTCTTTGAAGTAGGTATTATTTAGGAGATAAGGGTGAAATACTGCTTATAATACCCGCCTGGAAATCGAAGAACTAAGATTCGAGCCGCAGGGAGAGTAGCTGATCTCAAGGTTCAGTGACTTTTCTTACTACTTTATTTTTCTCTCTCTTCTACATGAAGACATGCTACTGGCAAAGTACTAAACCTACACTGAGTCACTTGGCTAGATTTTTTGCTGTCTTTGACTTCCCAAATGGATTTGGGAGTAACTAGCTTAAATTAAGGTACAGACTGTAGGCATAGAAGGGAAGGCAGCAAAGGAACGAATTCATGCAGAGATTGAACTAAAAGCCTTTGCATGGTTCTTGCTATGCTCCTCCCTGGTGCCTCATTTAGCACTTTTCAAAGACTGCCATCCTTGGGCGCCTGGGTGGCTCAGTTGGTTAAGCGACTGCCTTCGGCTCAGGCCATGATCCTGGAGTCCCGGGATCGAGTCCCACATCAGGCTCCCTGCTCGGCAGGGAGTCTGCTTCTCCCTCGGACCCTCTGCCCTCTCGTGCTCTCTATCTCTCTCCTCTCTCTCAAATAAATAAATAAATAAATAAATCTTTAAAAAAAAGACTGCCATCCTAGATGACTGCTCCTTTTTTCCTCCCATTCAGCCATTCCCACTGGATCTGTTGCTGGACCCTTAAGAATCAGTTAATCTGGTCAATTCTTTTTCCCACCATCTATAAAAATAAAATAGTGACACTAAATTCCCTTGAGGGCCATTAGGAGAAATGAACTGGAAATTAAGAACAAAGTGTATTCCCTGTGAGAAGAATTTTGGGGGGAAAATAGCACAGAGCTCTTCCCTTACATTTTCTGCAGGAACAGCATCTGGATGATGCAAATAATTTATACTTGTTGCTACCTTGGAGTTTTGCTGGGTGGTTTCAGACATATTATTCACATAACCAGGGAATCTGCTGGTAGAGATATAGTTATTAATCCTTTGTACCAGATGGGATATAACCTGTAAAATTGACATGGGTAATCTTTTTTGTTCAGATATATCATCGATTGGTAAATAAACTGTAAGAACTTCTATTCCAGTCTGTTTGCCATTTAATATGCAATTAGTAGCCTTATTCACCAACCACATCTATATAATTTGATATTTTAAGAACACAGTTTATATTATTGTCATTATGTTTTATGTTACTGTCATTAGTTTTCTCAAATATATGTAGGTGTGTATATATATATATATATACACACCTACATATATTTATTTATTTCATAATGTACAGAAAACCAGCCATCCTACCTTGAGGTAAAACAGGAAAATGCTCAGCCTTGCTTCTTATAAAAGACTCATTATGCAAGTACTCTGCCTACCACAGATAAATAGTGGCAGAACATGTGGGAAAAAAAAAAAAGGCCAGTTTAACAGCTAACAATTGCAGTAAAAATACATCAGGTCCAAATACCATAATCCTGAAATAATAACAGTAATAAAAATTGAGCTAGTGTGGAAATAATTCTTAAGTAACCTTTCCTGATATAAATCTGATTTCAGAGAACTATCTCATAATCCTAAGTCACTCTGAGCTACTTTATTTTGGTCAACTAAACCAAGTAGAAACTTGTAATAAAAAAAATCCATATGTATTTTGAAAAGAAACCTCAAAGATGCAGGGTCTTACTATGAGATATAGTAGCCAAACAGCATTTTTTTTTGAAAAACAAAAATAAATACAAAATTCCTACTTTAAATGTTGTCATATTTTGTTCAGTTTTCTTATATTCTATAAAATGTTTATTTAGAATACAGAAAATACTCTGTTAAGGCTTTATGTAGCAGGATCACTGGATAGATTTTCTCAGTGTTGTAAAATGGAAATTAAGCAAAATTAAGAATGGGAAGTAGAAGGTTCTATGCTAGTTATGGCCAAATGGCTTCCTTCTTATTGTAGCAGAGGAGATTGGAGATCATTGTATATGAAAGATTTATTGAGATAGAATTTATGCTGGACAACGAAATAAGTCTCAATGAAATTTCAAAGGATCACAATCGTGAAGAGTATATTGTCTAACCATAGCAGTATTCAGTTAGACTAAAAATGAGATGCCTAGAAAATCCTCAGATATTTGAAAATTAGACAGTACACTTCTAAGTAACCCATGGCTCAAAAGGAAATTACAAGGAAATTCAGAAAATATTTTAACCTAAATGATAATGAATATAAGACATATCAAATTTTGTAAGATTCAGTTAAAACAGTACTTAGAGGAAAATATATACCTTTAAATGAATATATTAGAAAAGATTTTTATGCTTCAGTGACCTAAGCTTCCACCTTAAGAAATAAAGTAGAAGGGGGCGCCTGGGTGGCTCAGTTGTTAAACATCTGCCTTTAGCTCAGGTCATGATCCCAGGGTCCTGGAATCAAGCCCCGCATCGGGCTCCCTGCTCAGTGGGAAGCCTGCTTCTCCCTCTCCCCCTCCCCCTGCTTGTGTTCCCTCTCTCGTCTCTTTCTGTCAAATAAATAAATAAATAAATAAATAAAAATCTTTTAAAAAAGAAATAAAGAAGAAAAGCATATTAAATAATAGCCAAGTAAGTAGATAAAAGAAATAATACAAATTAGAGTGAAAGTAAATGATGGAGATGATGGAAAAGAGAAAGAAAATCAACAAAGGCAAATTTTGCTCTTTAAAAGAATTCCTGAGGTTGACAACTTCTAGCCAAATTGATGAAGAAAAAGAAAGAAAACTGAATTGTCAGCACTGGGAAAACATCACTCATATATGAGTGTGTATCATTAATAAATATTACTAAATTGCATTCACTGTAGTGAGGAGGCGTAGATAATTGCAGAGAGGCATCTGCTTGGTGCAGCATTTCTCAAGCAAAGTTTGGCAACACAGATCAAGTGCCTTAAAATCCTTCATACCCTTTGAAATGCAACTTTTAGGCTTGTATACTGAGGAAAATACCAGCTATGGGCTCAAAGATTGATGGGTGAAGTTGGTCATTACATCATCATTTCTAGTGGACAAAAAAGATAGCAGCTTAATATTCCCATAATAACTGAATAGTTAAATGGTGGTGCATCTGTGGGATGAAATATGTGGCCATTAAAAACCATATTATCAGTTTTTATCAAATGACAGAATGTTCACTTCATATGGAGTAGTTTAAAATTAGAATAGAAAACTGCATATATAGTAGTGTTCACTTTTTTAAATAAAAAATAGAGTAGTGAAAAAAATAGAGTAGTGTGTGTCTCCTCTGGAAATTACATTATGGTTTTTTTCCCACTTTGGTCATAGGTAAAATATAATTTAAAGAGGAGACTCATGTGTTGCACTGAAGAAATAGAAGTTCTGGTATAGTGAGGGAAGGAGAATGAATTTAGGAACTTTACATACCCACTGCTGAGACATAGGAGGAGACTTTGAACAACTGAAGACAGAATAACAGGATAAGGTTCTTAAGTAGAAGGTAAGGGGGCGCCTGGGTGGCTCAGTTGGTTAAGCATCTGCCTTTGGCTTAGGTCGTGATCCCAGGGTCCTGGGATCGAGTCCCACATCGGGCTCCCTGCTCAGTGGGGAGCCTGCTTCTCCCTCTGCCTGTTGCTCCCCCTGCTTGTTCATGTACTCTCTCTCTGACAAATAAATAAATGAAATCTTTAAAAAAAAAAAAAGAAGAAGTAGAAGTAGGTGGTGTCAGGAAATGGGAATTGGATAAACAAAGGAAAATGTGACTCTACCTGACCAATTCAGTTTTGCTCACATTGATTCTTTTACCTTATATATTAGTTCCTAGAGCTAGTATAACACATTACTACAAACTGAGTAGCTTTAAACAACAGATATTTATTCTGTCATGAGGTATGAGCAAGGTCAGTTCCTTCTGGAGGCACTGAAGGAGAATTGTTCCATGCCTGTCTCTTAGCTTCTAATGGTTGCCAGCAACCCTGGGTGTTCCTTAGCTTGTAGCTGTATTACTGACAGAATCTCTGCTTCCATCATCATCTGCTTTCTTCCCCCTGTGTCTTTCTGTGTGTCTTCTCCTCTTCTTAGAAAGACACCAGTCAGTGGACTTAGGACCCACCCTAACCCATTATGACCTCATCTTAATTTAGCTAATTATATTGGCAAAGACCCTATTTTCAAGTACAATCACATTCTGAGGTACCAAATGGACAGGAATTTTGGGGGGACACTGTTCACCCCACTATCCAGTCTCTCTCTCCCTTTGTATTTTGCTCAACTCGGAATGGAGAGAGGGAGTTGAGATGAAGGTTGAAACATCTACAGTGAACAACTCCAAGTTGCTCGGTGAAGAAACTGGAACAGGAATAAGCCACGTCCAGCTTCCTCAACAAATTATAGGAGGTTTATGGAAATGTCATGCTGCGGAGTGTTGGGTACAAATTTAACTTAGTAAGAGTTATGGTTGAGATGTCTATTTATATTGAACATGAAAGTTATTGTTACAAGATTTTCTCCTTTAGGACACAAGATTTGCTTTATAATTTTTGATGAGTGACAGTTTATGTTGCATCTGGGAGAGACATGGTTTTAAATCTGAGAAAATGTTTTTCCATATTGAGCATAGTTTCTGGTTCTTGATTTCTGCCTAACAACACTGTCCTAAACACAAGAGTTGAGGAATGAGGCTGACTGTATAATCTAGTGTAAACACATATTGGGTAACAATGAGTTTACATCTATGTGTGGCATTTGTAAGAACCAATTTTATAATTGTCCATGTGATGTATTCCCTAACTTTCCACTCTTTTGTTTTAGTAGCTAACATATTCTTTTACATTTAGATGTTTGGTGGCTAATAAAGTTAGCTAATTATACAGTGCTACTGAGCCTACATAGCTAAAAATCTACTTAGCAATTATTCACTGAAAATATTTTTAATTCTCTTTGATGACATTTTCAAATATAACTTATTTTTTCTAACATTACTTCATAATCCTTTATTAGGAATGCTTATCTCAGAATGTAATAACTAGTCAGCTTTCTGTTATTATAAGGGCAGCTATTCTAGATTTTTAGACATTTTAAATCCAGCCCTACCATTGCTTCATTCTTTTTTTTAAAGATTTATTTATTTATTTGAGAGAGTGGGAGAGTGAAGGAGTCCATGAGTGGGGGGAAGAGCAGAGGGGGAGAATCTTCAAGCAGACCACCCCACTGAGCACAGAGCCTGTCGTGGGGCTCGATCTTATGACCCTGAGATCATGACCTGAGCTGAAACCAAGAGTCTGACGCTTAACTGACTGAGCCACCCAGGCACCCGCATTGCTTCATTCTTTAGGCATTTATTAAGAGTGAGACCTCAACACTTAGATGCCATGAGGGACATCTGGTAGCTTTTTTGCTGTTGACAAATCACCTAGCACAGTTATGACACCCACTATTAAGTGTTAGTAGTGAATTATTACAAGAAAGAAAAGAATATCTGGTAAGAAAATGAAATTATTTTTATAATTTCCCAGAAAAATCAGGTGGTCACTATCAGCAAGAAATTCCAGTGTTTTCATTCTTCCAAAAAAAATTTGTGAGGAGAATAGGGTATAATCACAATAATATTTTCTGATACTGTATTTAAGAAATAAAAAAGGGTCAAGCCAATTTTCATTAATTTCTTAAAAAAAAAAAAGATTTTATTTATTTATTTACCAGAGAGAGCAAGCACAAGCAGGAGGAGCAGCAGAGGGAGAGGGAGAAGCGGGCTCCTTGGCCTGAGCTGGGGCTCAATCCCAGGACCCTGGGATCATGACCTGAGCTGAAGGCAGATGCTTAACTGACTGAGCCACCCAGGTGTCCCCAGTTTTAATTAATTTCAATTTTCAAATCAAATTAGGAGGAGGGCAAGTCAATGTGTTACTTAAATTTGATGCTGCCAATTTGCTTTATAGAAACCTTTTGATCAGATCTGTTGGCCCATTTTTCAAATTTGGGCTAGACTACTCACTTTCTCTCATCCTTTCATATAAATAAAGGGTCAGTTTAGGGAAACATCCAAAAGACAATCAATAGTTGGGAGAAGATAATCGTAAAAATCCAGCTAAGACTGTACCAATTTATAATTTAATGTTAGTCCCTTGGAGTTCCTAGAGATTTGAAAAAAAAAATGTGTCGGGAACATTTTGCATCCTTTGCTAAATCTCTGTTAAACACATTGTGCATTGATACTTTAGTTTCTCCTGTACCAAGATTTATATGACATATTCCTTTTAGATTTTAGTGACATAAAAGTGTTTTCCACTTCAAAAGAACAAATATATTTTCTTTTTATCTGAAAATGAAAAGCATGAAGCCTACTGTGTTAACTGCTCACCAACCCCATGGAGCTAAACATCTCCCTGGAAACTCCCCTTGCCCTCCTCGTTTTATTTTTATATTTTTTCATTGTGTAAGTCATGTACATAATCATAAACATGAGAAGTTTAAAGAGAATACAAACACTCCTATTTTCTGTGATTACTCCTGTGCACTATTATCATATTTTTTAGGTAGATAATCAAGTTATAGAAAATGGGATTAATTTATGAGTAGCATTTTATAACTTGATATTTTACACAAAAAATATTAATACATTGACTTGGATGAATCCTGAAAAAATTATGCTGAGTAACAAAAGCCCCCAAATCCCAAAAGTTACATATTATATGATTTCATTTATATAATACTTTATTTTGAAATGACAAAATTGTAGAAATGGAAAATGGATTGCCGGGATTTGGAAGTGGAAGGAGGAAGTAGGTGTGGCTTTAAAAGGGCAACAGCAGGAATCCATGTGATGGTGAAACTGTTCTGTATCTTGATTGTATCAATGCCAGTATTCTGAATAATATATAGGACTACAGTTTTGCAGGATGTTACCACTGGTAGAGATTAGTTAAAGGATATGTGGGATCTCTCTGTAATATCTATTACAACTGCATACAGATCTACAGTTATTTAAAAAAAAAGTTTCACTGAAAAAATTCTGTGATCATCTCTTCATGTCAATAGTTATATGTCAGTATTTCAATGACTGTTCCATATTTCACAGCTACTTGGAAAAGAGTTTGGCAATTTCTTGTGAAGTTAAACTTAAAATTATCACTCAACCAGCAGTTCTACTCCTAAGTATTATCCCAACTGAAAAGAATACTTAAGTTCACACAAAAAATTCTATACACAGATGTTTAGAGATACATTATTCATACTTGCCCAAAACTGCAAAGAGTACAGATTTCCTCCAACTGGTAAATGAATAAACACACTGTTAACATCCACACAGTAAACTGTTGTTTATCAATTTAAGGAAACGAACTATTGATATATGCAACAAACATGGATCAGTCATAAATACATTAAGTAAAAGAAGCCAGACTGGGATACTTGCATAATGTATTATTCCATTTACATTCTGAAGTAAGAAAAATTATGAGGACTGATTACCAATTAAACATTACCTGGAGCCTGAGGTGGGGTAGATACTCTGCATAGAAATATAAGGGGATTTTTAGGGGATGATGAAGCATAACATTTTGAATGTGGTGTTGTTATGCAACCATATGTGGTTGAAATTTGCAGAACTCAACACCAAAAGGGGTGAATTTTACTGTATGGTAATATGCATAATATAGAATATATAATTTACCTTAAAAATATAATTTTCCAGGGTGCCTGGGTGGCTCAGTTGGTTGAGCAACCGCTTCTTGATTTCATCGCAGGTCATGATCTCAGGGTCGTGGGATGGTGCCCCGCATGGGGCTCCACACTCAGCATGGAGTCTGCTTGAGATGCTCCCTCTTCATCTGCCCCTCCCCCTTCTCGTGCTCTCCATCAATCAATCAATCAATCAAATCTTTAAATATATATGTAATTTTCCTTTAAAAAAACAAGTGCCAATGATTAAAATACCAGTAATAATAAATCAAGCTACCTTATGAATTCTAGGATAGTTTTTCATTTTAAAAACATCAAGGAAAAAACCCACAAAAGCCTATTACTTCACAATATTCTAGTTTTACATTTTTAAGAAAAAACCTTCTAGGAATACATCATTTTACTGATGAATATTAAGTATGACCAAGTTAAGTTGATATGCCTGGGGAATCTCTGGATATCTTGGCTAGATACAAATAGACCAGGTCACTAGATTATTTAATTTGGGTAGTTTAATTCCATTTCCCAGCCACTCCACGTGATTCTTAACATAATACATGAGAAGACATTATTAAAACTTCTTGATTTTAGAGTCTCCTCTTAAATCAGTTATAGTTACTTAACCAGCCCTATCCTGATCTGCATGAACTGCAAGTAACAAGCCACTTTTTTTCTTTAAGAGTTAAAATCTCAGTGCCTTGCTACATCAGTGTTTGTGTATATGACGTGATTTTGTTTCAGAACCTTTTGAAGGCAGAGTAATGGATGCTAAATTATTCTAATACCAGTGAGTCTTCCATCACATAAATAAAGCTCTACTTTTGAGAAGCTGGAAAAAAAATGTTATAAAATGGGTTATGAGGAAAACAAGGGTGAACTCCATTGTGTGTTTATAAGTCCAAGACACTGCTGAAAACTGGAAATTTTTTAAATATTTGTAAAGAATATATTTATATTTAACAGTAGTTCCTTTTTTCAGGTTTTATTTATTTATTTGACAGAGAGAGACACAGCGATAGGGGGAACACAAGCAGGGGGAGTGGGAGAGGGAGAGGCAGGCTTCCCGCGGAGCAGGGAGCCCGATGTGGGGCTCGATCCCAGGACCCTGGGATCATGACCTGAGCCGAAGGCAGACGCTTAACAACTGAGCCACCCAGGGGCCCCAATAGTAGTTATTTTAAAACATGAAACTTTTATTTATGTTATATTTAACATAATCATTTTTTTAAAATATGGAAATTTAGCAACTATTGCTAGTGCTTCTAACTGAATAATCAATAAATGTAATAAATGTTAGCAATAAAAAAAAACAAGAAAATTCTACTTACATTCATCGGCTTTATACATACAAACGCACTGTTACTGAGAGACAATATAGCATGATCAATTCTAGATCAGTATTATATGAGCAAGGCATTAGATGTAACAAAAATAAAGGTTCATTGTTAACTTTAACTTTGTATTGTTGTTTAACAAATAAATAGGGTCCTGTAAGAGCACATAAAATTCTCTCCTAAGTATGAAACTTAGTTTAAAAAGGGGGAAACAGAACAAAACAAAACCATCTGGCCCAACTTTCAGTGTTATACTTCATAATAAGAATGATGTGATTATGTCACTGTGTGGGTGTGTGATCCAATTATCAGTAATTTAAACTATTCACTAATGGAAAAATGGTTATTAAACATTTACATAAGTCCCTTAGTGTTGATAAACTGCTATAATTACTTTAAAAATATTGTTTCAAGTAAATGAAGGAAAGGTATCCATGGGCTCTGTTTGAAACATGAGGATGCTAATAAGTCGAGATGATTATTATTTGTGATTAACTCTAGATAGGATAATTCTGTGTATTTTAAGTAGTTTCAGGAAGGGAAGGGAGAGGAACATGTAAGGACCAAGAATAGTTGGAAAATTTATGGCTTGAGTATATTTAGCATGTAACTTCCATCAATATCCTATATCAAATATGTTACAATGAATAATAAATATATAACTTACAAATTAAATAGAATCTAGTTTAGGTAAGCATTGTCAAAATAGGCTGCGTCTTTTCTTGAATGGTTGGCTCAAAGGTGGAAAAACTAAATGGGAGTTGGGCATATCTTCTCATCTCTAAGAATTCAAACTCTTATTCTTTGAAATCCAGTATGGTACTGGGGCTGTTGAAAGAAGCTGAAGACTGAAGCCAGCTACTCCCTCCAGGGTGAAGTGCTTTTATTGGCACTATTCTGACAATAACAGTGATCAGACAGAAAGGAAGGAATTCCTTCTTTCTTCCTCCTGCCTTTCAATACCCCTCTGTTGGTGCCATTTATTAGCAAAACCTGTAAGATAATTGACAAAAGAAAAATGTAACTAACAGAACCCCGACCAGTGGTATGCTGATATATGTTTAACAACTAGATTCTGGGAGAAAAGAGGAAGCTCAAATTTGTAGAGCTTGCTTATATTGATGGTGTAAATGCTTCATCATAGTTAATTTCAAGATATTAACATATGACAGTATGATGATATTATTCAGATATAATACAGATACAGGGGATGTAAATGATCTCAAAGTAGGTAATAGTAAAATGTAGTAAAGTGATATGTTTTGAGTATTTCCTTTATATATAGTATAATTTATTTAATATAAAATTTGCATACTTTAATTATAAATAATGGCTATTTAACAACCAGCTTCAAAAATTCCTGAAAATTTAATATTTGGCTCTTATGTGCTGATACGTGTTGTCTCCAGTACACCACTGGTCCCAGCCCAGTGTCCCATAGCAGAGGATAGAAGATTATATTTGGACCATAGACAATAGCTTAAAAACAGAGGTAGCTCAGCTACTCATTTGAACAACTTTATGCTCTAACAAGAATTGGCTATCCTTTGTACAAAGAAAGATGCTCTCACCTTCACCCCCAAAAGGGCATACACAAAATTCCAACAGTCTCTGCCTCCATCTCTGGGCAATGATAACACTCTTACTCAGTTACTGTTGTGCTTGGATATATGAGAAGCTAAGGAATAAATTGTAACATTAATAATTCCCAACAATCCTTATATACAATAATAAGAGAAAAGAGGGAATGAAAAGGGAATTAAATATATACAAATATAAATGTATGTAACAAGTGAAGTAGGTGATGTGTAGAGCTGCTACAATCCTTTTTTCTGTAAATGGCTGTGAAGTTGTAGTTGATATTTTAACCTTTCTTATTCTGCTGGCCATTTCATTTTCCCTCAAGGCAGCACCTCATTTTATTGTGATTCCATTCTTGGCGATTAGCTGAAGATTTGGAATTTTCAGTGACCTTTTTTGTTGTTGATTTTTCCATTAAGTTTTATCATTTGATATGGATGTAATTAGCATCTCAAAGAATTCCCGTTATTTCAGACAAAGTCACTGTATAAAAAAAAATCCATTTTACCTTTAAGAATCAGGAACAGTTATCCTCATTATTTCATTCTTTCATTTATTGGTTCAGTGACCTAAAGAGCCCAAAATGGCCAGGGGGCAGTCTCAACTTTGAAATCAATGGAATCATTATTGTATCTCCCAATAAAAGCCTTTCTTGCTGATTATTAAGACCCAAGCTAGGAGCACCCAAAATTCCTCTCTCAGGAAAAAATTCTCTGAATGGATTCTTAGGTCTAATACCAAGAGTCACTTTTACTTCTCTTTGATTCCTGTACCTGAGTATTATAGCATGGAAGAAATAGCACTATAGCACTATGTATATAGGTTGCTGATTTAATACATAATCTGTTTTCATTTCTTGGCATTTATTTCACAACCAGCACTGTAACTGAATCTCTAATAGGCTGCTTTTTACTGTTCGCTCAGGTCAGCTCCTTCAGGGGCAATGGACTGTATGATAAGACCAGTGATTCTATTCATGACCATTGTTATCCCTCTTTTCCAGTAAAATAAGTTCTTCAGTAATGAGAAACATTATATGGAAGATGCATAGAATAAGACATTTCATAAGTTCACACATGGTAATGTTGACAGGGGAAGCAAATCCTTATCAGAAATGCATGGCTATTCCCTTGGCTCAGTGGACAGAAAGCCAACCGGAATGGAAAGTCCCTTCTGTTCTCCTGGCTCCTAATATTCCTTTATTCTTGCTATTGGCAGGAAACCGGTTTATAAGGGAAAGCTGTAGTTGGCAGATTCTAATCCCAGCAATAAGACAGTGCTGACTATGGAAGAGTGGATGTGAATTTCAGAATCCAGTAACATTCCATTAGAACATTCTACCTCTTAGCTACTGTGTCACTTGAGTATAAAACACCCATTCATTTATCAAATAATTACTGAATACCTACTAGATGTTAGACTTTGTGCTAGATGCTGTGGATAAATTGATGACCAAAGACAGATGTTTGGACTCTCATTACGCTTATGTTATCTTCCTAGATATTAACCAAATTGTCATCTTGGTTATGTATAGTTGCAAACCGAAAGGAACATTAGGTATATGAAAAAATATTACAAACAAACTTGAAGTGATTAAAGAGGGACTTCCCTGAGGAAATGTAACATAGCCGGGAGCTAAAGGATTAGCAAGAATTAACTGAAAAGTCGAAGGGTAGCTGTGTTGGAGAAACATCTGGATAGAGGGCAGAAACAGGGGCGCCTGGGTGGCTCAGTTGGTTAAGCGACTGCCTTCGGCTCAGGTCATGATCCTGGAGTCCCGGGATCGAGTCCCGGGATCGAGTCCTGCATCGGGCTCCCTGCTCAGCAGGGAGTCTGCTTCTCCCTCTGACCCTCCCCCCTCTCATGCTCTCTCTCTCTCTCATTCTCTCTCTCAAATAAATAAATAAAAATCTTAAAAAAAAAAAAAAGAGAGGGCAGAAACAGCCTGGGCAAAGGCCTTGTGGTGGAACTGAAAGAAAGAGTTGAGTGGTCTGCGCTGCAGAGGGTGATAGGCAAATGATGAGAGAGGAAGCTTGCCAGGGAGGCAGGGTTTAGACCCAGGGTCTTACAGGATTTTGGTCCATATGTGCAGGAAAAAAAAAAAAGTGACCAAAGAATTTTAAAGGAGATATTGCAGTTTTGACAATTTAAAAATAAATGTTTTACTTTTTGTGGAGGTCTGAGTTGATAAATGGAGATCAGTTAATATATTAAGTGCCTTATGAATTACATTTAAATCTTCAGTTATTTATAGGAGGTATATTCACTTAATGGAATATTTTTAGCAAATCTTAAGAGCTTAACACCTCAAAATTCTCTTGGGTTGACATTCCCCTACAAAGAATTATCACTCCACTCAGGAAATGTACTTTTATCTTGTTTTATCTTATTTAAAGATTTATTCATTGGGGTGCCTGGGTGCCTCAGTCGGTTGAGCGTCTGCCTTTGGCTCAGGTCATGGTCCCAGGGATCAAGTCCCTCATCGGGCTCCTTGCTCAGCAGGGAGCCTGCTTCTCCCTCTCCCTCTGCCTGCCACTCTGCCTACTTGTGATCACTCTCTCTCTCTCTCTCTCTGTGTCAAATAGATGAATAAAATCTTTTTTTTAAAGATTTATTTGAGAGAGCATGTGCATGATTGGGGGGAAGGGCAGAGGGAGAGGGAGAATCTCAAGCAGACACAACACTGAGTGCAGAGCCCACCATGGGGCTTGATCCCACCACCCAGAGATCAGACCTGAGTGGAAACCAAGAGTCAGATGCTCAACTGAGGGCACCACCCAGGTGCCCCAGAAAATATACTTTTATTTTAATATTAACCTATAGAAGAAAAAGATGACAAGATAAAATATGTATTTTTTTTGCTTCTAAAAAAGTTAGCATGTAACTCTCAAGTGTCTTGTTCCATTATACCATGTGGTGTACCATGTCTCCCAGTAAGCTAGTCCTAGTGTGTATTCTTTCTTCCTTTTATGTTCATGGTCACATTCTGGAAATCTAAATAGTGTTATTATTACTTAATGAAGAACCATGTAAAACAGGAAAAAATTAATGTTACTGAAGAGTCCCCCTATGCCTTCTCCCCACCCCCTTATTCCCAGCTTTAACATGCAGTAGTTTGGAGCAATAACTCATGAATAGAATTCACTCTATGAAACCTGGTAGAAATATTTTAATAAATGTTAATGATTATGGATAAATGCTTAACAACTCACATATAGAACAGAGGGAACTATAAATATCATCTTAAATAAAGCAAGATGAGACAGCTTTTAATATTAAGGAATCGGGAGCATATGGTATGTTTGCGAAATCTGGAAATATCCCACTTGGGTCTAGAGAAGGAAGTGAAGAACTGAAGAGGCTCAAAAGGCAAGTTTTTCACTCTGCGTCCTTATGTGTCTTTTCTTTGTGTGTATGTTTTTTTCTTTTCTAGTTTTAACTATCGTTACTTGTAAATTGAAAGTTGTTTACAGTGACAATGGATGAAGATTTTTTTAAGAGTTAAATTATTAAATAATCGTATAGGGTAAGTTTTTTTTGGAGTTATACTTTTCACCAAAAGGCCTCTCCACTCCCCACTACCCCAGGGAAGAATCCTGGGGCGGAAGATGAAAACGCTGAGTGGAACATCTTAGCAGTAGATGTCAGGGAAAATACTATGACTGGGAAGTTCTAGACTCACACCAATATTTTTGCAATGTAGAGATGATAACAATGCATATTTCTTTATTATCTTTTTCTACAAATTGCTGTGTGGACTGATCCGTGTAATAGCTATGTACACAGCATGTCAAACTTCTGGAGGCTATTACCTCTACCATCCTAAACCAGTAATACTTGGCAGGTTATGGGGCAGGTGGAAATTAGCAAATTCTATCCACAGGAAAGGTTTTGTTTTGCTCTTCTCCTAAGAAGCATCAGGTGGGTTCAGGGGCTGTCTTTGTCAACCATTTCCCTTCGTTGGGATCTAGCTGGTAAATGATATTTCCAAGAAGGGGCAGCCCCCATCTCAGAATTCCTGTCATTGAGGCAGGACTTTGAGGAGTGGCAGGGTGACAGGTATTTTTTCCTCCTATTGGAAAAGTAGTGGTTAATGTCAGAATTCTTGACTCATGCTTGAGTGTGCTTCAAAATAGGCAGACCCTGCCGATAACTGGTAATTGAGGTTTATGCTGCTGCAAAATTCACTCTTTCTAAGCAGCTCACCTAGAAGCATTTCATTTTTATATTGACTGTTTTTGACTGGATGCTTTCACCAAGTTGACAGATCTATGGTAGTTATTATTTGCTCAAGGAAATCTGTCAATGTCAAAATTTTCTAGAAAGTTGGCCTAGGAGAGAGAGAGAGTTGTAATAGATAAGGTTCCCATTGCTATTGAAGTCTGGCAAATCCTTTCATGAGGATGATAATCTGGACAATTATTTATATTCCAACAAACCTTTTCTATTTCCCAGATGTCTCATTCGCTTTCTTGAAAAATATTCACATCTTTCTTTTTTTGCATTGAGTGTTTCATCCTAATTTCTTTCTTATTACTCTCTTGGGCTTTTTTTCTCATTCACTTGGCTGAATTGGTTTTCTCTGATTTGAGATTTTAGATATTCTCAGGGAAGGGTCATATTTTTTCTCCTTTGATTGTTTACCTTCTTTGCCCCCCTACCTCTTATCCCTACATTCTGTGTGGTGTCTCAAAATGTTTTTACCTGAAATTGAAAATGCAAGTGGCTTCAGTAGTCCCTTGAAATCCTATATGTATATATAGATGTATATAGACTTATATACAGTATTTTTTTCTATAAAGCTTTTATATATAATCTCATTTGCTCAGAACAGTTATTATATATTATTTTCTTTGGAAAAGCTGCTCAAATATACATTTTAAATGTGCTATGTTAAAATATTTACCATGTTTTCTTTTTATACTATTTTTTTTTTGTTTTCAACAATATACCTTACCTTTTAGCCAGTTCTTCTCTAATATAAATATCCAAATTTAGTTCACAGGGACCTTTGAGCTGATTTAGTCTAAACTGATAGAGATCAGAAAACGGAGGCCAAAGTGTTAGATGCTTTTTCTCCAAAATCATATAAATATCCTTGTGCAGTCAGCACTGGAGCTGATACCTTGTTTTCCTTGAACGTGCTTTCTCTACTTAATGCTACTTTTGGTGAATTTTTAATAATTTATGCTTATAATTAATAAATAATTTCTGAATTTCAAATTAATTTTTAAAAAATCAGCAATCATTCAAAATAATGACTTTTATTAAAATCAAATGGAATAAATACTTGTTTTAGGCAATTTGGGGAACTTTTACATTGTAATAGTAGCTCATCCGTGTTCATTATTTTTCATAAGAACGCTATATTAAGACATTAGTTAGTTCATTTTTCATTGAAAAGACTTGGGCCACCAGGTCCTTTGTACTCAAAATGATAGTTAAAATTGTTTGTTTTTTTTTTAAAGATTTTATTTATTTATTTGAGAGAGAGAGCACATGAGAGGGGGGAGGGTCCGAGGGAGAAGCAGACTCCCTGCTGAGCAGGGAGCCCGATGTGGGACTCGATCCCGGGACTCCAGGATCATGACCTGAGCCTAAGGCAGTCGCTTAACCAACTGAGCCACCCAGGCGCCCGATAATTAAAATTGTTAATTTGATATATAATTCTTTTTTACTCATGGGATAAATGCAGATCGTCACATTGCCTGAAAAAAAAAGCCACAGTGAAACTGCAGTGATATCATTATGGTGTGTTAGTTCTCTATAGCTGCATAACAAAGCACCACAAATGTAGTGATTTACAATAACACGCACTTACTAGCTCACAGTCTGTAATTCAGAAGCCCAGAAGAGCTTGACTCACTATGTGCTCAGGGAAACACAACACTGAAATAAAGGTATAGACTAGCCTGAATTCTTTTCTGGAAGTTCTGGTAAAGAATCCCCTTCCAAGCTCATTCTTCTTGTTGGCAAAATTAGTTTATTTGGGGTTGTAGGACCGAGGTTTCCATTTTCTCGTTGGCTGATATAGAGGATGCTCTCAATTTCTAGAATTGAATCACTATATTGTACACCTGAAACTAATATAACACTGTATGTTAACTAACTGGAATTAAAATAAAAACTAAAAAAAAAAAAAAAGGAATCTTAGTTCTGACCAGTTCTTCTAGTCCTCCTTTTTTAAGATATTCATTCATAAGAATTTGAAGCTCATGTAGATATTCTTGCTTGCAGAGATTTGGATTACTGTAAATAGGCTCATCTAAATTTATTTCATAATTGAGGCTCTATTTCCTTTATTTTATTTTCTTTTTCACTTTCCTTCTTTGCATCTTCCTTGAAAGACTCATTCCTTTTCTGTTAGAATGTTATTGTTAGTTTTCACAGAACTCCAGTATAATGTTACTCATATATTTCTGTGTCATGAGACACTACAAATGTGGTTCCTTAGAAAGTGTCTCTTTAACTGTCTATCAATCTATCATCTACCTGTAATCTTTTTCTTTTTATCTTTACTTGCCACCAGTTTTTCCGCTTTGTGGGTTGCCATTTTAAATATGAAAAATATTGAAATGTCTTTGAAAATATTAGTGTTTTGAAATACCTAATGTTAACTTTTGTGTATATATATTTTTACATCCTGTGGGTTTTGTTCTTCTATTGCATTTTCATCCATCACTGTTTTTTTCCCTGTTTCAGTTATATTGTGTGTACACATCCAGTTCATTCCTTCTGACTTCTGGACTGTGTTCTTTAGTGTGTGTCCATCACATTTGACTTAACTATTTCCTTAGTAATAGAATCTAGATTCCCCAAATCCTCAATACTATAAACAATAGAACCCTGTAACAGTCCTGGACTGCGTACTTTAGACTCACTTTACATAAGAAAGAAATGTAGTTCTGTATTATTTAAGCCGCTTTTCATTTTATGTGATTATAGCTAAGTCTAAGGCATTGATTCACAGATCCTCTTACTTGCAGCCTCTGTTTTTTTGTTTGTTTGTTTTTTTTGCATAATTTTTCATACTCTTGTTCTATGGTACTCTTGGTAAAAAGGATGAATCTAATTTTTCATGTGTCTTCTGCTAGAAACTAGTTGCTCTGGCTCCATAGGACAAACTCCATTTTATTCCTGTTGTAGGTAACACTCTGATATATACTAGAGTTCTATACAATTGCTTTGATAGTAACCTGTATTTTCTTTCTTTCTCTTTTTTCCAGTGTTAAGAAATTCCAGATTTCCCTGTGCAGTCAAAAGTGTATACTCCAGAAATTTAGCCAGTGGCAATTCTGGCAATATGATAGACCTATATGAATAGAATTCCCCTTAATATTTTAAAACTACAAAAGAAAGGAGAGTAATTCGATTTTGAGGTATAAGTACATGGAAATTGAATTTTGTTCATGGCCCGGTTCTTATATAATTGATTGTAATGAAAATACCTATAAATATTTTATATTAGCCTTTAGTTTTATTTCATCTGAAGAGTCATATCTAGAACTCAGAAAATAGAATAGAGAATGATGTTTAAGTTAAAGGCAATTGTTTTTCATTTTTAATCATTATTTAGGCTCCTTCTCCTCTTAGTTCCACATCAAATTAGGAGTCATGACACCTGAAGTAGTCTAAAAAGAATGTTGTCCACACAATGAATGGCAAACAGGGGCGCCTGGGTGGCTCAGATGGTTAAGCGTCTGCCTTCGGCTCAGGTCATGATCCCAGGGTCCTGGGATCGAGTCCCGCATCGGGCTCCCTGCTCAGCGGGGAGCCTGCTTCTCCCTCTCTCTCTCTCTCCCTCTCTCTCTCTCTCCCTCTCTCTCTCTCCTCCTCTGTCTCTCATGAATAAATAAATAAAATCTTTAAAAAAAAAAAACAATGAATGGCAAACAAATGTTTTAGAAAAGAACAAGTGCACGTAGGTGTGAGTTAATGTTATTTACTCAGAGTACCAGCAAGGACAAGAGCATATCTTACTCAAACAGTTGATTAAATACTTTGTGTCAGAGAAGGAGGTTTATATTTCTTGTAATTAGTGACCTTCAAGTTGATTGAAATGGCCTGAGAGTCACTTTCTTTACTTGTCTTTCTGCTTGCATTT
The DNA here is from genome assembly GCF_003265705.2 of Callorhinus ursinus. Taxonomy (NCBI): domain Eukaryota; kingdom Metazoa; phylum Chordata; class Mammalia; order Carnivora; family Otariidae; genus Callorhinus; species Callorhinus ursinus. The sequence continues at coordinate 34,121,022 of NW_027397072.1, read as the reverse complement.
TGATTGGTGATGGCTTTGCCTAAGTGCAAATTATTTTAAAGGTGATTTATCGCCAAGCATGGAAAAGTTGCAAATAGCAGTCTTCCAAGATGTATAGACAAGGATTCCCTTTCTAAAAAATCTTAATGTGATTTTGTATGAATAACAGATTAACTTTTCAGTGCATTATTCTGAGAAGCTGGAAACACAGGTTGGAGTTTCAGGTAATTTTTGAATCACAGACCCTTTCAAAATCTGATGAAAACTTTGGACAGTCCATGATGGAAATGAACATATAACTTAAAAACAAATGTTTATAACAACATTAGGGGAATCATACACCAGTAAATTCCACTCATGTATTCCTCTTGAATTCCATGAATCTCCCAAGTGGAAAATGAGAGAGAGAGCACTTGCTAGATAAGTGACCTTGAGCATTTCATTTCACAAAGAGACTCACTTTATTCATTTGTAATAGATGGGGCAATTTGTAGAGAATGTGATTTTTTTTTAAGTGTTAATATTCTCCCTTTTTGCTAAATTACCAAAACATGTCAGCTAAGTAGGTATTAAATATCATTTAAAATATGAATGGACATATAGTTCAGCTAAAATTAAGAAAAAATTTAGTCCAACAGGCAAATCAATTGTCTGTGTAGACTCAGTTTCAAAAGTATGTGAGTCTCTGGTATCAGTGCAAGTTATTATAATATAGTCTTGTGTATTTTGAAAGTTTGTTCACACTCCCAGAAATGGTAATAGCTTCCAATCATAGGCAAAATTTTTGCCATAATTATTTCAATTTACAAACATGCCTGAGGTATGTTAATGATTAATTCAGTCAAAGATAATTTTAAGCATTCTGTTAATTTATGCATTCCTTTATTGCTTAATCAGAGACTCTATACTTCAAATGACCACTTTCAAAGTTAAGTGGATGACATTATATTTCTCTATCATGGATGACAAGATGAAGCTGTGAGTAATATGTCTACAGTTCCACAGAGTCACCCCACAGATGGAGCATGTGCATACTAGGTGATTGTAAAACATATTGGCAAAGGGAAATTTCCATTTGCTTGATTGAAGAGGTCCTTCAGCAAGGCAGGTAATTTTGGGAGATGGTATCTGAGGATTTCATAATGGGTCAGGACATTTTCAGATCAAAAACAAATATGTTGGGGCACCTGGTTGTCTCCATCAGTTAAGTGTCGAATCTTGATTTCAGCTCAGTTCATGATTTCAGAGTCGTGAGATCGAGCCCCATGTTGGGCTCTATGCTGGGCATGGAGCCTGCTTAAGATTCTCTCTCTCCCTCTCCCTATGTCCACCGCCACCGCACACATGTATGCACTCTCTGTCTCTCAAAAAAATATATATCTCAAGATGCTCTAATTTTGTCACCAGAACTGGCATCCTTTCAGGGGCCGGAGTGGAGAGTAGTTCTCAAAAAGTGGTAGTTTCTGGTTGGGTGTGAATCTAACAAAATAGTATGAAAGTATAAAATAATAGTGTTATAAATAAAATGTAACATTACTTATATATCATTATTATATTCTAGTTAAGGTGCTTAGCTATTCATATTTGCCGTCATCAAAAATTAACTACCCACTCCAGTCAGACTTTTAACTCCATTACTTCATCAAAACTTAAAGGTTGCTAATGTCCTACAGTCTGTTACTTCTGCTGGTCAGTTTTTTTCCTCTCTTACCTAACAGTAGCACTTGACACAGTTGATTGTTTTCTCTTCCTTAATTCTTTCTTTATATGGTTTCCAGAAAAAAACAAATTGCTAGCTTTCCTCCTAACTCATGGATTGCTGCTTCTTACTTTCTGTTACTACTTCATCTTCTTCCTAACATCTTCATGTTGGAGTGCCCTAAGGTATAGTTCACAGCCCCCATCACTTCTTTATCTACCTTCACTCCCTTGTTGATTTTTTCCTGGTTTCATAGCTCTACATACTATGGGCTGTATAGACTGACAACTTCTAATTTTTTAAATCCAATTCTGACTGCTCTCTTAATCACTGGGTGTATATATCTACTTAGGGTTTTATCTCAAAATCAATAAGCCTGACACGAATCTCCTGATCTACTCCCTTAAAACGACTGTGCCTTAAGCCTTCCCCATCTGTAGTTATTCAGATAAAACAAAACAAAATGAAAAACAAAGTGTTATTCTTGAAACTCAGAAAAAGATTGTTCAGTAATACAGGCTACATAAAGACATTTTTAGGTAAACAAAAACTAATGAAGTAGTGCATATTGAAGGGAAATTATACCAGGTGGAGAATGAATCTTAAAAAGAGATATGTAGCAGTGGGAATGAAGATGTATGAGTGAATGTAAAAGACAACTTTTTTATTATTTTTAAAATACACATGATTATTTAATACAAAAAGTTATAGTAGTGTATTATAAGGTTCCAGTGTATGTGGATGTAGCATATAACAACTATAGCATGAAAGACTAGAGGGATAAATGGGCATATATAGTTGTATGCTTTCTATATTTTATGTGAATAATAAACTATTAATACTAAGTAGGCTGAAAAGTTAAGGATATATATTCTGATCTGTTAAGAGATCTCTAATCTCTTGAGTAACCTATAAAAATAATGCAATCAAGTATAGCCAAAAAGCCAGTAGATAATTAAAATTGAATTATAAAAATATTCAATTAACTTAAAAAAGGAAGGAAAGAACAGCAGAACAACAACAACAAAACAGGACAAACAGTGGTAAATCCAGCCAAATTAATTTAGTGGAAACACTCCAATTAAAAGGCAGAGACTTTCAGCTTGAATAAAAAAAGCAAAATCCAACTATATGCTGCTTCAAGAGGTTGTGTGTGTGTGTGTTGTGTGTGTGTGTGTGTACACCCATACATACACAGCCAGGATGTTCAAAGTACAGACAGAGAAAGAAATTACCATGCAAACTATAAGCATATAAAGGTTAGAATGAAAATGTTCATACTGTATACAGAGGAACAAAATATATAAGCAGGCAAAGAAAAAAAAGACATTATATACAGAGTAACAAAAGTAAGAATGCCTACTGTATTCTCAACAGAACCCTTGCAATATTAAAAGGATGGGGAAAGATATATAATGAAAACACTAAGCCTAAAAAGTTGGGGTGGCTATCTTCAAGTGTTGAAAAAAAAAGCAAAACAAAATGGTCAATCTAGAATTCTATATCCAGCAACAAAGTGAGAAAAAACTTTTTTAGACAAACAGAAGCTGAAAGAATTTGTGGCCAGTAGACCTACACTACAAGGAATGTAAAAAGGAGTCCATTAGGAGGAAGAAAATAATCTGAGAAAGAAGCTTGGATCAATACAAGGGAATGAAGAACTCTTGGTTAATATGCATATGAATACAAAAACCTTGTTTTCTCATCCTCTAATATCTTCAGTTTCTTTAAAAGACTTTCTACTCTTGAAGCAAAAATAATAATCTGTTGAAGTATTTATAACACGTGAAGGGAAATATGAATGAAAACAATAGCACAGAGGGAATAGGAAGGGAGTATTAAAGTGTGTTGTTGTTAGTTCTTACATTAAACGTAAAATGGAATAATATCATGTGAAGGTATTCTTTTATAATCAAAGTTACATATTCATAAAACTGTAAAGTGGCAACTAAAAAATAAAACAAAGTATAGGTAATTAATCAAGAGTGTAGATAAAATAGAGTACTGAAAACTACTTGATTAAGGGTCTGCTCCAGTCATGAAGGATTAATTGCCCTCTTTCCACAGCAAACTAGAAAAATAGACAAAACATGCGAAACAACTGTTTCACACACGGGACAATAGGCAGGACTGTTATTGAGAGAAGGAAACCAACTAAGGAAATCCTGCAATTTCCTGGGCTTCCTGCCCAGGAAGCAGTTTCTAGGCTGCAGTGCAGTGAGTGGGTAAACAAATAGAACACAATTGTTTTGTAAACAAAATTCAGGGAGTCTGGGGTGATTCCAAGCTAGAATTTTCAGGGGAAAATATGGGAAAGGAGGGAGGTGCACAGAGAGAAATTCAGAGATATGTGAAGTGAGGAGGAGCCCTCATATTATGACTGAGTTCTGATCTTCATGATCTTCATCAAAGGCCATGAGGTTGGCGAAGGAACAAGAAAGCACTGTTCTCAACAACTCCAAGAGCTCATGTTGTTCTGGAAGTATTTGCATTTCCACCAGCCAAAACAGAGGGAACTTGTAATACATGAGTCTTGGTAGAGTCTTGAGAATGGTATTGCCTCATTAGTGGGGATAAAGGAACTGTACGTCAGAGACTACTTTGGATCTCATCTAACAGGGCTTAAAAGCAAGATTTAAAAGCCTCAAAGTGACTCCAGTTAACTTTACTACATGCCATAATAAAGTCCTACTGAATGATGAGAGCCATAGCATATAGAGGAGAATGCCATTGCCCTAACCAATAGCCAGCACCAACAGCTAGACTGTGAGTGAGACCATCTTGGACTTTCCAGCCTCAGCCAGATTCCCAGTTGAATACAGTTACACAAGTGACCCTAGAAAACACTACATGGAGTAGAAGAACGATCAGTTAAAGTCAGGTAGCCCATAGGACCATGAGAAATAGTAAGTCATTGTTCTTCTAAGCAATTGGATTTTGAGGTGGTTACACAGAAGTAGATGAATGAATAGAGTATTTGCATATTTGCTCTTTGGAAGTGGCCCAGGAAGAGGACGACACATGAAGCATCTTCCAGAACGTGAAACTGTGAACTATAGAAAACAACATATTAAGGTACTATTGCCAGGGAGAGCGGAACTAGGGCTTATTCAAGGAACAGTCTGTATTCACAGGTTAAGGGTCCTAGTAACATTTTTCCACTGGGATTTCCCTTTTTGTATGGAAGTGTTCCCTGGAGTTACTCTGTCCCTTTTGCACTGCTTAATGTTGCCTATATAGGGAACAGATAGTTTTTCTTTTTAGTTGATAAGTCTCTGGTCATGAGGAGGTACATCTGGCCTTGGAGACTTGATGCTATGTTTGGATAAGACTTTGGGGAAGAGAGTGGAGATTTTTGGAATGATAGCTTTTTTACTGCAAATGGGAGAGATGTAAATGTTTTTGAATAAGGGAGGAGACTGTGGTAGATTTAGAATATTTTTCGGTATACTTTCAACTTTCATGCCTTTCCTTTACATGACAAGATTATATTTTCCTAACCTATTGATATTATCTTAGACAAAGACATGATTTATCCAGTGGACCATGGGTAACAGGACAGTGTTTACATACTGAGTTTAGGCCTTAAGAGACATCACATGGTGTGGCTTGTCCCTCGAGGAGCTTCAGATCTGGCCCATGTACCTACTATACTTTCAACCTTGGCTCCAGCATGAACCAAGAGCAACAAAGTTCAGAAGCACTCTATAGATGCACAGACCAAAGTAGTGCCATGCTTAACTGACACATAGAGTAGGAAAATATTCTCGTGGTTGGGTGCCACTGAGATTTTGTGGTTGTTTGTCATAGAGCATTATTGCAGCAACATTGGACTAATATGACATATTTCTCTGTACCTCCTCGCTTATATAGATATAGGAATTCAGCTAAAATTATGTTTCCTATAGAAGTTCATAGTCTAAATTGTATATGGTGAGAAGAAAAAAAGAAAAAAAGACAAAAAAGGCTCACCTGTATGTGGAAAAAGTTTAGTAACTAAATTTATACATGGTCCCTGGCCGGAGTATTCTATGCATTCATGATCTAATATATTACCATATAAAATGTGGATATGTCAACTCTCTGATAATCACTTTCATTTGCAGTGAGTTTGGAAAAATTAATGGCAGGAGTGGGGTTTCAGAAAGGCCTTGAATGATAGCAGAGGCCTGAGCAGGTTACGGGAAATGCTGTATGCTAGAATAAGTTACATATTCTCCTTTAGTGTTATAACATGTTGCGACTTGCTCTTAGTTGGGGTCTCTGTTGACATGTTTTTCAAGGTTCATCAGGAGCTTCATCCCAATGGTGTAGCTGCTGTGGTGGTGTATTTTTACAATAATGAGCTATAGTTTCACTTTACAATAGTGCCACCTTGCATTACTTTGGTCCCAAAGTTAATGAGTTTCAAAACAACATCTGAGACTTATTTATCTTTAGAAAAGAGGAATATATAGAAATTAGACACATAGTCTGAGAAGATGGCAGAAAGATGAGGCCTAAGTCTGACAGAGATATTAATTTGAACTTCATAGGCTGGCAGCAAACCTTGAAGATTGCAGTAAAAATATTTGCTGATCTAAATCTTATTAAGCCCAGCTGTTATAACCTTTTGCTTTCTCTTTCTGCAGTTTAATGCCTTATTTCCTATGATGTTTCTTCTAAAGTTCATTCAGTAAACAGTATGTGCCCAAGACTTTGACGGGGCACAAGAAACAGGGGAAGAAAGAGAAATCAGATGGTAGGGGTTCCTTGCACCAGTATTCGCCCCTAAAAATACACCACCTCGTTTCTGAGACTCAGATGAGAACTCTTATTTTCCTCCTTTACATGCTCTCTGCTAGCTTATCTGAATTTGAATGCAAATAGTTTTTCTTTAAGAAGGCTTCATTGAGCCAGAGGGACTGTTACTTTGTATGTAGTTACGTCCCTCGCCTGGATGGACCATGATTGATGCCCTCTGTTACATGTCATTAGTATTCACGGTGGTACTGGTGTAGCTGTTGGGAGTGAAAGCCTGGAAGAAACATCCAAGACTCTTACAAACTTGAATGTGTTAGGGATAGCTAACCTTTTTCCCTTTCCTCTTGCTGTTCACAGTTGGCACAAACTTTGATTTTGAAGCTTTTTCAAGAGGGGTAAAAAAAAAATGCACACACACACACACACACACAAAAGAAGTAAAACTCAAATAGAAAAATAGATTCAACACAATAATGTATACCCAGTAATAGATTTGTAGAGGATTCATAGTCCAAAGTGATGTAAATCGGCCTCAGCCCATTTTTTCATTTCTGTGGCCCAGATCTTTCTACTCATTACTGAAACACATAGTTATGGTACTCAACACCCCTTTCTTTCAAAATGGAAATGAGAAGGAGCTGCAGATTTCTCCTGTCCTCTATGAAGAACTGAAGAAGCATTTATTGTCTGAATTTCCTTGATTTCTTTTTTGCTTGTCACATGCTGCTTAATTATGTATTGCTTTGGTCTCATAAGTAATCATTTCAAATAACACAGTGGCCCATGTTAAGGAAATGATTCATCCTCCTAATGTATTTGAAACTATGGTTTGCAGCACTATTTTAGACACTACATTATAATTCTGTGTTATGCAAAACATCTTCGGAGGCTAAAATTAATGTAGATAAGAAGCTTATGCAACAGGAAAAATGAACACAGGGCAAAGCAAAGCAAAAATAAACCCCTCCTTCCTGACTCTTCCACAGTCAATGAGACTGCACATTTAACATCCTCCTATACTCCCAGACACAGCAAAGCCTGTTTTGCATCAAAGAAAGGGGTGGAAAGGGGTTGGGGGACAACCTGAATACAAGAGAAATGTCTTTTACTTCCTGTTTTTCCTTCCCTGTCTCCTATAAATCCTCTTTGTGTGATACAGGGATGGTACATCTTTAACAAGATGAAAAGAGAAGAAATTTTTATAACAATTTCTAAGTCAAATCAATTTTGGCTATTTTGTCAATTCATAGTCTCCAGGTCACCAAGAAGAAAACATGAAACATTAATCTTGGAAATTTATAGACCATTGTGTACAGAGTGATGACATATATTATGAGTTAATGAGTTAATTCTTTTCAGAGTCCAAAGGAGATAGAAAGTTGATGGAGGTCCAGAAGCTGAAAAAGCAACAGTGTTAATGAGCACAATATTTTTTATTCTTTATACCAATGAACACAGGTACCGTTTTCCCAAGTAGTAGTCTCACATTTAAGTAACAACTGTATGTGCAGAGATGATTTATACCATGCATGATACATAAAAAATTGAGTTTTGTCAATTCGATCATCTGACCCTGTATTTAATCAAGAGGACAATAGCAATTAGAGCTGAGCAAAATTTTTAGTCCTATGATCTTTAGATGCAAATGAGGACCTGGAATATAACTAACAAAGGTTAAAAGGAAAGAGCCTATAGAAACAGGAGAGATGAAATTCATACAAATTGTAGAACCTCAGGCATAGTTTAGAGAAAGAAAGAAAAACATGGTAAGGCCTCAAATACTTCTCTGAGTAAGAGGAATCACAAAATGATTCTCCACTTTAAAAAAACAACTCACAATTTTATTATTATTTATTTATTATTATTTTATTATAAGGTTTTATATCTAGGTGATAAGTGCAGAAACATTTAACTATAAAGGAATCCCTGTGAAAAGTGACTTTCTTCCTTCATGCAGAGGAAGAAAGAGGAAGTAAGTAGCAGAAAACAGGAAGTAAGAACCTGGAAAAATGGAAATGTGGCAACAGAACCAATATGAAGCCAATTTTATACCTCCCAGAATCTTCAAAGTATTGCAGGAAGATAGATCATTTCCCCATGTTTGTTCTCTCACAGTTTTTCAAATTCTCTCTCTTATGGTAACAGGCTGTGTTGTTTGTTCTTTGTTACTTGGTCCCCATCAACCCCTTAACATTACACCTGACACACATGTATGAAGTAGCCTTACCCAAGATTTGCTCTGTTAACCATCTTTCCTCTGTGGAGTTTAGATCACTTCATAGACAATGCTTCCCTACTCAAATTAGGAGATAGAAGAATTAACAGAAAATGTTGAATTCCTGTATAAAGAAAGGCAGTAGTGATAATCATGACGTCCTAAGTTTTACAAAATTCTTTTTTTCAAAATGGTTTTATTTATTTATTACAGTGACATAATAAGATATTCACAGTTGGATACACTTCTATTTCACATTTGAGTAAAATAAGGCTTAGACAAGGTTAAGTGACTTGACCATGCTCACAGGTAATAGAGCCAACTTTTGGTTCCAAGCTATGTCTAACTTCATTAAGCATCTATTGCAATATAACCAATTATCCTCAAGTGGCTTAAAATAGCACTAAATATTTATTATGTTCACTAGGTTCTGTGGTTTAGGAATTTGAGAGTGGTTTAGCTGGGTGGTTCTGGTTCAGGGTCTTCTATCAGTTTGCACTTTTGATACAGGTTGTAACCGTTGTCACCTGAAGGCTTACCTAGTGCTGGAGAATCTATTTCCAAGATGGCTCACTCATGTGACTGTCAAGCTGGTGCTGGCTTTTGGTAGGAGACCTTAATTACTCACCACATGGACTGCTGTATACAGCTACTTAAGTGTATTCACAACATGGCAGCTAGCGTCCTGCAGATAGGTGTTCCAAGGACAGGAGCCATTGCTTTTTCTTTTTGCAATATCCTATTCATTACATAGATCAGTCTTATCTAATGTGGGGGTTGGGGTGATTATTGGAAGCCATCTTCAAGGCTAGCTAACACAGGTAACTATACCATAAGTTTACTTTATGATTCTTTTCCATTCTTTTTTACTTCCATTTCTAGGTTTTTGTTTTTTAAAACTGTATAATCATTTGGGTGCTGATTTCACATACTTACTTTTGCTTCTTTACCATTTGTCTTATATACACAAACCAGACCTGAAACTCCCTGAGGAGCTAGAACTCCTCGAACTTTCACCTTTTAACTGTTTATGGATTCTGTTAAAATATTTTGGGCAAAGTGGGTTCTCCGTTGACCCCGAGTAAAAGAAGTGAGTACATGAGTGAGTAAATTGATGAAACTAAGATATTTAATTTGTCAACAGGTGTGTTAGAATCAGTTTAAAATTATAGAATTTCAGATTTTGACTCAAGAGTGCCAGAATTTGTTGGCAGGAAGAAGGTCCCAGAGCAGATCAGGTTTGCTTACCGTTTCAAAACCCCAGCACAAGCAGCTGTTTCAATCTTTTTTAGGTTTATTGTCTTCCTATTTCAGATCATTTTAGGACTTTATGCATGAAAATCATGTAAAAAAGTGGTGACACAATAATATAAAACTAAAATATTCCAGAGAAAAATGACCAGAAAATTGTTCATTTTTCTATGAATTAGAAACTTCCTGAAATAATAAGAGGAACATATTGACTCATTCATTCTCATAGAAAAATTAAACTGATTTCAGGTAGTTTAATATGCTTTGGAAGATTGTGCATTATAATGAGAACCAACTGCTAGAAAGAAGTTAGGAGACTTTTTTTTCTCTTCCTTAGAAATAAACAAAATGATCCTTTCCACTAATTCCATATGTTCATGTTTCAAAACAGGGAAGTGTTTTTTTCCCAAACAGATCCTCTTACTCCCTAATAAACCAGTGTTAACTTTGATGAAGAAGAGGCAAAGCATACTGGGAAGAACAGAGAAACAAAAAAATAGAAATTTTTAAAATTAAGAAAATTAAAAATATAAAAAATCTCCAGTAATGTCTCTTAGTAGATTATACACAAAAGTCTTCATTGTCCCTCTCCAAGTGACAGTCCTGTGGTAGATCACTGTTCTAAACAAAGGCTTAAAATTTGGAGATCATCAAGACCACCATATACCAATTCTGTTAATCTCCCACCCAGCTCCATATTTTGTTTTGTTTTAAAACGGCTTTATTGAGGTATAGTTGACTTATAATAAACGCACATATATAAAGTATATATTTTTTAAAAGGTTTTATTTATTTGACAGAGAGAGACACAGTGAGAGAGGGAACACAAGCAGGGGGAGTGGGAGAGGGAGAAGCAGACTTCCCGCCAAGCAGGGAGCCGACGTGGGGTTCAATCCCAGGACCCTGGGATCATGACCTGAGCCAAAGGCAGATGCTTAATGACTGAGCCACCCAGGCACCCCAAAGTGTATTTTGATGTATGTATACACCTGTGAAACTATCAACAAAATGAAGATAATGAACATATCCATAATTCCGCAAAGTGCCAGTGTGCTACTTGTTAATTTCTTCTTCATGTCACTCTCATCCTCACTGCCTGAACCTCTGGCAACCACACTGCTCTGCTTTCTGTTACTATAAATTCATTTTTGTTTTCTAGAATTTTACATAACTGGAAGAAATCAAATATTTTTTGGCCTGGTTTTATAATATATAATAGTTGTCATATACAATACTAACATATAATTATTTTGAGATTCATTCATGTTGTCATGTGTCAAAGAATTATTCACTTTTATTGCCAAGGAGTACTTCATTGTATGGATGTACCAGAATTCATTTATCATTCACCTGTTGATGGATATTTGGCTTGTTTCCAGTTGTTGGTTATTACAAATAAATCTGCTGTGTACATTTGTATTCAAGTCTTTGTATGAACAGACGCTTTCATTTGTCTTGGATAAATACATAGGAGTGAAATGGCTGAGTCTGTTGGCAGGTATATGTTTAATATTTTAAGAACTGCTACATTGTTTTCCAATGTGATTGTGTCATCTTCATTCCCACTAGTAATGTATCAGAGTTCTGGTTTCTCCACATCCTCAGCAACACTTGGTAGTGTCTGTCTTTTTAAATTTTAGCCATTCTGTGAGGTGGGTAGCAGTGTGTCATTATACGCTTAATTTGCATCATCCTAGTGACTAATGACATAGAACTTTTTTTTTTTTTATCAGAGAGAGAGAGAGAGAGAGACAGTGAACAGAAGCAGGGGGAGTGGCAGGCAGAGGGAGAAGCAGGCTCCTTGGCCGGATGCGGGACTCTATCCCAGGACCTTAGGATCGTGACCTGAGCTGAAGGCAGCCTCTTAACAGGCTGAGACACCCAGGCGTCCCATAGAACATTTTTCTCTGTGCTTGTTATCCATCCTTTGGCCCTATCTTACTACTTTTTATTATTGAATTTTGAATGATTTTAAAAAAAATATTTTGGATGTGAGTTCTTTATCAGATGTGATTTGTAAGTATGTTCTCCCAGTATGTGGCTTGTCTTTTCATTGTCTTAACACTGTCTTTAAAAGAGCAGGAGTTTTAAATTCTGATGAAGTCCAGTCTATAATTTTGTTCTTTTATGGGTCATGCTTTTGATATTATCCCTAATTTAATGTCTCCCTTACACAAGGTCAGAAGGGAAAGATATTTCTGCTTATTATAGAATTCCAGATGGACAAGTATTTGTACTGTTAGCACCTTAAAGCATGTCTCATCCCTCACTCCTTTGGGTGATTTTAAGGTTTTCTCTTTACCATTGTCTTTGGTTCTAATGTGCCCTACTGTAGTTGTCCTCATGTTTGTAAGTCTTGACCTTTTTAGATCTGTGGGTTTATAGTTTCATTATATTTGGAAAGATTTTGGCTATTAAATCTTTACATATTTTTCTGTCTCTACTCTGTTCATTCCTCTCCTTCAGGGCCTTCAAGTCTATCTGCATTAGGCTGCTTCAGTTTTAACATTTTAATAATTCTTATCTATATATAATTTTTCCATGTGGAATCCGAAGAATACTGCTTCTATTACATGCATGTGTAGCGGCTCACTGTCCACAGCTCACAGATGATATGTTCTCTTCCTTGTTTTTAATCTTTTTTTCGCTCTTTCATTTAGCTCATTTGTTTAGTAGCGTCCGTGGGCTCTACCCACCTAATGCAAGAGTGCCCTCCAACTCCAGTTTGACAACCAAAAATTTCTGTGAAGAGTTCCAAATGTCTCCCTGGGGAATCAAAATCATCTCTGTTTGAGAAGCACTGTTCTAGAGTGAATTACTACACACCCTTGAAGCAAGTCCTTTCTGTTTTTTTTTTTCTTTCTGAATAACATAGTTTCTCACATTCCACACATATGTCTATTAAGAATTATTCTGTAGTAAAATAATCTTCATCTACTCTTTTCTTAAATTAATATTTTTATTTAGTTGACACAAAATTTACATCAGTTTCAGGTGTAAAACATAGTGATTTGACAAGTTTATACATTATGCTATGCTCACCCCAAGTGTAGCCACCATCTGTCACCACCGTACAACATTATTACAATGCCATTGGCTGTATTTTTTATGCTGTGCCTTTTATTCCTGTGACTTATTCATCCCTTTCTGAGTACTCTACCTGAACTCCATGAATTACAAGGTTTCTTTTCTGGTTGGCAGGAGCAGGTACTGTTCTCAGCTTTATGGAATAGTAGACACTCTTCCCCTTAATCTTTTCAAGTGGCTCTTTCCTTGGCCTCAGGTAGTTTCTTCACGTCCGCGTGCAGGTCAGCACTCTGCTGAACACCTGATGGAACTTGTGCGGATCTCCAGCATTCCTTCTTTGTGCAGCCCTCTCTTCTCTGATTTCCTGCCCTGCAAATTCTAGCTGCATTTGTCTCCTTTTATTCTTTTCAACTCACAATGTCTGATAGGTACCTTGTACTGTAACCCAGAAACTCTCTGAAAGCAGAAAGCTTGCGTCCTTGAAAGCCTCAACTTGTTTGTTTCCCACCATCTATCTGGGATCACTGTACTTCATTTTCTAATGTCCAGTGTGTTTCATTTTATATACTTTGTCATGATTTTTGGTTATTTCAGGCAAGAAAGTGAATCTGGTCCTTATGACTCCATCTTGTCTGAAATGGTTGTCTCGTGCATATTCTTTAAACATATCTATTTTACCTCTTTTTCCCATTCTGATTTCTCTCTTTTGATTCAGTCACTTTATTTTTCCTCTGTTCTTCCTATCAACTATTTTCATGATAAACAATGAGACAATATCTGGAGTTTTGGAAATATCTATTTGAGTTATTAGCATATAGCTTTTATTAAAGTTATGGAATTGGGTAAAACTGCCTATATAAAAAGTAAAGATAGAGAAGATGACTTATTAGAATTTATTCCTGTCTATGTGATATTTAAGTTAATGTTTTTATATAAATGATTTCACATATATTTGCATGCAGGATGACCTGAGTTGTATGCTTATCCCCTTTTTAGTCGTGAATAAACTTTGAGTACCAGGACTATGACCTCTCCTTCATCTATCATCTCAGGAGAAAGTATGTAACTAATGAGGAAATTGATGAGTAGTGAATTTAGCATAGAAGATACAGGGTAGGGGTGAGAAGAGAATCTGAAAAGATACTGCCCACTTTGTCATTATTTTATTTCTGCAATCAAGTTGAATTATTGCAGTCCTAATCAGAATAGATATTTATCTTTACTAAGAAGTAAAATTCATTTACCAATCATCAAAATAAATATGTAGATGAACCTTTTAGGTGGTTATATGTCTCCAAAACCTTAAGGCTTCCATGTGTATGTTTACTGTAACCAAGACACATGCTTATTTGTATGTAGTGCCATGTAACAATTCACTTGAACTTTATGGAATGTGGTTATCTGGATGGTTTATGGTTATTTGGGTTATACACTAAAACTGAAAAAAAAACCAAACTACAACACTACTTGATCTTCTTATGGACACCCTGTATGGTGAAATCAAATGTACATATCAGTATGGAAGGTCATTTTTAAAAATCTAATTGTTAAAAGAATTCCAGGCTTTTTTTTTTTTTAATGAGTTCCAGTCTTGCCTAAACAGAGGCCCTAATTTGTTTGGTGAATGCTTTGATAATTCTAGCAAGAGGCTAAGAAGCATGGAGTCTTCTGAAACCTTGGATTATGAGAACCTGATGGAGTTGCTCTGTGTTAAAAAAGTTTAGGGATACTTTTCTCTCAGAAAAGAGAAGGGAGAGACTAACAGAGGACAAGAACTATTGGGATGGGGTCAAGGAGATGGGAAATATAAAGAAAGAGTTTCTGAGAGAAGAGAAATAGTTGACGAGTCTCCATTAGAGTGTTTGCTATGTAATGTGCAAAATAACCATCCCTTTTTGTTTTATGAAACATTTAGTGAAGGCAACATGGCTCCTAGAGATTTAGGGAGCAGCTTTTCTTTCCTCAGGATATGATGAAGTTCAGGGTCTAGGTTAAGGATTGGGATGAGACAAACCCAGAACTTTCCAAAGGGACATAGCTTTTACAGGACAAGTATAGTGATACAGAAACACTGAAGACTTAGGTACTCTGGATACCATTAGGGATATTTGGGTAAGTTACTAATTAACCAAAATTGTATGGGGCTTTTTTCATATTGGTATAGAAAGCCGCCTATGCTTTGTTCTCTAGAGCATTACAAATAACACTTTGCTAGTCTGTATTATTATTTCAACAAGCAACGCAGATTTAGGTAAAAAACCTTTTCATTACTTTACCTCCTAGGATTATTTTGAAGATTATATTTATAAATTTATTTCAAAGTGTTTCTAGAAAAATACCTGTGGAATTCATATAGCTCTGGGCCAAAGGACTTATTAATATCTGGCAGTTGCACTTAGGTTTTTTAGATAATTCTAATTTTCAGTGAAGTTGGTGGCATCTAATGTTTATATAAGTTGATAGAGTTTTCTTTTTTTTGTTGTATTTGTTGTTTTTTAAAGGTAGAGGTTTTTCTCCAAAGAATAGAGGAAGATTGGGTAATAGAAAAGCAGGATTGTTTTTTTAGGGGTGGACTCCCTGTTGATATACTGGAATGGACTTTGAAGTTGTCATAGTCTTTTTAGATGAGTGGAGAAACATTGCAGTGCTTTCAAAAAAGGGGAATGAAAGGCAACTTCCTGTAAGAATTTTTTATTTTTTTATTTTATTTTATTTTTTAAAGATTTTATTTA
Source organism: Callorhinus ursinus (assembly GCF_003265705.2). Classification (NCBI taxonomy): domain Eukaryota; kingdom Metazoa; phylum Chordata; class Mammalia; order Carnivora; family Otariidae; genus Callorhinus; species Callorhinus ursinus. The sequence continues at coordinate 34,105,376 of NW_027397072.1, read as the reverse complement.
TTTATTTGACAGAGAGAGACACAGTGAAAGAGGGAACACAGCAGGGGGAGTCGGAGAGGGAGAAGCAGGCTTCCTGCTGAGCAGGGAGTCTGATGCGGGGCTCGATCCCAGGACCCTGGGATCATGACCTGAGCTGAAGGCAGACGCTTAACGACTGAGCCAGCCAGGCACCCCAAGAATTTTTTAAACAAGAGTAAAATGACACGAAGCATTTAATTCCTCATTGTTATTGCAGTTAGTTCAGGTTTGAGAAATACATGATAATTATCTATGCTGTTTGATGACTCACTAATAAATATACTGATAAGCAAAGTGGAAAGTTGTTTTAAAGAGTGGCTTAAAGAAACTCTTTCAACATTTGTCTTTATATTAGGATCAACACAACAGCAGTATTATGCCAAAAACAGGAACGATTTTAACTGGACTTCCACTTAATTTTATTTTAAAAAACTGTTAATAACCAGATAATGTGTGCTCCCTCCCCACCAGTCATTTTACCTGAATATGTTTGCATTTTTTTTAAAGATTTTATTTATTTATTTGACAGAGAGAGACACAGCGAGAGTGAACACAAGCAGGGGGCATGGGAGAGGGAGAAGCAGGTTTCCCGCAGAGCAGGGAGCCCGATGTAGGGCTCGATCCCAGGACCCTGGGATCATGACCTGAGCCAAAGGCAGATGCCTAACGACTGAGCCACCCAGGTGCCCGGACATTCTTTTTCATTCAAGTGTATATGATAGATTCACATTTTATTTTAGGCCAAAGGATGGGCTAACCAGCTGATGTCTTGATGATCAGGGTACAGATTTTTCAGTAGGAATTCTTTTGAGTACAGGCTGCCCAGGTGATATTAACAGTGCTGGTAGGTGGAAGCATTCCTTAATTTTGAGTTAAACATAACTTTTTAACTTGAAATATCACCAGATAGCACTGCATCTAGTTCATGAAATTATTTCTGTTGTATAGTTGTTATTAATCTCTTTAAATTGTACCTTATCCCCATTTTGCTGAGGAGGCCCAGAAATTTTTATTAGTTTTCTTGGAAAATCAAATGATAGGCTTAAAGTAACAGGATTACTTTTATTCTGGTAATGTCTAATCTGATTCAGTTTTTCAGTTTTTTCCTATAAGTTATCTCATGTTTGTTTTTTCTTTTTTTGTAACAAGAAATGAAGAAACTAAAAATCAGAAAGGCCAAGTGACCTGCCTTAGATCACAAAACTACCAAATAGATGAGTCAGCCATTTAAGAAGGCATAATTCCAATTTCTGTATTCCTTTCATCATATCAAAATGGACATATTGAACAAGGTAATGGGGTGGAATATGGGGCACTGGGCATCATATAGTTAATCATATTAACCCATCTACATTATTGAGGGACCTGTCCAAATGGACAATCTCTAACCTCAGGGTGTTGAGAGATTATTATAGGAATGGGAGCATACAATTAGGTCTATTACGGGCTCATCTGGATAAGTGTCATACCTGTCATGATATGATACGAATATTATTAAAAAGTTCTGAGACCAAAGACGAGGAACTTACTATAATTACCCAAGAACACTGTAAGATGAATAGATATTTTGGGGCGCCTGGGTGGCTCAGTCATTAAATGTCTGCCTTAGGCTCAGGTCATGATCCCAGGGTCCTGGGATAGAGCCCTGCATTGGGCTCCCTGCTCCGCGGGAAGCCTGCTTCTCCCTCACCCACTCCCCCTGCTTGTGTTCCCTCTCTCGCTGTCTCTCTCTCTGTCAAATAAATAAATAAAATCTTAAAAAAAAAAAAAGATGAGAAGATATTTTAATAGAAAGGCCATTGTAGGTTTTTAGTTATTGCATGAGAGATGATAAGTTCTTGAATGCTAATTTGTGACAATGATAATGGAAAAAAAGGGAAGATTCACATGTTCTGGAAACATTGTAGAGCTAGTTACAGGAGAATTAACATCCATCTCAAAAAGAGGCTATGTTAGGGCGCCTGGGTGGCTCAGTTGGTTAAGCGACTGCCTTCGGCTCAGGTCATGATCCTGGAGTCCCAGGATCGAGTCCCACATCAGGCTCCCTGCTCAGCAGGGAGTCTGCTTCTCCCTCTGACCCAACCCCCTCTCATGTGCTCTCTCTCTCTCTCTCAAATAAATAAAATCTTAAAAAAAAAAAAAGAGGCTATGTTAGTTTTCTATTGCTGCCTGACAAATTACCCCAAAATTCACAGCTTAAAACAATACCCATTTATTAGTTCATAGTTCTGTAGGTCAGAAGTACAGGTAGATTTATCTGGGTCCTCTGCTCAGAATCTACAAGGTTAATAATATCAAGGTCATAGCCAGGCCATTTTCTCATCTGAATCTTAGGCTTCTCTTTCAAATTCAGGTGCTTGTAGAAGAAATTAGGTTCTTGTGGTTGTAGGACTGAGGTTCCTATTTCCTTGCCCCAGTCAACCAAATGGGTTGCTCTCAGCTCCTAGAGGTTGCCAGTCGTCTTTGCCACACGGCCCCTTCCATCTCCAAACCCAGCAATGGAGAATCTCCCTCACATCAGATCTCTTCTTACTTTTTTCAGTCTTTCCATCAGAAAGAAATTAATTCCTTTTATGGACTAACTTGATTAGGATAATCTCCCTATTTTAAGATCAGCTGCTTTGCTACCTTATTAAACTATAAAATCCCTTCATACAAGCATCTAGATTGATGTTTGACTGAGTAACTGAGAGAATGTGTGTACACCCGGTGCAGCAGTCTTGGGTTTCATCTTAGAATTCTACCTACCACTAGCCTAAGGAAATAGAGGGAAACAGAAGAAAGTTTAATATAACTTCAAAGTTTTTAGAAGCTTTGCCTTCCAGAAAAGTAATGGCCACTTTGAGTTAGTAAGTAGAGGATTTGGAGTGGATTGAGATCAAGATACTGAGCTTAATTTAGGTCACTTTGAATTTGAGGTTCCAGTGAAATAGGATATCCATCAGTCAGCTGTAACTCATTCTGGAGCTTGGGGATAGGTGATGGATATTTGTGAATTATTAATGTTTTAAGATTTAAAATTTTTGTGAACAAGGTCATCTTAGGAAAGATGATTTGGTGAGAAAAATTTCAAATTGGAATTTAGAAGAATTGTTTCATTTGCCATGTAAATAGAGAGAGAAAAAGGCAAAAGAAACAGAGAAAAAAGATGATAATAGAGAGCTATGTTAATAATCTTAGTTTCTTTATAGCCTATAAGCCTTCTGAAAGCAAGAAGGCTATCTTGCTTACTGTTATATCTTTATTTTTTTTATTTAAATTCAATTGGCCAACAATTTTATTAGTTTCAGATGTAGAGTTTAGTAAATCAGCAGTTGCATATAACACCCAGTGCTCATCCCATCATGTGCCCTCCTTATTGCCCATCCCCCAGTCACCCCATCCCCCCCACCCACCTCCCCTCCAGCAGCCCTCAGTTTGTTTCCTATAGTTAAGAGTCTCTCATAGTTTGTCTCCCTCTATGATTACTTTCCATTCAGTTTTCCCTCCCTTTCCCTATGTTCCTCTGCACTGTTTCTTATATTCCACATATTGAGTGAAACCATATGATAATTGTCTTTCTCTGATTAACTTATTTATCTCAGCATAATACCCTCCGGTTCCATCCACATTGTTGTAAATGCTAAGTATTCATCCTTTCTGATGGCTGAGTGTTATATATTTAGTACGCAGTGATGTGCTTAACACAGAGTAAGTAATAAATATTTATTGAATGACTTGATGAACGAGGGAATGAATACACTCTCATGAGGTCATGGGTGGGAGGTGCCCGATATTGCAGAGAAGGTAAGTGAAATGAGAACAAAGAAAGTCAGTGGATTTGGCAATTAGGAAATAATTCACGCATTCTTAATATCACTTTCAGCACAATGGTGAAAATGGATATTGGGTTAGAAAGAATAATAATTTGTAAATAATTATTCTGAGAAGTAAGAAGTAGGAACTAAGTTTGTCATTAAATGTAAGAGGAACTTAAAAAGGTAGTTTAAATGGGGAAGTCAGTCATACATCAGGAAGAAATGTCTGCGTCTGTGTGTATGTATTTGCATGTGCTTAGGGTTAGAATATATTTGAGTGTGTAATTTGGTCAGAAGGACAGAATTAAAAGGAATAGAAGAGACTAAAGAAATTAGTAAGAGGAAGAAAGTAATGGCAACCAAATTGTTTATTGATTGATTTATTGATTGATAAATATTTATTAAATACCTCTTATATAGTGGGCACTAGTTGAAATGATTGGAACATATGCATTCTTGGGGAGCTTGTATTCTAATGGGAAAATAGAATATAAAATATAACGTAAAAATGAGTATAATGAAGATCTGTGTGAATAAAGGGCATGTGAGGCTGACTAAGAGAATGAAGGAAAGTGAAGGATAATGATGCCTGGAAACACAGGATTGAAAGACTATTACTGCAGAGAGTTGATGCCTATAAAGGCAGGTAAATATGAAACGGGTGCTTCTGAGTAATTTTTTATGGTTAAAACATGGTGAGCAAGGGAAGGGTATTAGATGAGAAATGCAGGAAAGGATTTAATCATGAAGTTTTTATTTTTCTTCTGAAGGTAATGGACATGTATGCAAGAGTGCCAAGCAGTGGCGCGCACACACACACACACACACACAGAGGTACACACACTTTGGTGGGAATATGGAGGCTAGATGTCATTGGGAATGAGTTGTGAAAGACTGCTGAGGTCAGAACAAGGTCTAAAAGCAGTAAGGGGAGGAAACGGATGGACATGTTAAATAGAAGTAGATTCAGGTCTGCTGACTGGTTGGATGTGTAAGGGATGTGGGCAAGAGATATCATTAGGCTGAACCCAGGTTGTGGCTTGATAGCAGTGATCAAGATAGACAACTCTGGCACATGAGTAAATTTTAGGGCAATTCTGATATACTTATGGAACATAAGGGAAGATATAATCAGTTGAAAATACCGTGTCTATATAGCTCAAAATGAGGACAGAACTTTTGAAATCCTCAGCACTGAATAAAATCTTTAGAAGACATTCAAACGAATAAGATCGAGGTAGAAAATTAGCCTCAGAAAAAAAAAACTTGAGATGAATTAAGCTCTTATCCAATAAGGAAATAGATGGATAAAGGAATGTGGCCATTTCAAGACAAAGTCTAATGAAACTGTGAGACAGTCCATAACAGACATTATCTGTGACGTATTAGGCAAGAATGTCTGGTAAGACTGAGGGAAGAAAATCAGGAGGGTGAGGAATGTGAAGAATGTTTGCACTAGTTGTTAGAGCAAGTTTAGAAGTTGAGGTGGGGACCCATCTGAAGCAGATAGGACAGAGGAGCAGGAAGACGAACTCTGGTTTGGTTGTATTACTCGATATTCATCTCAGAAAGGAGACCAAGGTAAACTGGGTTAATCCTGGCTAGGGACTTGACAAGATGGGCGCTAGAGAAAGTAAACGTATCTTTCTTTTTTCTCTTTTTGAGGGTGCTAGTTGAAGTAGTTGACTATAGGATCTCACAGGCTGATAAAAAATTCAAAATATCGAAAATCACAGAAAAGCCTAGGGACAGGATTGGTAGATTTAAGGAAATCTGAGAACTTGAAGCATAGGAAGTGGTAATCAGAGAAGAGTCCTTGAGATTTTATGCTTTGAGTTGGAGTACTTCAGAGTAATTTGAGTTGATAAAGTAGAGAAAATATGAAATTCAGAGATGATTCAGGAGATCAATGGCCTGTAAAGACTGAAGGTCTAAGGCTTATCAACGTACGCTTAATACAGTCATTCTCAACTAAGAGTGATTTCATCCTTCCGGGTAGGGTTGTCAGATAAAATAGAACACTCTTCTTCGTACAGACCTTCATTATACCCATGTTAATGTTATATCTTAATCAGCATTTTTGGATAGGTTCTCCATATGTATATGTATACACGCACATATATATACATACATATATATGAAAATGTATATATAACAAAATTTTGCTCTCCTAGGTAGTATGTACTTATGAGAGTTGCAATAAAATATTTACTTGTTCAAGAACAATTTCTCACATGACATTAGAAGCCCCATCAATGATGTGATCTTAGTTCTTAATCCTGTGCTAAGGCACAAAATAAAAGTGCAATAAATATTTATTGAATGTGTGAATGACAAAGGGGCTTTGAACTCACCCGGGATGGTGAGAGTGAATGAGAATGAGAGATATACAGTTAGCCGGGTGCCAACGTTCCTGTGGACTATAGAGCAAGATTTTGGAAGAGGTCAGGAAATGAATGATATTGACAAGAAGAAAGTATAATAATTGGATCTAATGTTTCCAGGGAGAGGCTCCAATATCCTGACAGGAAAATTACTATTAGAAATTTTATATAATCATGAATATAATTAATAAAAAAATTAGTGAGAACTCACTAGTTCTAGTTAATGCAAAAGAGTTTTAATTCTTCAGAGTGTCTTTTTATCTTAAAGTACATTACAGAATTTTCAAATGTAATCGAACCCCTGGGGCTGCTTTGAAAATATTAATTTGTTGGGTCAATGATTAAAAGATCAGAAATTCCCCGAAATATTACTATAAATACCACTTTTACAATGCCACTGTGAAATTCTGCAAAAGTACTATATGATCTCTTTAAAAGACCATGATATGTTTATTGGGTTTCTTTATTATGAAAGTAGGAATTTAGAATTTATGATACCTTGCACTTCATCATGACAACTACTTATTCCTTAAATGCTTTTGTTACTCTATAAATCTTTCTCAAAACTCTGAGTTGGTTTTGTTGCTTTTTCTGTTTATTGCTGGAAGTATCATTTCTCAGATATTTATAGGAATATACTGGTTTATCTCATTACCAGAAGGCACTGTTAAAATAGAAGTTGTAATCATTCTGCCATAAGGATATCTATTTTTCTAATTTTGCATAATGAATAAATCAGTCACTTAAATAGCACTCATTAAATAACCAGAGGGATCTATATCTATCTGTAGCATTAGCATACCTATTAATTCATATATATTAATCCAGTTAAATATTTAATATTAGAGTATCATGTTTTCATAGGCTCTGTCTTGGCTAGGAGTGAAGAGGGATAAAATGATAGCTCCTACCTCCATGAAGTTTACTTTCAAGCAGGGGAGCCATTTATTAAATAAATTATTACAAAATAATAATTTAGTTATAATTATAAAATGTATTATGAATACATAATGAATATGCCTAATAACACATATCCTAGGAACACTGAGATAGTTATGGATGCAGCATAACAAATTACTCCAAAATATAACAGCTTAAAGCAACACTTATTTATTATTTCACCATGACATTTGACAGTCACCCAGCTGGCTTGTCCTGGCTCAGGGTCTCTCATGAGACTGCAGTTAAGAAGTTAACTAGGGATATTGTTATGGGAGGCTTGCCTGAAGGATCCACTTTAAAGGTGGCTTACTCACGTGACTACTGGCAAGAGCCCTCAGTTCCTCATCACGTTGGCTTCATAGGACTGCTTGAGAGTCCTCATCATAAGACAGCTGGCTTCTCGAGAGTGAATGATCTAATAAGAGAGATAGCAATAGGGAAGACACAATAGCTTCTGTGATCTAGTCTCATAAGTTACTCCATGTCATTTCCACCATATTCTGTTTGTGAAACAGGTCACTAAGGACAGCCCACATTCAGGAGGAGAAGGAGTGTAATTAGGCTTTACCTTTTGCAAAGAGGAGTATCAAATAATTTGTGGATATAGTTTAATATCATTATATCTCTTCTAGTCTGAGGCATGAAAAAGTGCTTTCCTGGTAACGTGGCATTATGCTGAGAATGGAAGGATGAAAAGATTTATCACTGCACAATAAGTGAAGGGTGAAAGATCAAAATAGTTCCAGACACAGGGAACATACATAGGTGTCCAGAGGCAGGAGAGAACACATAGAGAAAAATGAAAACAAAACAAAACAAAAATGGTGTGGCTGTAGGGGCAATAGTGGGAGGCGAGTTGTAAATTGAGGCTAGGGAGCTAGAGAGAGAAACTAGGATGAATAGACAGAGATCAGGTTAAGAATTTTATACACCATCCTAAGGCAATGAGAAGGCTTTGAAGGGTTTCACAGAGAAAGGGGACTCGATTTGGGCAACATTTTACTCACAGAATACAGTACTCTGCTTTGTGGTGAGTGGACTGTAGAGGGTGAGAGTGGATGCAGGGAAAGAGGTGAAAAGGTGGTTGCCTTGGCATTGAGACTTGAATCAGGTGGTGACAGTTGGTGAAGGAAGAAGAGGACATATTCTAAATATATTTAGAAGGTAGGCTATGTAGGAATTACTAACTAATTGGTGGTGGTAGAATAGCGAGAGGAGGTGGCAAAGATTCATAGGTTTCTGGCTTAGGCAGTGGGTGGGTGGTAGTGACACCATTTACTAAAAGCAGGAACACTTGAAGAAGAATAGACTTGGGGGCTAGGAAAAAAAATCACAAGTAAGATAGTGATGGTCCAGTGAAATTGCTATGAGGTACGGAAAAACGATAGATGTAACTTTCCCAAATCACAGAGTTAGTTTTGGCAGAACTCCTATCCTTTGACAACGAGCCTCATGTAATATCTACCACATTATGATTCTCTCTTTACGGTTATTTTCCTGTTTTATGACTATAGAGGGAGAGAGAGAATGAGTATAGCTTTCCTGAGTATCACTCTTTATAAGTTTGTTGACCTATATTTGTATTTAAAGAGAGAGATTTTTTTATATGTGTGACTGATAAAGGTAAAATCTGGCTTGTTAGAGCCAGATTGGATTACGGCTTTATATGGAAGGCAATCCAGAGAAGTAGATGAGATCATTTTAGGAATCATATAAACCCTGGTCTGAGACTTGATTATCTTAGCAACCTTGGATGAACTAACCAACTTTTCTAACCTCATTTTTCCTTTCTAGTGTAGGAAAAGTTACCTCCCTCACACCTCTGCTATTCTGTGGTCTGTACTTTCCGCCTACTTTAGGATCTTTCTGTTCTCTTGCCCCGTCATTCTGTTACTGTGGATATGTTGATATTTCTAGGAGATCTGAGAAATACCTGATTGAGTTGCATATGCTAACTCATGTAAGTGATATTTATGGAACATCATCACTGACTGTAAGACCAGGCAGATTAGTAGCTGACACATAGATTTAAAGATTAGCCAGGTGGCAGATGATCTGAACAAAGATTGGAGGAAGTCTAAATGGCAGGAAGCCCAAACGACCCAATTAAACAGAATGCAGTAGTTTTCCTGAACACTAGAAGTCCTGTGAGTCCAAATGTTCTATATTTGTCTACAACCAAACAGACATATCAGGTAATAAAGACAAATATTTCATATATTCAGAAAGTACGATTGCCGAGTCTGGTTGTGGGAATGACTAAATCATCATAATATTGTTATCATGTGGTTTGCCTGCTATGTTCAAGAGTGAGACCAGCTGGGTGCAAATACTATTTCAGACACTTAGAACCTGTGTGTAGTTGGGAAATGACTTCTAGCCCCCTAATTTCAGTTTTCTCGTCTGTAAAATGTGGATAATTATAGTACTTTCTCAAATGGGTCTTTTGTGGATCAAATTAAGTGTCACTTTTCTTACTTAGCCCAGTGCTTGGCACCGGCAAATGATCAGTAAATGCTTTATGTTATCTATTGTGGTTGTTACCTTCAACAACATGTATGTGGGTGCCTATTGTAATATATTGGAGTATTGGGCAGCAAATATTCTCTCCCTTTAAGCTCGTCTTTGGGGTAGAGTACACTTCCTTACTCTGTTGCCTTTGGCTTGACCATGTTATTTGCTTTGAGTGGCTTGACGTGAACAGAGTTTAAATGTGCCTGAATGCAGTAGTGTGGCTCTTTTTCTAGATTTGCCTTCGGAAGAACATGCCTAGATAGTGCTCATTTGAAGAGAGTCTGGAGACTTGTAAAGTGGCTCTGAACCCAACCTGAAGACTTAAACTAAGTCCAGCCATTTCATAGCCTAAAAGCTGACCCACAAACACTAGGTGAGGAGGAGAAAACTATTTATATTTTAAGCCACTGAGTTTTCATGTGTTCTATTATATAATATTATTCTAGCAATAGTTGACTTGCCTTTCATGCAACAATGGTTCATCATTAGTGAAGAAAGCATCAGGTATCCACTGCTTATTTACTCGAACATCCTGAAGCAGAGCCACCAGCCAAGTCCCGATTAGATGAGCCAAACTAATTGTTATCTGAGTTTGTGAGTATTTTTTATTGTGACAGTAGAGGGTTGATATACCTACTTTGTCCCAAGTACAGGAAAGAAAACAAAGTCAGTTGTGCTGTGGTGTTTACATTCTAGTGAGTAAATAATGATACATTAACTAGTGATAAGCAATCCTATATGCAGGCCAAATGCCCTCATTCCTGACCATAATGTTTTATAAAAAGTGATACAGTTCACTTTTTTTTTTATCTTCCACCAAAATATGAAGTTGAAGTATACACTCCTAAATTAACCCCCAGCATGTATTACAAAGGAAAGCTATAGAATATCTCCCTTAAAGAATTTGAAAAATAACATAGCCAGCCTTTTGGTTGGAACGTTTGGATATCTGCTTGCCTAAGGATAGGGGCAGGGACTAGAAAACTGAGATTACTCTGGTTTTATGATTTTATTTTATTTTTATGATTTTATTTATTTATTTGACAGAGAGAGAGACAGCAAGAGAGGGAACACAGGCAGGAGGAGTTGTGGGGGTGGGGGGAGAAGCAGGCTTCCGGTGGAGCAGGGATCCCGACGCGGGGCTCGATCCCAGGACCCTGGGTTCATGACCCGAGCCGAAGGCAGGCGCTTAACGACTGAGCCACCCAGGTGACCCTATGATTTCATTATTTTAAATGCCAGTTTGAATTGGAAGGTAGCTAGTCATTTTCTAAATAGTTTATAATAGTTTATGAAGGTAAAGGTGAGAGATAGATAGATAGATGATAGATAGATAGTATTTTTGTTTTATCCTGGTCCAGGTAAATGAGGTCACCAGCTTGGAAGTCTTTGTTCTTAAGAATTTGAAAATGTAGTGAACGGTTTGATGAAGTTATACTTGAATGGTAAGTTGATACACAGACACATTTCTCCTTGTTTGGCTGGTTAGTTCCATTGTATTGCAACTTTTTTTTTTTAAAGAATTTTGAAATATGAATATTCAAGCAGGAAGCCAATGTTACGATTTTCATTTTTGTACTCGTAGTTTGCAATCTAGAACTTCTTTTCCTATGTATATATATATTGGAACATAATGAGGAAGTACTAACCTTTTCCCCACTGTGTTTGAATATACACAAGATAACATATATACAGGGGAAAAGTTTTTTAACATGGATGTCTGCTTTAGAAAATTTTAATGATTATTTTTAACAGGTAAAAATTATATATAATATTCACCATTTCAAATGAATTGAATAATTATCTTTAAATTCCCTATATTTTAAGTAACTTGAGGCTATGAAAAACTTAGATTTCCTAAAACATTGGATTAAAAGAGAGTTTGCAAATTCAAGTGTTTCCAGTTGCCAAGAACCAAGGGAAAAATCCTAAGGTTAATTTGTGAATCTGAGTAAAAGTAAATTGAGAATGCAGGTTTGGGGTGGGTAATATAGCATGTCCCAACTAAAAGAATTCACATTCAAAGTTTTAAAAAATAGTATGCAAGGGATTTCTGTTTCCTAAGATTTAGACAGCCATAAAGAATGTTGCTCCCATCTTAGCAATGAGAAAAAGCCTAGTAAACTATCAAGTCATTGTTTTGAAACCATCCAAGAACTGAGGTTGCAAAGCCACCTCAACGTGAATTCCAAAGTGGGCAAGCCCTTCCGAAGAGCTGGAACACACAGACTGTGGCACAGACCTGAAGCAGAGCACAGGGGGAGTAAAGGCTCTGTCCAAAATCAGTTACATTTTAACAAAGTTCCAAAGGTCAAGTATGGCCTGGCAGGTCAGTTAAAAGTAACTGGGGACCACAGATTCAAGGGGAGATCACACTCACTTGTAAGCTCTTTCCCATAAGCCTTTATCAGGAGCTGAAGAGGAAGACTGAGGGCGGGGCAGGAGACCCGTGAGAGCCTCTGTTCAGTGGTGCAGGTGTGAAGAAGGGCACTGATGGTTGCTGGAGGGTAGGCACAAAGACTGGCTTGCTTTTTCAAACTCTTTTCTCCTAGGAAGCAAAAGCTGCTGTAATAGTAGGAATGAATCCTCTTTTTTACAGGGCTCCAAATTGGTGATGAGCTGCACAAGTTCAGCACAAGCTCTGCCTACTTCCCAGACACTTTTTTCCTATTAACATGTCTGGGAGAGGATAGAAGAAGAACTTTTTACCATTGGGGGAGGGGCAAGAAACTGCCTGGGGCTTAAAATCCTATAATGACACCAAGGAAGGTCAGATACCACTGTGGGGTGGGCTGGAAACTTCTAGCCAAGGCCAATGTCACATACAAGGCAGGATTGTCTGCCGTGGGTCAGAGAGGCAGGAAGTGGAGGAAGGCTCACCCCTAAGACCTGGGCACACATGCATCCCTTAGACTGAGGTGGAACTGAACAACAGAAAACGCCATGCATACAGCATGAGCCCAGCTCCAGGGCCAGGCAACAGTAGACCACCTCTGGGGAAGGGACAGGTGCATGCAGAGGGCTTCTTCTGCAGAGCGGGAATGAAGGGACAGCTGGACAAGAAAAGCCCTCTAACACCTGAACCTCAACTCTAACCACAGGGCAATCACAGGCAGCTGCTAGAAGAATAGAAGAGCTGCTAGAAGGCCTGAAGTTCACTGCTGGTAATCTTTGCAACAGTGAACCCAAATGTAATTCCTAACTAGACCGGCTCAGTCTCATACAGTCATGGCCTGACAGTACAAGAGGCAGGCCCATTTCCAGGTCTAAAGGCAATGATCTCAGTCCTAACTGTTTTACCCAAGACATCTGACATTCCAGAAATTATAAAATATACAAAAAAGGAAGGAAAAGCAACCCACTGTCAAGTGAAAAGGCAGTCAACAGAACCAGACTAGAGATGACCCAGCTGTTGCATTGCAAACAGGAACTTTGAAATAATTGTGATGACTTTGTTCAAAGAGCTAGCAGGAAAGTGTATGAGCAAACAGGGATTTCAGTGGAGAGATGGGACTCTACTAAAAGGAAATGCTAGCCTACTAAACGTGAAAAATGTGATTTCAGACACAAAGGTTCCCTTGATAGGTTCATCTGTAGAGTTGACACAGCCAAGGAAAAAAGTGGTGAGCATGAAGGGAAGTAAATAGACGCCGAAAGAGTAAGATAGTAATAATAATTTTGACAAGAGTGAGCTTAGAGGTCAAATTTTTCTAGACCAGGACTTGTTTTGTTCAGCATCTTGATTTCTGCCTTGTACTATCTGAGCAGAGACCCCACTCATCTTCCTTTTTCATAGCCTTCTTTACTAAAGCACCTACTACCTTCATTAGGCCCAAGATCTCCCAGTTAATACCCTAGTCAGACGAGTCTCCCTCGATATATAATATGTATTTTACATCTTTCCCCTCTGCCTTCTTCAGAAATGACATGGGAACAATATGTAATAAAAATGACTTAAACCATTATGTTATTGAGAAATGTAAAAGAAATAGTTTTGTTAGGTCTGTTAAATTTTTAAATGACAGTGATCACAGGGGAAGGATCCTTTTTTGGGGAAGGATGCTCAGAGAAGAGTGCCTTCTTGAACCCTTAGTAACATGTCGTGTTAGGAAACACCTATGTGTGTCAAATGACATTACTTCTTATGGGCACATGCATGCGCACATAGGAAGGTGATAAGGCAAGGTACCGCACTGCACACAAGTCTTCCTGGTTCTCTGGTCTGAATTGTAGCTTTCCATCAAGGACTGTGGTTGACCTTAATGAGGAGACAGTCTTTATTTGGGGTGAAAATGTTCTTTGCAATTATTGAAGGTTTACAAAAGGTATACTCTTAGCTCTTGGTATTTGTTTTTCTTTTCATTCAGCCAGTAATACAATTATTTCATATTAGAAAACATTGGCCTGGTCAAATCCAGCATCTTTAAGCAAGACTGTTCTTTAGCAGAAACAGAAGTCTAAGAGATAGAGGAAATGATCCTATCAGCAGGGAACAGTTGAGCTATTTCATGCAAATGACAGGTTGGTGTTTTCAGAAGACTGGAAGGAACCCCCCCATCAGTTTTCTCTCTAGTTAGGCTCTTGTTACTGCTGTTACCGTTGTCACAGAGAGCAAGCAATCCTCAGTGATTATTTACCACATTTCTGAGCTGTCAGAAAAGAAGTAGAAACCTTTAAATATTTTGAAAATAGATTAAAGCTTTAGTGATAGAACCAGAAAAGAATCTAGTATCTTTTTTTGAATCTTTGAAGTATCACTTAGCAACACTTTAAGATCTCCTTTTGTTCTTAAAATGTTTAAAAGATTTTTTTGTCTCAAATATTGTGTGTATGTTGCATGTCTTGCTTTTTCCCCCTTAGCTGTGATGATACTTTAACCAGAATATTAATTTTTAAGAAGAAACATAAATGGTTTAACTTGATGAGATATTTTAATTTGTATATATTCCTTTCTAATTTTTTCCATATGCTTATATATATATATACTTTTAATTATTGTAGGTGTATGATTATGAACTTTTTTTATTGCTTAATATTTTGTTAATCCATTTTTCATGCCACGATGGCCTTTATAAATTTCTACTCAATTGGCTTTTGTGTTTACATTTTTCACCATTATAGATAATTGAACCATAAAACTCATGGGGTTTATTTATTTTTTTTTTTAAGATTTTATTTATTTATTTGACAGAGACACAGCAAGAGAGGGAACACAAGCAGGGGGAGTGGGAGAGGGAGAAGCAGGCTTCCCGCCAAGCAGGGAGCCCGATGGAGGGCTTGATCCCAGGACCCTGGGATTATGACCTGAGCCGAAGGCAGACGCTTCACGACTGAGCCACCCAGGCGCCCAAAACTCACGGGATTTTATAAGCCATTGAATTATTGAGTGAGGAGATGGGAAGAACAAGAAGGAAACTAGGTTGGAGAGAGGGACTAAGTAGCTGTTTGGGTCATGTTGATTTTGAATGAGATGTCCCGGGGGAAGGTCAAGTAGGCTATTAAGTATTTGGGTCTGAACTTAAGGGAGAAGTTAGGGCTGGGACATGAAAAGGAATGACTTCTTTAGATGCAGGAAAGGAATTGAGGTTGCTGTGCACAGAATGAAATAGAGTGCCTGAGGCCCTGTGGGATAGTGGTTAAAAACCTAGGCCCTTAGCTACTGCATTCAAATCCTGGCCTCGTCACTTACTCGCTGTGAGATATTTCCTAATCTATAAAATTGATGAATGCTGTGGGGCACCTGGGTGTTAAGTGTCTGCCTTCGGCTCGGGTCATGATCTCAGGTCCTGGGATCGAGCCCCGCATTGGGCTCCCTGCTCAGTGAAAAGCCTGCTTCTCCCTCTGCCTCTGCCCCTCCTCCCCACTTGTGCTCTCTCTCTGCCTCAAATAAATAAACAAAGTCTTAAAAAAAAAAAAAAACAACCTTGGTAAAAGTTGAAAGTTGTGACTACCTTATAGGATTGTTCTGACATTAATAAATGAAATAATTCTTTAAAGCGTGTTCTGTGAAGTCGGGTTCATTATAACCCTTTGTTGTTGGGTTTTTGTTTGAAATAGTTTTATTTTTTATTTTTTTAATTAATTTTTTTAACTGAAATATCACTGGTATACAATAAAAACGAGGTGGTATACATCAGAGTGATCCAATAGTTTTATTTTATTTTATTTATGTTATTTTTTATTTTTATTATGTTATGTTAGTCACCATACAATACATCATTAGTTTTTGACGCGGTGATCCATGCTTCATTGTTTTCATGTAACACCCAGTGCTCCATGCAGTAGGTGCCCTCCTTAATACCCATCACCGGCCTAACCCATCCCCCCTCCCCCCTCCCCTCTAGAACCCTCAGTTTGTTTCTCAGAGTCCATAGTCTCTCATGGTTTGTCTCCCCCTCCGATGTACCCCCTTCATTTTTCCCTTCTTTCTCCTAATGTCCTCCATGCTCTTACTTATGTTCCACAAATAAGTGAAACCATATGATAATTGTCTTTCTCTGCTTGACTTATTTCACTTAGCATCATCTCCTCCAGTCCCATCCATGTGGATGTAAAAGTTGGGTATTCGTCCTTTCTGATGGCTGAGTAATATTCCATTGTATCTATGGACCACATCTTTATCCATTCATCTGTTGAAGGGCATCTCGGCTCTTTCCACAGTTTGGCTATTGTGGACATTGCTGCTATGAACATTGGGGTGCATATGGCCCTTCTTTTCACTACATCTGTGTCTTTGGGGTAAATACCCAGGAGTGCAATTGCTGGGTCATAGGGTAGCTCTATTTTTAAATTTTTGATGCACCTCCACACTGTTTTCCAAAGTGGCTGTACCAACTTGCATTCCCACCAACAATGTAAGAGGACTCCCCTTTCTCCACAACCTCTCCAACATTTGCTGTTTCTTTCCCTGTCCATTTTTGCCATTCTAACTGGTGTAAGGTGGTATCTCAATGTGGTTTTGATTTGAATTTCCCTGATGGCTAATGATGATGAACATTTCTTCATGTGTCTGTTAGCCATTTGTATGTCTTCTTCAGAGAAGTGTCTTTTCATATCTTCTGCCCACTTTTTGACTTGATTATTTGTTTTTTGGGTGTTGAGTTTGAGAAGTTCTTTATAGATCTTGGATACCAGCCCTTTATCTGTAGTGTCATTTGCAAATATCTTCTCTCATTCTATGGGTTGCCTCTTTGTTTTGTTGACTGTTTCCTTTGCTGTGCAGAAGCTTTTTATCTTGATAAAGTCCCAAAAGTTCATTTTTGCTTTTGTTTCACTAGCTTTTGGAGATGTATCTTGAAAGAAGTTGCTGTGCGGGATGTCAAAGAGGTTACTGCCTGTGTTCTCCTCTAGGATTTTGATGGATTTCTGTCTCACATTGAGGTCTTTCATCCACTTTGAGTTTATCTTTGTGTATGGTGTTAGAGAATGGTCAAGTTTCATTCTTCTGCCTGTGGTTGTCCCAATTTTCCCAGCACCATTTATTGAAGAGACTGTCTTTTTTCCATTGGATGTTTTTTCCTGCTTTGTCAAGGTTATTTGACCACAGAGTTGAGGGTCCATATCTGGGTTCTCTATTCTGTTCCATTGGTCTATATGTCTGTTTTTGTGCCAGTACCATGCTGTCTTGATGATCACTGCTTTGTAATATAGCTTGAAATCGGGCAATGTGTTGCTCCCAGCTTTGTTTTTCTTTTTCAACATTTCCTTGGCGATTCAGGGTCTTTTCTGATTCCATACAAATTTTAGGATTGTTTGTTCCAGCACTTTGAAAAATGTCATTGGAATTTTGATCGGGATGGCATTGAAGGTATAGATTGCTGTGTGTAGCATAGACATTTTAACAATGTTTATTCTTCTGATTCATGAGCATGGAGTATTTTTCCATCTTTTTGTGTCTTCTTCAATTTCTTTCATGAGTGTTCTGTAGTTCCTAGAGTATAGATCCTTTACCTCTTTGGTTAGGTTTTTTCCAAGGTACCTTATGGTTTTGGGTGCTATTATAAATGGAATCGTTTCTTTAATTTCTCTTTCTACAGTTGCGTTGTTAGTGTATAAGAAAACAACTTATTTCTGTGCATTGATTTTGTATCCTGCCACATTACTGAATAGCTGTATGAGTTCTAGTCATTTGGGGGTGGAATCTTTTGGGTTTTCCACATAAAGTATCATGTCGTCTGCGAAAAGAGAGAGTTTGACTTCTTTAACAATTTGAATACCTTTTATTTCTTTTTGGTGACTGATTGCTGTTGCTAGGACTTCTAGTACTATGTTGAACAATAGTGACGAGAGTGGGCATCCTTGACGTGTTCCTGATCTTAAGGGAAAGGCTCTCAGCTTTTCCCCATTGAGGATGATATTTGCTGTGGGTTTTCCATAGATGGATTTTATGAACTTGAGGAATGTTCCCTCTATCCCTATACTCCGAAGAGTTTTAATCAGGAAAGGATGTTGTATTTTGTCAAATGCTCTTTCTGCATCAATTGAGAGGACCATATGGTTCTTCTCTGTCCTCTTATTAATGTGTTCTATCACATTGATTGATTTGCGAATGTTGAACCACCCTTGCATCCCGGGGATAAATCCCACTTGGTCATGGTAGATGATGCTTTTAATGTATTGTTGGATCCTAGTAGCTAGGATTTTGGAATCCATATTCATCAGGGATATCAGTCTAAAATTCTCCTTTTTGATGGGGTCTTTGCCTGGTTTGGGGATTAAGGTAATGCTGGCCACATAGAATGAGTTTGGAAATTTTTCTTCTGTTTCTATTTTTTGAAACAGCTTCAGTAGAATAGGTATTATTTCTTCTTTGAATGTTTGGTAGAATTCCCCAGGGAATCCATCAGGCCCTGGACTCTTGTTTTTTGAGAGTTTTTGGATCACTGCTTCAATCTCTTTACTGGTTATTGGCCTATTCAGGTTGTCATCTTGGCAGCTTATAGGTTTCCAGGAAGGCCTCCATTTCATCCAGATTACTTAGTTTATTGGCATATAGTTGTTGATAATAATTTCTAATAATTGTTTCTATTTTCTTGGTGTTAGTCGTGATTTCTCCCCTTTCATTCATGATTTTATTAATTTAGGTCCTTTCTCTTTTCTTTTGGATGAGTCTGGCCAGTGGTTTATCAATCTTATTAATTCTTTCAGAGAACCAACTTCTAGTTTCGTTGATCTGATCTACTGTGCTTTTGGTTTCTAATTCATTGATCTCTGCTCTAATTTTAATTATTTCTCTTCTAATGCATGGCTTAGGCATTGTTTGTTGATTTTTCTCTAGTTCTTTAAAGTGTAGAGTTAGTTGGTGAATTTGGGATTTTTCTATTTTTTGGAGTGAGGCTTGGATGGCTATGTATTTCCCCCTTAGGACTGCCTTTGCAGTATCCCATAGGTTTTGGACCGATGTGTTTTCATTCTCATTGATTTCCATGAATTGTTTAAGTTCTTCTTTGATTTCCTGGTTGACCCAAACATTCTTGAGCAGAGTGGTCTTTAGCTTCAAGTGTTTGAATTTCTGTCAAATTTTTTCTTGTGATTGAGTTCCAGTTTTAAAGCATTGTGGTCTGAGAATATGCAGGGAATAATCTCAATCTTTTGGTATCGGTTGAGACCTGATTTGTGACACAGTATGTGGTCTATTCTGGAGAAAGTTCCATGTGCACTCAAGAAGAATGAGTATTCTATTGTTTTAGGGTGGAATGTTATGTAAATATCTATGAGGTCCATCTGATCTAGTGTATCATTCAAAGCTCTTGTTTCCTTGTTGATTTTCTGCTTAGATGATCTGTCCATTGCTGAGAGTGGAGTATTGAGGTCTCCTACAATTAACATATTGTTATCAATATGACTCTTCATTTTGGTTAACAGTTGGCTTATGTAGATGGCTGCTTCCATGTTGGGGGCATAGATATTTACAATTGTTAGATCTTCTTGTTGGATAGACCCTTTAAGTATGATATAGTGTCCTTCTGTGTCTCTAATTACAGACTTAAGTTTAAAATCTAATTTGTCTGATATAAGAATTGGTACCCCAGCTTTCTTTTGAGGTCCGCTGGCATGGAAGATGGATCTCCATCCCTTCACTTTCAGTCTGGATGTATCTTTAGGTTCAAAATGAGTCTCTTGTAGGCAGCATATGGATGGGTCCTGTCTTTTTATGCAATCTGCAACCCTGTGCCATTTTATGGGAGCATTTAGGCCATTCACATTGAGAGTGATTATTGAAAGATATGAATTAATTGTCATCATTTTGCCTGTGAAGACGTTTTTATAGATTGTCCCTGTAAATTTCTGTTGTATATCACTCTTGGGGTCTTTCTCCTTTTATAGAACCCCCCTTAATATTTCTTGCAGGGCCGGCTTAGTGGTCACATACTCTTTCAGTTTCTGCCGGTCGTGGAAGCTCTGCCTCTCTCCATCCATTCTAAATGACAGCCTTGCCGGAAAAACTATTCTTGGCTGCATGTTCTTCTCATGTAGTACCCTGAATATGTCTTGCCAGGCCTTTCTGGCTTGCCAGGTCGCTGTGGATAGGTCTGATGTTATTCTGATGTTCCTCCCTCTTTATGTAAGGAATTTCTTCCCCCTAACTGCCCTTAAGATGGTTTCCTTGGTTCTAAGATTTGCAGGTGTTACTATTACATGCCGGGGTGTTGGCCTGTTTTCTTTGATCTTGGGAGGGGTCCTCTCTGCCTCTAGGGCGCGAATGTTTGTTTCATTCCCCAGATTAGGGAAGTTCTCAGCTACGATTTGCTCAAATACATCTTCTAGTCCTCTCTCTCTCTCCACCCCCTCCGGGATTCCAATTATTCTGACATTGGAACGCTTCATGGTGTCACTTATTTCTCTGATTCTATTTTCATGGACTCTGAGTTGTTTTCCCCTGGCCTCCTCTTTCCCTTTTTATTTATTATATTGTCTTCCAGGTCGCTTATTCGTTCTTCTGCCTCAGTTACCCTAGCTGTTAGATTATCTAGATTGGATTGGATCTCATTGATAGCATTTTTAAGTTCTGCCAATTCAGCTTTCATTTCTGCCCTTAGAGACTCTATGTTGCCATTAATTGATTTCTCCATTCTAGCCACTGTCTTCACAATTGCTAGCCTGAATTCCATCTGCAATATCTTGGTTATATCTGCATCCATTTGTAAATCTGTGGCATGAGTCATGATCTCTGAGTCTTTTCTATTTTGGGGGCACCTCCTCCCAGTCATTCTGTTGAAGGCTGTTTGAGGAAATGTATAGAGTCCAAATTATTGACCAGAACCCAACCAAGATGCACCTGCTTTCTTGGGACCTTAGGGTTGCTGGCCTCTTGTTTTCCCAGCCTGTCTTCTGGCGGAGGGGCCTGCCCTACTGTTACTCAGGCAACCCTGTTTGGGCAGAGTTGCCCTGCCCCCCCTCTGGCCGGGGATGGGCTCAGTGGGAATCAGTTTTTGTGGCTTTTGTTCTCTGGCGGCTTTCTGGGTCTCTTCCGCGAGTCAGGGCAGAAGAGACTGTTGCCAACGCTCTGCTTCAGAGCAGAGAGACTGCAGTCTGTTCCTCAGTGAGCTCTCTAGGCCAAACTGTCTCCATTTCTGTCCATGCTGCGATAAACTGCAGTGGCCTGGGTTGTGCGCCTCTCCCCAGCGCCCCCATTCCTGCCTCCAAGTTGGGGCACGTCTCTGCCCTTTGTGTTTCTAAAACTGCCAGCTGCCCCCAGTTCACACGCGCGACCCTGCCACCCCGGGTTTCTGCCCCGGGGGCCTCCCTAAAGTCCTTTCCCTGCCACTTCATGTACATGGGCAGCTTAACGTGGCTGAGGAGTAAAAGCCAAACGTACCAACTCACCTTCCTTTAATTTCACGATCACTAGCCTCAAGTGGGCCCAGGCTGCTGTCCATTCTATTTTCTAGTCCATTTGTTCTGTCACTCTCCTAGATCACTATTTTATAACTTACAAAATGCATTTCATTTGCCTTTTCCACTGTGAGATTAGTGGATCCAGGGTGATGGCCCTCTTGGCTTACTGATGGTTCCCACATCTCTAGATGACTGTGTCTCAGTCAGCTTCTCAGTCGGCTTCTCAAATCTCAAATTTCCAACCCTTCCTGCCCCATCTTTACTCCTAGATGCCTATACTTGCTGTCTCCAGTTCCTCTTCTCTTGACCCCATTTCAAGCAGGCTTTTTACTTCACCTTGCCACTAACTTGCTCTGATGGAATGGACCAATAACTTCCTGTCTGCTCAACTCAGTGATCAATTACTAGACCTTGTTTTACCCTAACTTTCCACAGGGTTTACATCATTGTTCCTATCTTCATTTCTGGACACCAGTCTCTTCAGGTCTCCTTCTATATAACTGGTACTTGTCAGTCTCCTTCCCTGTTTTTTTTTCCCCCGTCATCTTACTGACTTTTAAATATTGCTGTGCACTTGGCTTAGGCCTCACACTTTTTATATTCTCTAGATATATTTGTAACCTTGGTGATTTTATCAAGTTCCATGGCATTAAATATTATATATACTCTGCAGATTTCTAAATTTATATCTCTATTTACATCTCTATTATGTAATTATAATAAAAATCCATCAAATCACCATATACAGAGTTTTATGCAATAGCTGACATTTGGCCAAATTTGCAGAGTCTGCCCATTCTCTGGTGACATAAGCACTTCTGTATATGATCAATCATGGAAGTTAATTCTCTGCTGTAAAAAGGATTTGGCCTATAATTAGGGCAGAAAACTTAATATTAGAATGTTTTGTTTTGTTTTGTTTTACCAAACAAGATTCCTGGTACATGATTAGAAATATTTATGCCTGGGAGTAAAACTGGCAAAATGGCTATATACTTCATTTTTATAAAGGTAGATTGCTCTGCTATTTACCCTCTTCCTTCCCCACCACAATAATATTGTGCACCTTTAACACATACACACACATGTGCACACACACGTATCTCTTGGGCTTGTGGAACTGTGGAGCACAGGCAGACTAACAGATCATGTTCCTTTGTTTGTACTAATCCCAATTATGGTGGGTGGTGGAACTGGGACAGTCTTCTGGATGTGACATAGTTTGAGGGGCGTATGGTTCGGTCTTCAGAAAACCAGTGTCAACTTATCTCATCAGTTTATCCTGGGCCATCTGTGCCAGGCATACCAATTTTCTCCTTTATTTCACAGTATCAAAACCATCCCTGTCTTCTATGTCTTTACCATTTAATTAGTGTTGATACCTCTGTCATCCCTTCCCCAAGACACCCTTCTCTTTTTATTTTTTTTAAGATGTGGGTTTTGATCAGCCTGACTTGTAATTTCCTAGCTTTGGACAGTCAAAGAATTTATCTCTTCTCTCAAAAAAGACTGTTGCCCCTAAGTGCCCATAACTCCGAATGTATTTCAGGTGCAATGACAAACTTCCCCAGGTGATGATGACCAAGACCACATTTTGTCTTCTCAATTCTCCACAGTAAATATTTGACTGAATGATTGATTTACTAACTGAAGATGGAACTGGTATTTATAATTTTACACAGTTTTAATGTGCTGAAACTATTGACTTTGCTAGACATTTTATAACTAGCTTTTCAAAAAGGTATTTCCCTATCTCATTTCTGAGTTTGTCAGTTTCTTTTCATAAAGAATCACTTCTTTTTACACTTGGTATCACAACTCTAGAGTTAATAGAGGAAAATTTGATGTTTAAAGTATGCCTGTAGTTTGGGTTTTATGGTTTAGTGTAAACATTTATAAATAGAATCACTATTGTTTAAGTGGGCTGGTTAATGTAAAGCTAATTCAGTACTCACATAGAATTTCATGCTATGGCAGAAAACTACTTGGATAGACTATAACAGACTATGGTCCTAAAAGTGTCATCTCTGCCTAATGCCAGCATTTTGAAATGATCTACAATTGTGACTTCTACAAGGGTTTTCCAGAGACATACTCTCAGATTTGCATATAATTTATGTTTTTAGTGACATTGAAATCCAGCCTTAGGCATTGTCCTCATTAAAGTTTTATTGCTGCTCTTCTCAAAGTCATTTTTTGATTTGTCATCTTCTCCTTTTTCAAATCTATTCAAAATAATTGGTCTAAATACACTCAGCAGTGATTCTTAAGCTTACGATCATCACCAGTTGAGGCACCCTCAAGAGCAGTGGCTCATTATCACATTGATTGAGATTGAAAGAGAGGGAAAGGAAGGTTTTATTGTTTCTGTTCCCTTTCCCAGCTCCTACATAGTGCCTGGATTACACTTGATAACTATTTGTTGATTGAATGAATGAATGAGAGTCTCATTTGGAGGATGACTGATTTTGCAAATGAAGCAATATGGTATATCAGGAGTTTGAATTTTAGACTCAGGTATCCTAGGTTGAAATACCAACCCTGCCACTTAATTGCTGTTGTAGTAAACAAATTATGTTAGTTTGAGGCTCACACAAACTTTAACAAGGGGAAAAAGGTAGTTATATATTGCCAGGGGAAAAAGGTAGTTATATATTGCCATCTATTTCTTCTTTCGTTACATTCATTCTTCTGCTAACTGGTGTCCTGTTCTTCTCTGAGATAATGTATTATCTCCTGGAAAATGGGTATGCTGTGGTTTCATGCTCTTAGGAAACATGAAGCTTCCATTTCACACTAAACACCTTTCCCTTGGAAAATTATCATTACTATTCCTATTCCATCCCCACCACTAGATTGTCAATGAAAAAGAAAGCTGTTGAAGTAAAAATTGCACGCACGCACACACACACAAAAAGTTTTGGATTGTTACTCAAACAATATTGGTTCTAGGAAGGGAAACAAACTGTGGCTGGTATACTATACCCATCAAATCATTTCCTTTGAGAAAGAAAGAAAGCAGGGAGGAGGGGCAGAGGGAGAGAGAGAAACTGAAGCAGACTCCCTGCTAATCAGGAAGCCCAATGCGGGTCTCAGTCTCATGACCCTGAGATCATGACCTGAGCTGAAATCAAGAGTCAGCAGCTTAACCAACTGAGCCACCCAGGCAACCTGCCCCCCACCCCCGCCAAAATCATTTTCTGGCTAAAATTAATGGCTTTGCAAATAGGAGTCTGCTCTTATAAAGGAAAAAGTCTATTCTAACAATATTCTTTTAATTGTTCGGTTTGGCAAACTGCAGGATTTCGGGACCATTTAAAAATATAATGATCCAGAGAGTTTGAGACAATGATTAAAACCAGGAAGTTACTGCTGAAAACAGGGCTGGAGGATTAAGAATGGGTGGGAGTCAGTGAGGAAAGGTTCGGAGAAGCCAAAATTGCTATTCTCTTTGTACATGGGATTTTTCTTTACTGGTCTTCTTTGCTTATACATTATATTTTGCAAGACTCTGTTTATCTAGAAAATGGAAACTTTGAGGCTGTTTGAGGCCCTGAAAGGCAAGATGTCGGATGGAGAGGTCACTTTGAGTCACAGCATTGCAATAGGGTGGGAGATGTCTGGTAGAGATAGAAAGGCAAGAGTCAGCTACTTGCAACATCTTCTTGGGCTCTATTCAGTGTGCCTGACTACTATTTCCTAGGTGGCTTAAACTCAGTGACTGAACTAAAAGGAAATCTGACCTACTCTTCCTCAAGTCAGCTAACCCCTTGGGACTGTAAATGAAAAATGACAACCATCCCACTGTGGAGATTAGTGACATGGAGTTAACAAAGCCTTTTTTTGAACCCTTTGAAATTAACATGCTGATATGAGGTATTTGAAACTGACACAAGTGCTATATTTTGCTGTAAGAATTTAAAGTTCTTCCTGAAGCCAGTGATGTGACACATTTCTTGTAGCAATCTGCTTATGACTCAAATTCAGAGGTGTGAATTTCTTCCTGATTCCTAATACATAATGTGCAGATGGGGGAGTATGAAGAGATACTTAAGGAGGTTTTTCTTTCCTCCGTAAGTTACATTTGTTTACTATTGATACTTATATCATGTATTTAGTGAGATACTGCTTTATTGGAGGAATATAAAAAAATCCTTTTGTGGTAATTAACTTTGTCATTTCAGATGTAATGTAACTGAGCACAGCTCAATTGACCATGTTGATCTAAAACTGTGGCTCAAGTCAAATAAAAAACGCTAGTCACAGGCATTTATCCTTTGGCTTATGTTTTGGAAGAGGAAAGTCTTCCAAGATTTCACATGCTCCTCTTTCTCCTTAAAGCACTAAATGGGTTAGGCTTCAGAACTCATTTTATTTCCTTTAGTTCTCCTTCTCTCTGACCCTCCCTCATTTTTTATATTTTGTCTCAGCTGACTAGCTTCTGGGCCAGTAATGAACCAGGGCTGGCAATTCCTGACTTGGTGCAAGGCTGCAGGGGTTGACAACGTGATTAAAGCCTGTGACTGTTGGCAGATATATCTTAAAAATGTATAATATATGCTGTGTACATGGTATTTGATAGCCTTCACTGAGTATGAGTAACACTAGCATTAGTTTTTTGTATGTGCATCATTTAGTGAAGACAACGGTCGACCTCCATAGGAGAGTGACATTTTCGTGAAGCAGCATGGTGTCAGCTGCACATTTATCATGTCAGACAAATCACCATTTACCTTTTGTCTTCTTTACTTTGCTCCTTTTCATTTAAGGTGACTCCTTTAGGTAGCCTTGCCAAAAAAGGGATAATCCTTTACCCTGAATTAAATAATTCAGTGTTTTATCTGACAGTTCCCAGTAGAAAGAAACCCCAGTGTAGTTGAGTCTTAGTCTTACTTGAATATTGAAATTCCTCATGGCCAAGAACTGAAAATTTGGCCACATTTCTTTCCTTATTTTCAATAAAAAAATATTTTACATCAAATTTAACTTGAATAATAAAAATATAAAAGAATATTCTTTGTCATCTTTCTGGAGGGTTAGATTTTTTGCTAGGTTAAATGGAAATTTCTGGCATCACAGAAACGAATCAGTTTAATGGGCATATCATCCCATATGATGCTGAATGCCATAGAATAAAGATGGCATTTTAGGGAAATTACTTCTACAAATTTTGGTGGTGGTTCTCGTGGTAGAGGTTAGGAGGTAGAATCCAATGGCATCTGTAAGTTGCATTTTAGTACAGGATAGAAAGTTTTGAAATGCTTCATACCTCAATATGAGATAGAAGGTTTTTGAAATGCCATTGTTATTAGCCAATATAATCAAACAAAATCTAAGCTTTAGTCTCTACATTAAAACTACGTATCAGGATTTAAGCAATTGTCGCGGTAAGTTTTGTATGAAACAGCGTAGAAACCTGTGTGGCTGGTAATTGGCATTGCTTAGTCTGGGATTGCAGATTTCGTTTGGATGGGAAGCTATGCCCCATGTGGCAACAATGGGAGCAGTGTGAGTCAGTATGAGAGAGTAGATACATTTGTCCAGAGAAATTGAGGGAAAATAATTGATAGTTTCTATTTATAAATAAAATATTCATTTTAAGAAAAATATAAGCCATTTAAGAATTTAGCAGTGTTTTTGGAAGGTAAATGACCATACTATTTGTTGCTGGGATTTCAGAATCTTCCAGAGGCAATGAGGAGAAAAGAAGCCCTAGGATACTAGCCTTAGTGCTGTAGCAAAGAAGCTTGTTGATGTTAGAGAAGTTGTATAGTTGAGAGATGTAGGCAAGTTTGGATGCTGATTAAAAAAAATTGATTGATTTCTATCGTGATTTTAAAATTCATAACTATAGTAATTTTGGCAGCTTGAATATGATATTTTTTCCTTCGTTTGCCTTAAGAATTCTCATAAATTAATCAAAATATCTAGAACAGTTATTCAAGAATATAACCCAATACATAAAGCTTTGTTTTAATAAAGATCTTTACAGATTTGAATGTCTTAGTCTTAAATACTGCAAGATAAGCATCAGGTCTGCACGTCCTATAATCCTGTTAGCGGCACGCAGTGTAAGAGAAACAAACAAGGGCATCTTTCTACTTGGTATAGAAATGTGTTTGTTGCCGTCTCACACACTCTGGTACATGCTGGTAATGGCATCAAGCTCTTGCCATTTTCTGCCAAGGAAATATCACTGATTGTGTTATCTTGGTAGGCTTTCGGAGATACAGTCATTTCTTTTAAATAGGAAATATATGCATATTAGAAAATGCATTAAAGCTGTTGTTGCGGAAGGTACTTTGAAATCTAAGTATATCTTGCCATAAAGAGTTGAGTTTTTTTACACATCTCTATTGACTTTTACTTGATGCTGGAAATGGTGCCTCATGATACTTCTCTGTGAGGTTTTCCTGCATGTAAAATGAAGACAACAGCTGTCACCCTCTCATTCCAAATGGGAGTGGTTCATAAGAATCACACGTGTGAAGACCTCGTACAGTGCCGAAAAATGCTAGCTCAGCCAAAGCGATTATGGGAATGAAGGTTAGTGTTCATGTCTATCTCCGTCAGAGCCACCTGCTCTGTTTGCGTGTATGCTAAAATTGCTATCACTTTGTATCATCTCCTATCCTTGCTAGAGAAACCACACATGTTTCCCGAAAAATCTCAAAGTAAAAATAATATGTTGTGAGTTAGATAATTTTTCAACAGAAACAGATAAGCATGTGGCTATAAAACCTGATTTTTAAATAAAGACTGTTCAGAGGAAATAGTAATGACAGGTTTACTTACTAACAACTGTGATGTCATTGAAGAATGAGACTCCTAAACTTCCTAAGTACATGTTTGTTGTTGTTGTTGTTGTTGTTTTAAGGAGCCACTGTTGGCATATCTTTTTGGGGGGGGGCATAAGTTGATTTTAGTAACAGTTTGGAGCCAGAAGGAAATTACTGTATCCTGGGAAATGGTTTGCAAATATATTAACCCTAATAGTCTTTCTTGATGTAGAAACACAAGGATCCTTAAGTTATATGTAACATAATGGAGTACCCCTCAAAAGGAATTGTGTTTCCTTTATTTTAAAATCCAGACCACCTAAAATAATGTTTCCCACTTGGCAGACATTAATAAACATATGGTAAATAAAATGAATACAAAATACATAAAAAGATATATACATATGTATCCAGGGCTTTGCAACATGTGGAAAATTTTGCCTAAACTAGATGTAAACAATGTGAAGGCAGGGATTTTATCTATTTTATTCACCAGTCTTCTCTGAGCTCCTGTCATAATATTTTTTTAATGTTTTTTTATTTATTTATTCATGAGAGTCAGAGAGAGAGAGAGAGAGAGGCAGAGGCAGAGGGAGAAGCAGGCTCCCACCTAGCAGGGAGCCTGATGCGGGACTCGATCCCAGGACCCTGGGATCATGACCTGAGCCGAAGGCAGACGCTTAACCATCTGAGCCACCCAGGTGCCTCTGTCATAATATTTAACTATAGCTGGTCCTCATTATTTTAAGAAAGTAAGCAATTAAGTAAGTAATTAATAAAACATGAATTCATTTGGCTACTGCAATAACCCTACAAAGCATATTTAGTGAGTATTAATACTGACTACTCACGGATGAAGAAACTGATGCTCAAAATGTCTAAATCATTCACTCAAGGTCACATTGCTGATAAATGTTGGAGCTGAAACCCAAATATTCTCACACCATGGCTAACATACGATTTGTATACTGCCATAGTATCATCTTGTTCATTTAAAAGTATGATTGAGTACATAAGAATTGATTTCTATTCAAGTAGTTTTTGGCCAAAGAATTTCTATATAAAAGGTATACCAACAAGGTGTCTTAACTTCAGCAGTTTCAGATAGCACTTAAGGCTTGGCAACTACCAGAAAAAGAAACAGAGCAGTCTCTCCTCTTTGTTTTCTTTTTGGGAGTGAGGAAACCCTACCCTGAATTCCCCAGTAAGCTCCCCCTCAAGTCTTATTGGCCGGGTTATCATCAAGAGCTTGTTTCTAAACTAATCCCTGACCCTGAGAGTGAGGTTGCTATTGTTTAGAGTGAGATAATGTTGGAGAATTGATTTTAATGCTAAGACTTAGGGGCAATGTCCTATTTTAATACCACATGCTGGGTGCCCGGGTGGCTCAGTGGGTTAAGCATCTGCCTTCAGCTCATGTCATGATCCCGGAGTCCTGGGATCAAGCCCCATGTCGGGGTCCCTGCTCAGCAGAGAGCCTGCTTCTCCCTCTCCCACTCCCCCTGCTTGGGTTCCCTCTCTAGCTGTCTCTCTCTCTCTGTCAAAAAATAAATAAAATCTTTGAAAAAATATAAAAAAGAAAGTAAAATAAAGAGTCTGACTTCATTTTTTGAAGTTTAACTTCTGCTCGTTTTAAACATCACCCCTCTCTTTTTTTATTTTTTTTTTTAAGATTTTATTTATTTATCTGAGAGAGAGTACAAGCACGGGGAGCAGCAGAGGGAGAGGGAGAGGGAGAAGCAGGCTCCCCGCTGAGCAGGGAGCCCGATGCAGGGCTAGATCCCAGGACCCTGAGATCATGACCTGAGCCAAAAGCAAACACTTAACCAACTGAGCCACCCAGGTGCCCATCAACCCTCTCTTTTCCTTTTCTGCCCTATTCCCTGAATCTGGGCACGCTCATCAGAAAACCTGTGTGTTTCCTCCTTTGGTGCCAGTGGGTAGTTCAAACCATGCAAACCCCTGCCCACCAGCAGAAACCCTCATCTCATCCCCAACCCTTTCCAGTTTTAAAATCCTAAAGCCAGGCACCTTTCCCTGATATCTCAAGCCATTGTAGACCATCTAGGGAACTATGCCCTGGTTTCCCCAGAAAGCCTGATTATGTTAGTGAGGAAGTTTTCATACCCTTTTGGGGTGTGTGTGTGTGTGTGTGTGTGGCATCACTGATAACATCTGGTTTGCATTTTGAATGGGGATCTTTCCTGTCTTTACAGGATGATCACAGCAGGAAGGATGACAGCTATCAGAGATTTATGCCATATAAACATTAAAGGCTTAATTTTTCCTTTGCTCTCAAGTAGATCAACCTTAATTAATAAACTGTTAACCTACTAATTATTATATGTAGTTTGAGGTGTACTCTGAAGGTTAAATTAACCTGCTTCTCCACTCCACAACATTCTAACCCTACTGCGATTATTGAAATTGCTGCTGTAGTAATTTCCAAGGGTTATACCATCATCTCTGCTTCTAATGTTTTGGCACATCATTCCAGGAGAGCTTATATTTTAAGACTCTCATGCCTCTTCTAAGTGAGCTTTTCAAATATTTTCCACCTGATAAGACTAGGCCTAAGATACATTGTTGGGGTTAATGTAGAGCATGAAATCAGCCATAATACCTGGCTTGCTAAAATGTAACACAGAGGCCACTGGGGGCGAGGGAAGGTTTCAGAGAAGGGCGCGGGCCTGCCTGACCACTTCAGCTGTTGTAATCCCCCTGGTTGGAATCCCCCTGGGGAGTTGCCTTCCCAGAAGCTTTCTTAGCCCAAACAGCCCCCCTGTGATCTAAAGAGATGTATGCATTGTCCCTTAGGCTATGTTTAGTGGATCGCAGATTAGCATATCATATCTTTCCTGTAAACAGATCCTCCCAGTTTCAGTAAGACCCCTTGTCACACATCACATGCTTGTGAAACAGTGATAAGGACTTATGATTATCCTGAAGGAACAATAAAATCAGGACAAAGAAGAGCAAAGGCGTTGACCTCCTTGCCTTCTCCTCTCTTTCACCGCAAAGATTGAAGTAATCTTTCATCCCTCGGTACAGGGATTGCTGGCCATTCCCGGCACTACATATATAATGTCTGTTTGGTAGACTGGAAATGTCGTGAAAGACACAGAAAGAGAAAGAAAAGGAGCAGGAAAAGTAAATGAGATAGCAACTCTGCTGTAATATGAGAAACCCAAATATTTTATGACACTCTGAATAAGCAAGGGTCATAAGTGACCCTGAAACTAGGTATACTAGGGACGCCTGGGTGAGTCAGACAGGTGGCTGCCTTCGGCTCAGGTCATGATCCCAGGGTCCTGGGATCGAGCCCCGCATCGGGCTCCCTGCTCAGCGGGGAGCCTGCTTCTCCCTCTCCCTCTGCTTGGGCTCTCTCTGTCAAATAAATAAAAATCTTTTTAAAATAAATAAATAAATAAAATAAACTAGGTATACTACTTAAGGTTCTTGGATGCTAAATTCTAAACTATCATGGTAATTATTTCACTGATACATTTAAAAATCTCCAGTTCTGTTTTCTTTTTCTTTTTTTCTTTCTTTTTTTTTCATCATGGTAAGTGCACTCTTTAATCCCCATCCCTTGTTTCACCCCCTCACTGGCCTCCCCTCTGGTAACCATCAGTTTGTTCTCTATAGTTACGAGTCTGTTTCTTGGTTTGGTTTCTTTTTCTCTGTCCTTTTTTTTTTTTTATCTTGTTTGTTTTGTTTCTTAAATTCCACATATGAGTGAGATCATATGGTATTTGTCTTTCTCTGACTGACTTATTTTGCTTAATATTATACCCTCTAGGTCCATCCATGTTGTTGCAAATGGCAAGATCTCCTTCTTTTTAATGACAGAATAATATCCCATTGTATATATATATACCACATCTTCTTTATCCATTCATCTATTGATGAATAACACTTCAGCTGCTTCCATAGTCTGGCTATTGTAAATAATGCTGCAGTAAACTTAGGGGTACGTATATCCCTTTGAATTAGCATTTATGTATTTTGGGGATAAATACCCAGTAGTGTGATTCCTGGATCATAGAGTAGATCTATTTTTAATCTTTTGAGGAACCTTCATACTGTTTTCCACAGTTGCCACAGCAATTTGCTTTCACACTAACAATGCAAGAGGGTTGCCCTTTCTCCACATCCTCCCCAACACTTGTTGTTTCTGAATTATTATGTTTTCTACAGCAATGAGGCACTCAAGTTCTCTTTTATCTAACCACTTTCTAACATCTACATACCTAATTCCCAATATGTGTCAAGTCCATTATGTTTCTTTTTTTAAGATTTTATTTATTTATTTGAGAGAGAGAGGGCAAGCACGAGCCGGGGAGAGGGGCAGAGGGACAAGCAGACTCCCTGCTGAGTGCAGAGCCTGATGCAGGGCTGGATCCCAGGACCCTGAGATCATGACCTGAGCCAAAGTCAGATGCTTAACTGACTGAGCCACACAGGCACCCCCCTTTACTCTATTTTAAGTCCATTTCTTTACTCTAAATTCTCTAGTAATTGACTGACGTTATTCTTCCTCTTGGGAAGTCTCATCTTTTTACTTCAAACTGCCTAAATCTCACACATCTTTCCAGATTCAGTCAAGCCATCCCTTCAGTTTAAACTGGTTGATTCCCTATTTTGCCTAAAGCACTGTTCTTAGTGTTGGGGATAGAAAACAGTGATACAGGCAGTGTCTGTCCTCAGTGAACTTAGAGTTTAATAAGGAAAGAGCCAAGTTAACCAACAATACACAAGCATTGATTCCTTGAATCATAAAATGCTCTGGGAACACATTGGAAGGGCACCACAGCAAGTTCTTGGACATTGTAGCCATTGCTGATAATTTCAGTCTCTTCACATTTACAGAAGCCTTTCCTTGCACTACACAATTTAGCACTTGATTAATATTCTCTTGTGTTTTTCAATGTTGTTTCAAAAGTTGAAGGTGGAGAAACTTTTACTCACTAGACTTCTCCAGGGAAAGAAAACTATGTGTCATTCATAGATATACTTTGATAAGTAACTTGGGGTAGAGGTTGAAATTTGATGGCATGCATATCTAGCTGAATTGCTACAAAATAATGAGGAAATAAGAATTCTTATTGTTGGGGTGCCTGGGTGGCTCAGTCATTAAGGGTCTGCCTTCGGCTCAGGTCATGATCCCAGGGTCCTGGGATCGAGCCCCACATCAGGCTCCCTGCTCAGCGGGAAGCCTGCTTCTCCCTCTCCCACTCCCCCTGCTTGTGTTCCCTCTCTCGCTGTGTCTCTCTCTGTCAAATAAATAAAGTCTAAAAAAACAAAATAACTCGTATTGTTATTGAAAAATAAGGAGGTGGGCAGGAAGAGAAAAGACAGAGACAGCAGAACAATCAGAAACAGTGGGCTTTTATCCAACCAACGCATGATGTGAACACTCCCTATCGGTTTTGAATCTTCAGCAGTGTAGCTAAACAGCCTGTTTGTGATGCAGTTGCAAGTAGGTGTTGTGTGTATATGTGTGTGTGTGTGTGTGTGTGTGTGTGTGTTATGGGAGAGAGGAGATAGGCTTTGTCCCTGACATGGGTCAAAACAGAGATAAAAAACGTATGTTAGTGCTAGTACTCCAACTAATGATAAGCCCTCCAAAGTCAGGGGCTGTGATTCATTTTCTGTATATAATATGGAACAAAGAAGGCATCTAATTTTTTGTTACAAGTTCTGTAATTTCAGACAAATCAGAATTCATGTTTGGGCTGTAGGTGGATATGGTGGAAGGTAGCAGAGACAGAGGGGGGGACGGCGTTTTTGGATGTGAATGCACAGCCGTTAAAATAACCAGCCAGCTATGAATGTTGCTTCTCCCTGAGGATTTCCATAGGATCAGCAGCACAGCTTTTCTGCCTTTCTGATATGGTGAATGATGTTCAGCTCCAGACCTACTGAATGTGATGGAACAACATGAGTAACAGCATGCCTCAGGAGAACTGTGTGAGGTCGTCTGTGCTGTGTGGTTGGAGGGATTGGCTCTGTGCCGCCTGTCAAGATGCATCACCTTGTGGGCCGGAAAGGTCACAGCCATTGCCTGCGTGGATACAGCAAAGCTGCTGAATGAATTCTTGACCAGAAAATGTCCTTGGTCAACAGACACCAGGGGGAAAACAAACCCTGTGCTATACTGGGATTTACTTCCAGCAGCTTTGGGCCTGGAGGAGAAATGGTTGATCAACTCTGACAAAATTGTTATGCGGAAGAAGCTGCCTTGCTCTCATTGTATTTACACTCACTGCTAATAGCTTTATAATTGTATTCCAAAACCTCGCCAAACAGCAGTTTTTGTTTTTTGCTATGGGGGTTTTCCATGACATTTCTCACTGAAACCCCACGGGGAAGCCAACCCCCTTATGTTGCCCAATCTCTTTGTTTACTGAACGTATTTAATTCAAGCTTCAACTGTGGTGGAATTTCACCAGTGTGGTTTCAGACTCTCAGAACTGTAGATTTCATGGTCCTCTTTCAACTTTCGAGCTAGAATCTCTGGAAGCTTTGCCTGGCATCTGCATTTATAAATCCACCAGAGGTGATTTTGATGAGTGGTTAGTCTCTGGATCCTTGTTCAAAGCAGAAAGCCTGGTACCTACCACTCAAGTTATTGAATTTAAATCTGGGGCAGCACCCTAAAATCTCCATTTTAGCAGAGATTCCTGGAGATTCGATAAAGCATCCTTGAAATTAACCAAGTGAGAGATATAAAATATACCAAATTATTCCTGTGTTTTGCATAATAACAACCAAATAGCTTAACATTTCCATTCATGGTATTAGTTGTTTTGACAATAATTGGACAGAACCTCAGAGTCTCATTTTTAGACATTTAGATACAGTAAAAACCAAACAGAAATTAAGAGGGAAATGAAACTTACTGTAAAACTTGTTTTATACATTCATCAAGGGAACTGGTAGAATATTTACAAACAATAAGAAGTGTAAATTGAGAGGAATTATGAAATTAACCAGGATACTATTTGCTATACTTTAATGAGAAAAGAAACAAAAAACTACATTGCTCTAAGTAAAATGGTCATTAAGTGCCTTCTTTATTTCAGGAAATAAAGGATCTTTCTCAGAAGACAGATTTTTCTAGGTCCCACCTCACTGAAGATTTGGGGAATAGCCAAGAAATATTTTGAAGCTGCAAAGTGTACACAGCACCTTCTTTGAATCTCATGTTTTGGGGAACGACTGTTGAAGAGCTAGTGTTCTAAAGAAGGTTCAGGAATGCCACTGACCGGAAAATTCTGTCAAATACAGAAAACATGAGAAATATTAATTGCTCATTTAAGAGAAAGAGATAAAAATTTTAAGAAATTCTTTATAGAGTCTGGAATTATATAATTAAGAAAGGTTTCATAGTTCCTATGGGGAAAAGATGTCTATTTCAGAAAGTAGAAATAGACGTAGTCATTTATTTAAATCTACTCCCTGGTAGGAGGACTTGAGCATGGATTTGGGGGGCAGCTGATTTTTACGTTTAGCTGTTGGTCATATCGTGACCCACCATCTTGGTTTGCCTGGGCCTGAGAAGCTTCCTGGGACACGGAATGATTGGTGCTGAAACATGTCTCAGGCAAACTGGGCAGCATTGTTCACCCTAGTTGGTCGCCTCTACACCCTCCACCCACATCTTGAGTAGAGAGTGATCAGCCTCGCCCTGACTGCCCTCACCACAGGACTGGCTCAGGCAAGATATAGAACCTCCATACATTTGACGGGTGTGAGGCCAAGGACTTTTGCTTGATAGTTTGAAAAAAGAGAAGCCCTCCCTTTCAGTGAACCAGAACTGTTACAGCCATTTTGTGACAATGAAGAAAGCAAGCCTCAGGATGAAACTGACACTTGGAGAAGAAAAGAGTTCTAAAAAGAGCAGTGAGGGACAGGGGGATCTGCTCTTGCAAACCTTGTGTGAGGCCTACCATAGGACTGTTTATCCAGTCCAGTAAATTCTGTCACCTTTTTCCTACAATTTCACAATGTACAAGTTTAAAGAGTATGAATAAACTAACGCCTAAGCATTCAATATCCAACTTAAGAAATGGTCTATTATTTGTATCTCAGAAACCCTCTGTGTTCTCCTCCCGTTGTCTTCTCCCGTCCTCCAGGGGTGACTATAATCCTGATTATTGTGGTATCATTTCCATAACGGCTTTCTTTATGGTTATGCTACATACACATGCATTTATAAATCGTTAAGTTTTTAGTTTTACCTATTTTGCCCTTAAAAAAATGGAATCATATGCTACTATTCTTCTGAAACCTGCTTTTGGAGATCTATCCGTGTTTAAGTATGCAGCTGTAGTTTATTTGCCTAGTAAATATTTTTCTTTTTTTACTTCTAACTTTTCTGGGTACTTATACTTTTCTTATATCTAAGGTAAATAGCAATGTCTCAATGTTTCTTTCTTAGTTCTTTGTTTAGTAGATTGTAGTTTTTAGAGATTTTTGGCTCCCAGAAAAATTAGTTGAAAAGTACAAAAGGTACCCCTACACCCCTTGCACCCATACACATGTAACGTTACCCTCTGTCGACATCCTGTACTACAGTGGTGCCTTTGTTACGATCGGTGAACCCACACTGCCGCATCATTATCACCCAGAGTCCATTGTTTATATTAGGATTCACTCTTTGTGTTGTGCATTCTGTGAGTTTAGAAAACATATGATAAGGTGTATCCCCTATGATAGTATATGGAACAGTTTCACTGCCCTAAAAAATCCTCTGTGCTCTGCCAATTTATCCACTCTCCCTCTTTTTAAAAATTTTTTTTATTGTTATGTTAATCACCATACATAACATCATTAGTTTTTGATGTAGTGTTCCATGATTCATTGTTTGTGCATAACACCCAGTGCTCCACGCAGAACGTGCCCTCTTTAATACCCAGCACCAGGCTAACCCATCCCCCCTCCCCCCTCCCCTCTAGAACCCTCAGTTTGTTTTTCAGGGTCCATGTCTCCATGGTTCATCTCCCCCTCCGACTTACTCCCCTTCATTCTTCCCTTCCTGTTATCTTCTTTTTTTTTCTTAACATATATTGCATTGTTTCAGAAGTACAGATCTGTGATTCAACAGTCTTGCACAATTCACAGCGCTCACCGTAGCACATACCCTCCCCAATGTCTATCACCCAGCCACCCCATCCCTCCCACCCCCCACCACTCCAGCAACCCTCAGTTTGTTTCCTGAGATTAAGAATTCCTCATATCAGTGAGGTCATATGATACATGTCTTTCTCTGATTGACTTATTTTATCTCACTCTCCCTCTTAACCCCTGGCAAACAATAGTCTTGTCACCATAGTTTTTACCTCTTCCAAAATGTCATATAGTTGGAAGTAATCAGCATGTAGCATTTTCATATTGGATTCCTTTAACTTAGTGATATGCATTCGCATTTCTCTCTTCACAGCTTGATAGTTCATTTCTTTTTAGTGATGAAATATATTCCACTGTCTGGATGTTCCACAGCTTATTTATCCAGTCAGCTACTGAAGGGCATCTTTGTTGCTCCCAAGTTTTGGCAATTAGGGACAAAGCTGCTATAAACATCTGTATGCAGGTGTTTGTGTGGACATATCTATTCAGCTCCTTTGGGTAAATACCAAGGAGTATGATTGGTAGATTGTATGGTGAGGGCATGTTTAGTTTTTTTTTAAGAAACCACTAAACTGTTTTCCAAAGTGGCTGTACCATTTTGCATTCCCACCAGTAATGAATGAGAGTTCCTGTTACTCCACATCCTTATCAGCATTTGGTGTTGTCATTGTTCTGGATTTTGGCTGTTCTAAGAGTTATGTAGTGGTATCTAGTTGTTTTCATTTGCATTTTCCTGATGACATATGATGGGGAGTATCTTTCCATATGCTTATTTTCCACCTGCATATCTTCTTTGGTGAGGTGTCCAGGTTTTTTGTCTATTTTTTTCTGGTCGTTCATTTTCTTATTATTAAGTTTTAAGAGTTCTTTATATATTTTGGGTAGGAGTCTTTTATCAGATGTGTCTTTTGCAAATATCCCTCCCAGTCTGTGGCTTGTCTCTCATTCTCTTGATACTGTCTTTCACAGAGCAGAAGTTTCTAATTTTAATAAAGTCTGATTTAGCAATTAATTCTTTCATGGATCATGCTTTTGGTGCTGTATCTAAAAGCTCATCCCCATATCCAAGGTCATGTAGATTTTCTTCATTTTACCTTCTAGGAGTTTTCTAGTTTTGTACTTTACCTTAGGTCTATGATCTCTTTTGAGTTATTTTTGTAAAGAATATAGGCTCTGTCTCTAAATTATGTTGTGGTTTTTTTGTTGTTGTTTTGTTTTGTTTTTTGTATATGAATGTTTGGTTATTCCAGCACCATTTGTTGAAAGATTTTTTTTTTCTCCATTGTAATGCCTTTGCTCTTTTGTCAAAGATCAGTTGACTGTATTTATGGGCATCTCTTTTTGGGCTCTCTATTATGTTCCAATGATCTATTTGCCTGTTCTTTTGCCAATACCACACTGTCTTGCTTACTGTAGCTTTATACTAAGCCTTGAAGTTGGGTAGTGTCAGTCTTGTAACTTTGTTTTTCTCCTTCAATGTTGAGTTGATTATTCTGAGTCTTTTGCTTTTTCATATAAACTTTAGAATTCCTTTTTCTATATTCAAAACTTTTGTTTTACTGTTCTAATTTATCTGTCTTTTAACTGGAAAATTGAGTCTGTTTATTGCATTTTGATTAATGATATATTTATATTTTAATAGTATATTTTCACATTTTAATTTATATCTAGATTTTTAAAAATCCATCTGTATCTTAAATCCTAAGCAGTAGAAAAGGATGTGATTAATGGCATATTGTAGATATTGACATTTAAAATAAAACCAATTGGCACATATCATTTCTTTAAATATTTCCAGTGGAGACCTAATACAATAGCAATTTGCTACTAACTGTAAACCACTTAAAATAGACAAATTCTCTTCATTACGATTATAAATTTTACATTGCTCCCTTTTCTCATGAGTTTGTATTTTCACTCTACTTCTTCAATAGAATTTTATACTAATGTAATATATTTTTATGCTTGAAAGTCTTTTAGTAATGACCCTGTCATTCTTCTCTACAATAAAACTATGTACATAATTGAAAAATTTAATTTTCTATGGCCATATGGATTTATGTGTTGATTTTTCTTCTCCCTTGAGTTCTTATTACAATTATTAAAGCAAAAATATAAAAACTTGAATATATTAAACATCAATGAAGAAATTAGAGAAAAAACTGTATTGAAATACATCTCTTTTGAAGATGAATGGGTGAATTATTTGTGGTAAATTGTAGGTTGTCTTTTAGGACTACTCACCTGAGGAGAGGTACCACAGTTCCTCTAGAGTACCTAGAGGACACTGTAATTCAAATTGAGTGAGTGGTAATTCTGGAGCTTTTATAGCACATACAAAAAAGGGCAGTTATAAAAGGAGAGGTGAGGAAGAAGAACCAGCATGATGCCTCAACCAAATGTACACACATGCTCAGGCAGATAAGTTTATAACAGAGAACCTAGATATATTAAGACTGATTATTCAGCCATAAAAGGGAATGGAGTACTGATTCATGCTAGGAGGTGAGTGAACTTTG
Source organism: Callorhinus ursinus (assembly GCF_003265705.2). Taxonomy (NCBI): domain Eukaryota; kingdom Metazoa; phylum Chordata; class Mammalia; order Carnivora; family Otariidae; genus Callorhinus; species Callorhinus ursinus. The sequence goes on along the minus strand of NW_027397072.1, from coordinate 34,065,450 downwards.
AAAACATATACTATGAAATGAGCAAGTCACTAAATGCTCCATATTATAGATTCCTTACATGAAGTGTTAGAATAGGCAAATCCAGAGACAGAAAGTAGATTCATGATTGCCAGGGGCTGGGAGAAGGGGTAATGGGGAGTTACTAGTAATAGGTGCAGATTTTTAGTGTATTTTCTTGAAGTAATGAAAAATGTCCTGGAAGTACTTCACAGTAGTGGTAGACTAAATATCCCATGAATCACCCCTTTGTCATGAGACTTGTATAGTGACATGAAATTCTTTGTGTTCATTTGGATATAAGCTCATTTTCCACATCCTTCTCTGATGGAAGAAAATGGTGGAAGAAAGTACTTCCAGGCTTTATGTTAGGTGAGAAGAAATTAACCCCTACATATTTAAGCCACTGTACATCCCTTTTTCTGTTACTTGTAGCTGAAACATTCCTAACCAAATCAGAAGTCACTGGGAAATCATATTAACCTAGCTTCCAGTTGTTCATGAAACTGCATTTCAATAAGCAACGTATCTGGCAACCAAAAGATGATAAAGAGCAATTAGAATCTTCTTTACATTCTTTAGAAACTACCATCTTAGAATAGAAGAAAACTTCTCAAAGCCTCATTTCCTACCCTGGTTTACAGTCTTACACATAATGTGCAGATGTTTCTAAGGATTTCACCATTTTATCACAAAATTCCCCAAAGATTACTCTCACAATGTCCACATGGACTTGTCATTTCCCACCACACAGCTCTATTTTATTCCTTCTGCTCTACCTCAGCACTAAATAGGAGCTCTTTCTAATGAGAATGCTTCACAACTCCAGTGCTATTCCTATCACCACTCCAATTCTCCTTGCAAACAAACAATTGGAAACAAGTGGCTAAAGACATAATGTTTAATATTTCAGGTAATAGGAAGGGGAAAGGTTGAATGGGCAAAGATGGAGTTAGAGGGCAGGAAATTTGGGGAAATTATGACAACTCACACATTACCTTTCTTGGTCCCTTCCACAAAAGATTTTTCTTTCCTGTGATATTACTGTTGCCTCCTTGGCTGCCTAGACGTGTATGTAGAGTTGGCAGCTGCTTATATACCAGGATTTGAGGGCCTATTGTATGTTCTATGTGCTCAAACCATCATTATTTTACTCTTCCATCCTATTTGTAATTGCCCCCCAGTAATCATTATTTGACTAAAAGCAACATCTCATGGTAAAATGAGCACAAGTGAGAGAACTAGAACCTGTCTTTGTCTCTGCAGACTTATCTACACAACGGACATGGTAGTTTCTCTTCTACCTGCCATTTGGGCTGCCAATCAGTCCATTAATCTTTTATGCATTGGACAACTACTTACTGAGTATTTACTGTGTTCCAGACACTAGGACTATAGCAATAATGAAGTCACATGGAGCTTAAAAACTAGCTTTTGAAACATGGAAAAATTATAGAGGGGTACTACTGGAGGAGTGTCACTGTGTTTGGGGACATTGGGAATCTGGGGAGTGGAATGGCAGAAATAGATGGTAGGGGATGTGAGGGCGATCTGGCTGCAACATCTATCACCCCATTGATCACCAGGGTTGATTCGGCTGATCTGGCTGGCTAGGCGGGTGTCCCCTTCCTCCCTCACCACTCCCTGTGCGTCCCTCCCGAAGCTGCGTGCTCAGTCAAAGAGGATGACCTTCCCCGATAGAGGAAGACCGTTCTTCGGTCAAGGGTATACGAGTAGCTGCGCTCCCCTGCTAGAACCTCCAAACAAGCTCTCAAGAAATGGATGGTAGGTAGGGCGTGTGTGTGTGTGTGTGTGTGTGTGTGTGTGTGTGTGTGTGTGTGTAGGAGTGGTCATAAAAGATGAGTGACTAGAAGAACTCTGAACATAAGCTTCACCTGTTAAACAAATCAGTCCATGGCTAATCTTGACCTTCAGTAAATCAATGACCTGGTAAGAAATATAGTGTCAACTGCAATTCAATTCCATATAACTTGTTACCAGAAAGACTTGTAAAACTACTGATGTGTGTGCAATTGCTGTACAACTTCTGAGAACCTTTAAGGGTCACAGCTATCAGTAGATAGAACATTTCCTGGGGGAAGGGGAGCACTTGCATCATAATCGCCTGCCTTCATGCATTTGCTTCTGTTCATCTCTAATCTCTTTTCCTCTCTCCAGCTGTCAAGTCTTTGATGAAGGTTTTTTTTTTTTTTTTAATTCCTTCAGGAAAAAGTGGGCTCTTCCTCTTAAAGCTCCTAGAGAATTATGTCAGTACTTCACTTTGGCACTTATCCCAGACACTCTTATATTCTTAATGTTCGTGTTACTATTAGGTCCTTGGTGGGGACAGCTCTATGTATAACCTACCATAAATATTTAGCAATCCAAACAATGTACACTGAGTAGGGAACTGGATTTTTCATAATGGTCCCATAATGTGTTGTTTGCCTCTTTTGTGAATATATTCTTTGACATATAGTTTCTGCAAGTTCGTGTTTTAAAAATGCTTTCACTTTAAAACCACACTGTTTTTGTCTGAAGAAAAATGGAAACAATGGTAGGTAAATATGAAGAAGATAGATATATTTTTCCCCTAAGAAAACTATCATTTTTTATGTCACCTTTGGAAGTTCAAATGCCTGTTATTTTCTCTTCTATTTGTCCTGTTGCTGAGCCCCCAAATTATAGATGACCTGAACGGTCGTCTTTTATATGAATAAGAAGCTAATTCTCCCTAAAGAACAGGGAGGCAAAACTCCTGAGATGGGTAAATGACAGTTAAAGGCCAGTTTGCCCTTTGTGGTAAGCTGGCAAAGAGACCTCAGAGATAACCATAGAAGAATTTTCAAAATCTCAGAAATTATGTTGGCCAAGGGCATCAGGAGGAAAGGTATTCTCAGTGAAATTATCTTTGACAAATGATGTTCTACAGGCTAAGCCTATTTTATATAGCATGTGTTTCTGACAGTTATTGCAGTTGGTCCTATTTTTATTTAGCAAATATGTGGTTTCTCATGTTTTTGTATTTGTCACTTGTCTTTCATGACACCTTTTCACCTAGAAGTACCGCATACTGTTAAGTAGACAGGAGATATGTTATTACATTCAGAAACACAAAAGGAAAGCCAGTGAATACTCATTATTACATATATGCACAGAGCACAAGATTTGGACACATCATTGTGTTTCAAACAGGAACAACAACAACCTCCTGTTGGAAGAGGAGTGAAAGACTTGGGGTGGGGAGAAACATTACAAAAATAAAATTACAGGAACAAAGGAGAACTAAGGGTGAAAACAGAGCTACAGAGCTAAGAGGGGTGCTGGAGGTTTTTTGGTAAATGTCCTTATAAAGCCTTTCGCCTTGAATCTCAATGATGAAATAAAACATGGGCACTCAGGTGGAAGAGCAAGTCACATAGAAGGGGAAATTGAGCTGGACTCAGACTTCTTTACAGTCAGCTACAATTCTAGAAATAATGTCTATAAGGGTGGCCCAAGAAGGTCATGTTGTCTCAGCCATCCTTCATCTCTAAAGGAAATAGGAAGACAGTCTTAAGTAAAGCAGAACTGTGGGAAGACAACGTAAGTCATTCTTAAAACCAATAAAACTTACATAGCAAAATGGAACATAAGAAAAAGGAGCAAGTCTATATAAAATGCTCAGGAACAGAGGAACTATTCTGGAGAAAAGAATGGGTCTAAGTATTTAACTCATCTAAATGTAGAATCAGTTTTTTTAATGATTTAAATTAAATATTTCTAGTATTTTTTGTGTTAATTTTGTTTGACTCCAGATTGATATTTTAGAAAAGAATATGTCTGTGATGAAGAAATTTTATCTGAAATTCACCCAAAATTTTAATTTCATTTCAGTTTTTTTCTTCATCAAAATATGAGAGAAATAATTAGTATCTGTTTTAAAAATAATGTTGTAGGGGCACCTGAGTGGCTCCATCGGTTAGGCATCCGGCTCTTGATTTTGGCTCAGGTCATGATTTCAGGGTTGTGAGATTGAGCCCCACTTTGGGCTCTGTGCTGGGTGTGGAATCTGCTTGAGATTTTTTTTTCTCTCTCTCTTTCTCCCTCTCCCTCTGCCCCTTCCCCCCCATCACACAAGTGCTCTCTCTCTCTTTCTAAAAAATAAAAATAAAAAATAAAAATAATAATGTTGTAATCTGAACCTGTTTTCTGGATTTTTTTTTCTTTTTTCTTTTATTTTAATCTTTGACCTTGGCATATTGGCATATCTGAGACTAAGTACACCAAATACCAATAGCAATTCCTTCATAGTGATGTGGGTTTGCTTAATTTTAAACTTTATTTTGTTGACTTGGCCTGTGTGATTGATTTTTTTTTAATATTAAAAACACCATTTTGATAGCAAGTCATCTTTTAAAAAAAGAATTTATACACTATTATCATGTTGAAAGTACGTGAACAAAATCTAAAGAAATAATTTTGTACAGTTTAGCCAACCAGGTGATTTTATGATTGAAGTTTACATCTTTCTTGAATTTTTGTAAATATCTGTTTTGGTAAATACTCTTCCACCCTGTCGGTATCACACATCTGTGTAGCAAATGGTTGTCTTACAAACATCATGTAAGTATCTTGGACTCCATCTTGCTATGTAACAGCCTAAACATGTAAAGGATGATTTAATCACAAATAGAATCACAGAGAAGTTCTGTTCATGCCACATTACTATTTTTTAAGAGTATCAATTGGACTTTCACATGTAAAAATAATAGTTAAGCAATACATTTATATTTTCTTCAATACAGAAAAAATGCTTACTATCTTTAAAGTCCTAGAAATGGCCTTTTACAAACTTGCAGTATTACAAACTCAAACTTTTAGCTTCCATTAAGTAACACAATAGATAAATTTGGTCCCTTCCTGGCTGTTGCTGATTCATTTAGCATTTATAGGTCCCAAGGGTTGAAGTAAGGACAAGGCCAGGTGCAGTTTCCTAAGGCAAAGGGAGAGTAAGAACTGGAGGGACACTCCATACCAGCATCACCTAATTCCTCAAACACTGGATCACACAGAGGCCTTGTATCGATAACAGCATTTTACACTCATATGACACCAGGAACTGTTGATAAGATCTTTACAGATAATAACATGTCTAATCATCACAGCCATTCCTATCGGTTGGTTTACACAGATGAAGAAACACTGAGATTAAGTAACCTGCGTAGGATCACAAAGCTAGTAAGTATCAGAGCTATGACTTGAACCCAAGAGGCTTGGCTCCAGAGCTTATTTATACTGTTCATCTGATATCCCAGAATATAATTTGCCTAGGTAACTAACAGCCATTTTTTAAATTTTACAATGGTTGGAATGGCCCTGTGAATAGCATTACCATGAAGAATATACTCCCTAACACTAATATTATAAACATCCTTTAAAATTGTTCCAAAAAGGGAAAGTACTTACTGACTGGTGGTATTACCACCATACTTAGTGTCTTTACTCCCTGGAAGGGTGCCCTTTAAAGGGGTATGTGTGTGTGTGTGTGTGTGTGTGTGTGTGTGTGTGTGTGTGTGTCTGGAAGATTTGCAAATAAATGAATATGTAAAGAGGTAGGGAAGCATATACTCCTGCTGGATGCTCCTTTGGGGTTATATTGATTGTGTCATTAATGCTCTAATGGTCATAAAGATGGATGTTCTTATGTCTTTATAGGAAGCATGGAGGTTAACAGATAAGGGGAACAACATAAATCTATAGAATAAAAGTATTAGCAACTAACACTATACCAGTGTGAGTCAAGAAATAATAGTCTCCGTAAAGAACAGGGGATGGATATTTGTTTTTGTTGCGTAGCACTTAAGATTATAATGAGGCAATGCTACTTATGTTCCTGTTGCCAACAGCATTTGTAAAATCGACAGTTTTACAGGGAGGATCGTGAGCAGCTATAAAAATATTATTTCTCTATAGATAAAAGTTAATTCTGATTTCCATCAACCCATGAAACATGGTTTAGGGTTTGATCAAAAGAGTCAGAAGCAATGGAGTCTGGACTCCCATCTTGGTTGTTGACTTTTTAAGGTTGTGCAAGTATCAGACCATATTTTCTTTGACCCCAGTTCCCTCTCTGACAGTAAGGTAAGAACCTAGAGATAATTTAGTCTTTCAGGCCTTTAGGTGACCATTTATTTCATTACAATGGCTGTAAAGATTTAAATATAACAATTGTACTGGCTCCCATTGAACAGTACATAAAAAAAAAGAAACATCATACAGTGGCCATTTTGGAGGTGAGAGGAAACATAAAGTGCTAGAGTTCAGTTTTTGGCAAAATATGTATAATAGGTATGATATATTTCTGCTTCCTTGATATGGTCATCAGTGTGTTTATATATGCAAGTTCACCTTTCCAGATAGAAAAGCTTTCTGAACAAGTTTGACTTATATGTATGTACTCTGGCTTACTTGAGAGGGTGGAAGAATATAATCCATAAGGAATCCCTAAAAATGAAAATGAAAGAGTATGGAGAATCCTAAAATGTGTGTTTATGTGTTAGATAAGAAGGCGTTACTTTTGTAATCTAAAAAATGAAGTCGGGGCACCTGAGTGGCTCAGTTGGTTAGCAACTGCCTTCAGCTCAGGTCATGATCCTGGAGTCCCGGGATCGAGTCCCGCATCGGGCTCCCTGCTCGGCGGGAAGTCTGCTTCTCCCTCTGACCCTCTTCCCTCTCGTACTCTCTATCTCTCATTCTCTCTCTCTCAAATAAATAAATAAAATCTTTAAAAAAAAAATGAAGTCAGATGAAAATTGCAAAAAAAAAAAAAAATCAGCACCAGAGTTTTGACTAGAGTCAAAAAGGATATGGAATATAGAGGAGAAAGAGAAAGATATTAAATAAGATTACATTAAAGTAGATTTTATGTATTTATTCATTTTACAAACATATTGAGCCCCTACTACATACTGGGTATAGATGCTTGAAATGTATCAGTGGGATAAAACAGATAAAAATTACAGCCTTTATGGAGTTTAAGGTTTAACAAGAGAAGAAAATAATAATAATATTAATAATATTATAATAATAGTATAGAACATTAAGAGGTGATAAACCATATAGCAAAATTAGAGCAAGACAAGTGGGTATGGAAGAATTATGAAATTAAGTTCCTAGACACTGGATCTGGATTATATGCAGTAGAAGTTAATGTTTTTAACAGAACGATGAGGAGGATATCTAGGCAATAATAGTTCAAGAAAAATTGTTGATACCTGTGGTGGTTAATTTTATGTGTCAACTCGACTGGGGTAGCTCATAAAACATTTTGGGGTATGTCTGTGAGGGTATCTCTGGAAGAGATCGGCATTTGACTTGGCAGACTGAGTGAAGAAGAAAGATGTGGGTAGGCATCATCCAGTCTGCTGAGGGCTTGACTAGAACAAAAATGTGGAAGAAGAGTGAATTTACTCTTTCTCCTTGAGCCAAGATACCCATCTTCTTTTGCCTGTAGATATCGGTGCTTCTGCTCTTCAGGCTTCAGGATTCAGACTGAATTATATCACTGACTTTCCTGGCTCTCGGGTTTGCAGGCAGCAGATCATGGGACTTCTTGATTTCCATAATTGTGTGAGTCAATTTTTATAATAAAATCTCCTGTATCTTTATGACTGTGTCTATCCAGGCATCCATCTATTTATGAGGGAAGAAGCATGCAGTAATAGAGACTCCCTCTTAGGTACAAGATACTGGCTACATAGCCATCGGGATGTCTAATAACAGCTATGCTGTTTTCCTGGGTAGAGATGTAATATAGGGTCTATTACAGTTCACCAGCCCTATATAAAAGTATGGACTTTTGCTCAGTTCCGTGGTAATACATCACAATGTAAAAAATACCTCATTTGTGATTATGAAGACTAGGGAAGGATGCTGGATCAAGGGCAGAAGTATTTCCTCGAATCCTTTTTCCAGTAAAGGTCATGCTTTCAGAAGAGAAAGATAAATGGAAAGCCAATATTGAAGGTCAGACTTTCATAATTTGCAATCTTGGTTTATGGGGCAAGACTCATGGGCAAGGGTTCATATGAACCCAAACATTGGTTCATATGTTCATTGGGTCAGGAAACAGATTGCAACAGGAAAACTCTTTTGGGCAGAACATTGGAAGTGTTCAACTGAAATTTCAGGAGGAAGGAGAAGAAAACATCTAATAGGGAGAACCCTGAGTCTGACATAGAATAACTGACATTAGAGGGTTTCCTGTCATTTTTGCAAAAATTAATAAGGATATAGACAGGGGAAAATGATGTACTCATGTCTATATATCTGTGCTACAATATATCATAAAAATTATCTTAAACATTTTGATACTATCACAAGTATCAAAACTTGGTAGATAGTATGTTGCCTATGCTTGTGACATGGAAATAAAAACAACCAAATCAGAACAATGATATATAGGGGCGCCTGGGTAGCTCAGTCGTTAAGCGTCTGCCTTCGGCTCAGGTCATGATCCCGGGGTCCTGGGATCGAGCCCCACATCGGGCTCCCTGCTCCGTGGGAAGCCTGCTTCTCCCTCTCCCACTCCCCCTGCTTGTGTTCTCTCTTTTGCTGTGTCTCTACCAAATAAATAAATAAAATAATAATAAAAACAACAACAACAACAAAAAACAATGATATATAGAGGGAAAGGACTGTATGTATGAAGAAACTGACTTGTAGTGCCAATACAGTAGAGAGAAGATAGCTGAAATTAAAAGGAGAAAGAAGTGGCAATGACTTTGGGAATGTGCATATCCACATGTTCTATAGAATATGCATGGAGAAAAAACTGCTTTTTAATGGGGTTCCATATAGTTGTATTATGAAATATTCTTAATTTATTATCAATTAGCTACCCTCTCAGAAAATAAGACAGAACTGGCTTTCTAACTTCAGCGCTTTGGGTGTATTCTAGTCAAGGTTCTTTGGGTATTAAGGAAAAGAGGCCCACTCAAACCACTGCAATAAATGTCAGGTTTTATTTTAGGAATACAGAGACTCAAAGAGCAGGCACTGAGAAATGGTTAAGTGTCACAGGAACTAGAAAACTGGGATGCCTAACTCAGTCACTTATCTTTGTGTGTGCATTCCGTTTTCTTCTCTTTGCAGATTGACTTTGTTCTGTCCCCAAAATAGTGATTATCTCTTATGAATAGGATCAGATCAGTATGACCTTTCAGTTTGTCCCACCCAGCTAAATGATCCAGTTTCTTACTGGATTGGTTTCATCATCTCCAGAGACACATCTGATTAAGGCGAGTACATCTTTTCTTATCTTTTTGTTGCCATCTAGAATTTTACACCCATTTATTAAGAAGAAATGAGGGGCACCTGGGTAGCTCAGTCATTAAGCATCTACCTTCAGCTCAGGTCATGATCCCAGGGTCCTGGGATCGAGTCCCACATCGGGCTCCCTGCTCTGCGGGAAGCCTGCTTCTCCCTCTCTCTCTCCCCCTGCTTGTGTTCCTTCTCTCGCTATCTCTCTCTGTCAAATAAATAAATAAAATCTTTAAAATATATACATATGTATTAAAAAAAAAGAAGAAATGAGTCATTAGTATTTTTGTAGTTCATAGTCCCTTAAAATGACTGATAATTTTTATACATATATGTGTTCATTGTGTCTCAGGTAGCTCATGATTTCAGATTGGTTCATTTTTCTTCCTGATGAACAGTTCTTTTTAAGTGAATATTTATTGGTAATGAACTCATAACACATTGTACACTTGAAAATTTCTTTATTCAAGGACTTTTGGGGGGAAGGAGCCTTTCATTTTTGATTTATAGCTATCTCTGGGGTGTATCAAGAACTATGAACAGTGTGAGACTTTAACCCATTTTCCAAGCTAACAATTTAGCCTGCTAACAATTTAGCCTGCTTCTGTTTTATGAATACTGAAATACTGATGGAAGACACAAGATTCTGTATGGAGTCAAATAAGCCACTGCACCACAGATAACATGAGATTCATGTCCATATTGGTTCTCTCTGCCCAACCCCACATATCCCGTGGGAGTAAAGGAGAGTGGCTCAAGTGAGTGCCATGTCCCAGATGAACACTGAGCTTAGGAATCCCCAGTGGTGTAAGGGTTTGGGGCTGGTCACCTGCCCAAACTTTGCCCTGGAGTGAAACGTTACCTGTATTACCCTGGTCAGGAAACAAACTGCCGTCTTCTCTGGAGATTATTCTATCTCGCTCTTGAAGCTGTTTACTACACAAGTGTCCTTGGAAAGGTTACTCAGGACAAAAACGGCCAGTGTCTTTTTACAAGGTATATAGAAACTGAAGAGATCCGTGGAAAATTGTCTCCTAAGATTATGGTTTCAATTGTTGATTATATTGTCTGCTATTCATTTTATTTTTATTCCCTTTCACATAATCTAGTATTTTTAATGTTAAATAGCTTTAAGGTTTTTTGTTTGTTTTTTAGAGAGAGAGAGCATGCATGACCATAAGTAAGGGAGTTGGGGGAGGGACAGAGGGAGATAGAGAGAATTTTAAGCACACAGTGCCTGACGCTGGGCTCAGTCTCCTAACCCTGAGATCATGACCTGAGCCTAAATCAAGAATTGGATGCTTAACTGACTGAGCCACCCAAGCATCCCAGTAGCTTCAAATTTTTTATTTTTAGACTTGATGTTTTGCAATTTTAGTATGTTTAATAGGGGGATTATTTTTATTTCTGCTACTGTTGATCTGAGAATACATGTCTTTCTTATGAAAAGTTCTTAAATAGCCAAACAATAAAAGCCTGGACTAGATTCTCCTTCATTTCCTCTCGTCTCAGTCTCTCTCTCTCTCTGTCGTGTGTGTGTGTGTATGTGTGTGTGTGTGTGTATGAATATGAATATATGCAGAAATTGAATAAATTACAAGGGGGAAAACCACCAGGCTTTTATTGCTTGGTTATTATCTCACTTGAAGCCAAAGCTATTCATGACTATAATGCATTAGCCATTGTAGAAAATCTCTGTGTTAAAAAGAAGCATTGCCTGTTGGTTATCAATGCTACCTTAACCACCCACACTCTTAGTGAATGTTTTGAAATTCTTTCCGTTTGTGTTTCCTGCTGCTGTGGTGTTGGTCTTTCGTGAATGCTTGACTCTTACAGGAATAGGTCATTAGACGGGGTGATGTGGAGGGATACCTTGACTCAACCTATCTATTTTGTTCCCATCACCAATCATATTAAAAACTAACACTTGGGTTTTACATCAGCCTTATTCCTATTTGAGCATTTTTTTCCTCCAACCCAAGAATGTGCTATGTTTGCATTAGGGAAAGGAGAAGGAAAGCTCTGATAATCTTCATTAGAAGTAATATAATAGATTGACTACTGTCCTAGACTCTTAGAAACCTTTGCCCTTAAACAGTATTTGAGTAATTCTTCAAGGATGAACAAGACATTTCAGGGGGAAAAAATTGGCCTTAGTTTTAACTAATGAAAGCCATTTGGTAGAGTCTAAGAGTAATTGGCTAAGTAATAACCTGGAGGCATCAAAGGAGTAATTTTCCTTATAAATTGCCTGAATTCCTCTCAAAAGGGTATTCAGATAGACTCTTTAAACTGAAGTAAAAGTAATAGCTCTTACCCTTTCTTGAGGTCATCTTTCAGAATGTCTTTAGAATTTGAACATTTCAGAATTAATCATATGCGTATTTGTAAAAATATTGTGTAAAACTCCGAGGTGGGGAGCACGCTGCAAAAGTTCACTGCCGTGTCTCACAGACTCAGTAGCCACTGGTTTTTCATCCTTCTATCTTACATATTAGTCATATTGACTACTCAATGATTATTATACATTCTGAACTTTTTTGACCCTCTACCTTTGCCACAATCTTTCAATAGTTACAAATAATAGGGTTATTATTCTGATGAGCCAAGATCATTTGGTAAATGCTCTGTTGGTTGTACATGATTTGAATAAGCTACAGTAGAGTCCCTGTAGGAACAAAGCTATGGTTACAGTTTCAGATTGGCAGTAAGGCTCATGAGACATAAATGAAGAGGCATTAATCTAATACTACAGTTAATTAGCTTTTTAGAAGTATACAAAACAGGAAATACAGAAAGTACAATACCTTCATCTCATTAGGAGACCCTACAGGTACCCAAAACTGCAGCTTCTTTTGTCTTCTTATGTATATGGGGCGTGTATGGCTGCCATGGTTGAGAACCAAAGAATGTGTGGCTCTCCTTGACCTATAGAAGGCTGTAGCCCCCTTGTCCACCCATTTTATAAACCACTGTAGTGGAAGGCTTACATGCCAACTCATATCTCCACTGACCCTGTAGTGACACACCATGAAGATATAAACATTTTTTATTTGTCTTAAGTAGTGTTTCCAAAGAAAATTTTCCTAGCAGCCCTGCCTTACCCCAGGCCTAGTATTAGCCCTTTCTTCACACTGCCTTTTGACCTCTAGTAGATTCTAATGTTAGATTGGCACACTAGTATGGAACAGTACCATAGTGTCAGGCTAATTTCAAAGAAGTTTATAATGCAGTGTGGATTATAAAATAACAGATAATTATAGTAAAATATAGGATGTAATCAGTAATATAGGAGGTGTGTAAATCAAATGCATCTGTTTGACTCTGATGAGGTCGATTGAGGAGACATCATTAAACCTTCATGAAGAAGATAGCATTTAAGTGGCAGTTCAGAAAAGAGGCTAAATTTGGCTGATTTTTATTTTTTATTTTTTTATTTTTATTTATTTATCTTTAAAGATTTTATTTATTTATTTATTTGAGAGAGAGAGAGAGTGCGAGTGGGGGGAGGAGCAGAGGGAGAGAGAGAGAGAAGCAGACTCCTTGCTGAGCATGGAGCCCAATGCAGGACTTGATCCTACAACCCTGAGATCATAACCTGAGCCGAAATCAAGTCAGAAGTTTAACTGACTGAACCACCCAGGCACCCCTGCCTGATTTTTATATTACAATGAACAAATGTTTTGAGGAGGTATAACTTCATAGAAAGGTGGTCTTTCTAAAGTAGTGTTATGCATGGTTCCACATTAATGTTAATCAGCCCCACAAAGTTCCCTCAAAATATGTCTAATCTATGGAGCAAGTATAAAATTTTAAAGTGCCTTCCATATGTGCTAGGTATGACGTTGAAGTAGGTTTAGTTTTGTGTGAGGAGACTGAAAGGAAAACTAACATTTCTCATGGACCTAGTATATATCAGGCACTGTGCTGAATGATTACAAATGCTATCTTAGTTATCTCCAACTTTGTAACAATTCTGTGAGGTCAGTATTCTGTCCATTTAAGTTGGAGACCCTAAAACTCAGAGTCATCAAAAAGTTGCCCAAGCACTCACATCTGGTAAACCCTAGAGCCAGGATGTTAACCAAGGTCTAATTGAATTCAATTAAAAGGCTGTATTTTTTACCAATATACTGTGGTGCTGAGACCACAGTGTGAGAGGTGCCTCCACAAAGTACAGAATATTCGGGAAGGGATAAACATAATTTTGGAGATTAAGGACAGCATGTAAGAAAGAACACTGAATGAACTAGGGATTATTAGGGGAGAGCTGCCAGATATGAATAATACTGAGACTCACTCTAGGTTCTGAGCCAACAGAGATAAAATGCAAGGATTTGGATGAAGGATGGAATACATCCAGTATCAGTGTTACTATCCAAAGCATACAGCTTGCTGTTCACGTTGAATGTGAAAATGTGGCTTGGACCTAAGGGAGAAGAGAGGCTTTCTGCACTCTCCTTTATGAGCTGATCTCCCTGAGCTCATCCAGATTCAGAACGAGCAGTTCAATAACAGTAATTTCTTATAGTCAGGAGGATTGTGGAGGTCTTTAATGGTCTTTAATGGCGAGCTTGCCATGTAGGTAGAATTGAAGAGACTATCTCCCATTTATAGGCATTCTTGTCTGAGAAAGAAATTGCTGAGAGGCCAAGACTCACCTGATCAGTAAACTTTGGAATGTTAACTCTGACCATTAGAGAGGAGTGAATATTAGGATGTATTTGCCTGTGTTAATCACTTTCACTGCATGGAAGAGAGAAGAGGAAGTGGGTAGATGTGAATAGAGAGAGAACCTAAAATTGTGTTTCCTGGATTCATCTCTGCTGAAAAAAGAAATAAAATTATCCGTATGTTACCCTGTGGGTGAAGGAATACTCCCATTTCCCCGTTCCTGCAACTCAAAGACACTGGCAGGAAAAAAACAGAAATGAGAGGGGAAAATAGCAGCTGCTTTCAATTATTTAAAAGGCCCTAATGTGGTAAAAGAAAAGGCCTCATTCGGAAGACAAATGTTGATAAGTTAAGGCATGCCAGAGTTCTGCTTATTATAAGAAAGACTTTTTCACGAATTAGAGTTAGCCATTAGTAGAACGAGCTGCTTCAGTGTTGCATTAGCAAAGACTTATGCCAAAATAGCTCATAATTAATGTCCCAATGACCAGCAAACTCAGGAAGATTTCTTCTAATGAAAACCTTGAATCCTTACTTATCTTTAATACTTGAGGGTCTTGATTCTTCCCACTTCTTAAATACTTGGATCGCTTTTCATCTTTGTAAAAGTCAGTAGAGTCATTTATCAGAAGCATTAAAGTAAAGGCTGATAACCATTTTTTTCTCTCACTTAAAGCAGAGCATATAGTTTTCTAACGTTGCAATAGAAAGACTAAGTTATTTAAAAAGTTCCCCACTTGCTAGCATTAGAACCTAAATATTAATGAAATATTACTTGCAAAATACTTTACCATTTCCACTGTGAATTGAGAAGGTACTGTACCATGATGACTTCTATGTCTTTTCCAAATCCAAGTCTACATGTAGTGATTTTCCAGTTGTGCAGAAAGAAACTGTAATAATCAAATTGGCTTTTAGCTTTGAGTAATAGGAAACTCAAATTGACTTAAACAATAGAAAATTTATTTTCTCACAAAACAACAAGTCCAGACATAGGGTGGTTCCAGAATTTGTTGATTGAGTGGCTCACCAATGTCGTCATAGACTCAGGTTCTTTTCTTCTTCTCTGATTTTTCCATTGTGTGTCCAGCTTTATCCCTGGGCTAGTTCCTCCTCTGGCTTCCAGATGACTGAGGCAGGTCCAGATGCTTTATTGGTCTGGAGAAATCCTGCCCGGGGTCACTTTGGGAAGAAGGAAGTCTGAGTGAATAAAGAGTTAGGCCTTTTTCTGTTTTGTATATAATTTTATCCAGATTAAGTACCCATTCTCTATATTCTGTATACCTTGATCAAAAAAAATATTCACAAAGCTTATCCATTGCTAGAAAATTTTGAGGGCCACTTTACATAGTACATGTAAAGAAATAATTTGTGGTTTTCTGAGCCAATCTGTTTCCATTAATAAAATTAATTTACTTACAATTAAAAAAAATTAATTATCTAGCACCATTATTTGAGACATCTGTGTCACTGCAAATGAAACCAAGACAAAAACCTGAATTTTTGCTTTTTCTTTAAAAAAAATTTAATCCAGAGATGTTTATTATTCTTTGAAAAATGTCACATGAGTAAAAAAATATTTAAGCTATATATGCACTGAGTTAATTAAATGCTCACTATAAAATAAAACTGTGAGTAATGCTATTTGAATTTTATTCCAGAAATACAATTATTTACATTTTCTTTCCTGAATAGTTATACTTTTAATTATTGATTTCCTTTAAATATACTTAAATATATTCAATTGCCATGTACTATAACCAGGCTTTACATTTACCATCAATTTTTTTCTGGGTCAAATAACACACACACACATACCATATATCATATGTACATATCACAATTGAAGTTATATTCCTGTAAGTAAAAGGCTGGGTTTTTTTGTATTTTTGTTTATTTATTTATTTTTTATTACTATGCTATGTTAATCACCATACATTACATCATTAGTTTTCGATGTAGTGTTCGATGATTCATTGTTTGTGCATAACACCCAGTGCTCCACGCAGAACGTGCCCTCTTTAATACCCATCAGCAGGCTAACCCATCCCCCCACCCCCCTCCCCTCTAGAACCCTCAGTTTGTTGTTCAGAGTCCATCATCTCTCATGGTTCGTCTCCCCCTCTGATTTCCCCCACTTCATGGATGGAACTGGAGGGTATTATGCTAAGTGAAATAAGTCAATCAGAGAAAGACATGTATCATATGACCTCACTGATATGAGGAATTCTTAATCTCAGGAAACAAACTGAGGGTTGCTGGAGTGGTGGGGGGTGGGAGGAATGGGGTGGCTGGGTGATAGACATTGGGGAGGGTATGTGCTATGGTGAGCACTGTGAATTGTATAAGACTGTTGAATCACAGACCTGTACCTCTGAAACAAATAATACATTATATGTTAAAAAAAGGGGGGGGAAGGCTGTATTTTTAAAGAAAATTTGTGCTAAAATGACAGCATAGGGTTTCATTTGTTCAAATCTTTGGCACAAAAATATAAGGTATCTTAGAATGTCTTTTTACTTCTTTTAATAGTTTTACTTCTGTTATCCACTGTTATTATTGGAGATATATCTAAATGGTGAAAGTTCAATGGATTTTTACATTCTTTAAGAAACCCAGGAAGATATATAGTACAGGATAAAATAAAAGGTTATTAACATCTGCCTATGTTTTACAATTTAGTGCATTTTAATAGGTTGTTTTGTGCCATCTATCCTCTCTTACTATAAGCTCACTGAGGACAGGGGCTGTCTTGTGCACATAGTGCCTAGTACAATGTGTGGCTGATAATGAGAATTTCTTTATCATCATAATAGTCGCTACAACATATTACATGCATTTTTAATAGCACGATTTATAAAACAAAACCAGGCTTTGTGCCAAGGCTTTTAAATATCTCATCCTTACAGCACCAGGGCTATTATTTTTTCCAGCTTTATTAGAATATAATTGACATACAACAGTGTGTGTGTTTAAGGTGGCTTGCGGGACCATCAGGATGACCCAACCTCCTTCAATCTTATTGCTTCCCCATCCTCAACTTTCATTTTATAATCTAAGATGTCTGCTGAGTCTCAGGCCCTCATGACTGCGTTACAGCCATCAGGAAGGAGGAAGGATGATGGAAGGGTGAGCCCTTCCATAGTGATGATTTCAGGAAACTTTCAGGTTCCTTTGACTAGAGCTTAGTGATAGAGCCAAGCCTAGTATCAAAAGAGTCTGGGAAATGTACCCTTCATGCCAGGCAGCCCATGTGCACATTTAAAAATTGAGGGTTATATTACTAAAGAAGTCACGGAATATGGATAATGGCAAATGAATCTGATGCCACAGACAGAAAGGAAAGATATCAGACACTATCTAGAGAGGGCTGCATAGCTTTTGTTGGTGGTGCTTCTTTTCTTTGCCAGTTTCCTTTTTTTTTTTTCCCTCTTCCTTCTTCTTCTCCTTGTCTTCCTCTTTTTTGTTGCTATTCTTGCTCTTATTTTTAATGAGAACAACATGGGCATATTTAAAGGCTAAGGAGACGTGTCTAGTAAGTAGGCAGACGTCTAAAATCTAGATGATGTATTGCTGTAGACTGGCATCACCTATGTCCTTGAATTCCAGTGTACATTTGGAAACAAATCCTGACTATGAAATCTGTTTTTTGTGCTGCTTCACTGGCAAGTACTCTTCCCAAGGCGCTTATAGATAAGAACTGTATTTTGCTTATTATTCCATGCCCAGTTTGATTCACTCTAATTTTAATAAAGAGAAAGACTCTCACAATTTTATTGCTAGTTTAATGTGCTTCACTGGTGCACATTGTTTTCTTCTAATCACTATTTAAGAAAGATACCTAAGATGACCTGATGCCTGTCAAGGTAGTCGGACAGCTAATACAGAGTGTTGCCCTTTGCTATCCCTGATAGTATAGCTCAAAAAGGATTATATACTATTGTAAGTAATTAATAATTGCTGTAGGAGAGAAGATCCCTTGGACAGAACTCACCATTTCATTTTTCGTAAAGTGGAGCAAAGTTTGGGTCTTTGACTTCAGCCTGGAAAGCATACCTACAAACTATAGGTACTATATGCCTAGATTGGCACCAAATGGCTACATTAGAGTTGCCACAAACTAGCAGAATCTCAGTTTTACTAATGTTATAATCCAGAATTTCTGCACTAAGTCTAGGGGTTCAGATATGGAACCCTGAAACCCAAAGAGCCTAAAGTACCTACACCTTCTGGAGGCCCAAGATGCTACTAATTGCAAAGAAGTAGAAGGTTAACCTTCATATCTTTCTGCCTGAACTGTGCTAGAGATAGTGCTGATATCTCCATTCAAGCATGAGACCCTTTGCCAAGATGTTAGTAAGGTGGACTAGGGTTTGGGAACAGATGTTCTGGTGCTTTTTAGACTTGGGACTATTAGACTAGTTAGGCACTAATAGTCCCATACTGGGCCAAATGTTTTATTTGGTGTAGAACAATAGAAAGTTAGGAGTGGACGGTGCTGGATCATTTACTCATGAAGAAATGTCCTAGGTTAAGGGAATAGGCCCTTCAGAAGTCCTGGAATGCTCTGATCATTCAGGCTGTTTAATACATACCAGTATCACCTCCTGGGTGGAGGGGTATAGGTTTTCCTAAATACGACTCCCATCTAATAGCTAAATAAGGAAGGTTGAGTAATATGTGAAGATTACTGTCAATAAAATGAAAATGTGGTACTCGCAGTGGCAGTGGGACTGGATAAGCACAACACAGGACAGAATCAACAACTCTCTGGTCTTAGAATTTGGGAGAATTGCTATTACTGCTTCTTATCCACAAAGATCAAGTCAAAATATATTGAACTGGGAGGGAAGTGACCCCTCCTCCGGACCCAGCACCTGTTCCTCCTAGTGATCAGCATTCTGACTGCATAGCCTCATAATCCTAAACTTAGGCTAATGACCTTCTAGCGTGGCTGGGAATCCGTAAAATTTGTGTTCTTGAAAGTCAATTCCATTGGCTGAAAGCGAACTATTAAAACTTGAAGAAGTCTTTGGCAGCAGCTGAATGAACATCTGCAGTTTTAAATCCTGGGCAATGTAAGACAAAAGATATACAATGACTCCTACAACCTCAAGGGTTATGTTGGAATTTTTATGGTTTAGTAACTTTACAATGGGCAGAAGAATAGAGAGGGTCAGAATAGATGGAGTTGTAATTAATATCACCTTTCATATGTGCTTTTATTTTTTGAAAATTCACTGTCACCAAGTTAAAAGAATAATTTTTGAGGTGATGAGAAATTGTTTGAAAATTAGGGATGGTCACCCAGATCAGTGACCAGGAATGGATTCTAATAGACTGCTATATGGCCTGCTACACTGAACATAAGATTGGCTTGATGATCCATTAAGAAATGAAATGTTGCGGGGCACCTGGGTGGCACAGTTGGTTGAGCATCTGCTTCTTGATTTCAGCTCAGGTCATGATCTCAGGGTCCTGGGATCGAGCCCCGAGTTAGGCTCCACACTCAGCATGGAGTATGCTTGATATTCTATCTCTCCATCCCCATGTGCCCCTCCCACTCATGCTGTCTCTCTCTCTCTCTCTAAAATAAATAAATAAAATCTTAAAAAAAAAAAGAAATGAGACATTGCAATACCTGTTTATGATGCAACAATTTACTTATGTGGCAATACAGAGAACTTTTGAGTGTTGATGGGCTTGCTTTAAAGAAACTTATAAAAAGCAGAAGTGACAGCAAAAGATCAACAAGGAAATAAAGACTTGAAATGACACACTGGACCAGATGGACTTCACAGACATATTTGGAACATTCCATCCCAAAACAATGGAATACACATTATTCTCTAGTGCCCATGGAACATTCTCCAGAATAGATCACATCCTAGGTCACAAATCAGGTCTCAACCGGTACCAAAAGATTGGGATCATGCCCTGCATATTTTCAGACCACAATGCTTTGAAACCAGAACTCAATCACAAGAGGAAAGTCAGAAAGAACTCAAATACATGGAGGCTAAAGAGCATCCTACTAAAGAATGAATGGGTCAACCAGGAAATTAAAGAAGAATTAAAAAAATTCATGGAAACCAATGAAAATGAAAACACAACTGTTCAAAATCTTTGGGATGCAGCAAAGGCAGTTTTAAGAGGAAAGTATAGAGCAATACAAGCCTTTCTCAAGAAACAAGAAAGGTCTCAAATACACAACCTATCCCTACACCTAAAGGAGCTGGAGAAAAAACAGCAAATAAAGCCTAAACCCAGCAGGAGAAGAGAAATAATAAAGATCAGAGCAGAAATCAATGAAATAGAAACCAAAAGAACAGTAGAACAGATCAACGAAACTAGGAGCTGGTTCTTTGAAAGAATTAACAAGAGTGATAAACCCCTGGGCAGAATTATCAAAAAGAAAAGAGAAATGACCCAAATCAACAAAATCATGAATGAAAGAGGAAAGATCACAACCAACACCAAAGAAATACAAACAATTTTAAGAACATATTATGAGCAACTCTATGCCAGCAAATTAGATAACCTGGAAGAAATGGATGCATTCCTAGAGATGTATCAACTACCAAAACTGAACCAGGAAGAAATAGAAAACCAGAACAGACCTATAACCACTAAGGAAATTGAAGCAGTCATCAAAAATCTCCCAAGACACAAAAGCCCAGGGCCAGATGGCTTCCCAGGGGAATTACACCAAACATTTAAAGAAGAATTAGTACCTATTCTTCTGAAACTGTTCCAAAAAATAGAAATGGAAGGAAAACTTCCAAACTTGTTTTATGAGGCCACCTTGATCCCAAAACCAGACAAAGACCCCATCAAAAAGGAGAATTACAGACCAATATCCTTGATGAACATGGATGCAAAAATTCACACCAAAATACTAGCCAATAGGATCCAACAGTACATTAAAAGGATTATTCACCATGACCAAGTGGGATTTATCCTTGGGCTGCAAGGTTGGCTCAACATCTGCAAATCAATCAACATGATACAGTACATTAACAAAAGAAAGAACAAGAATCATATGATCCTCTCAATAGATGCAGAAAAAACATTTGACCAAGTACAGCATCCTTTCTTGATCAAAACTCTTCAGAGTATAGGGATGGAGGGTACATACCTCAATATCATAAAAGCCATCTATGAAAAACCCACAGTGAATATCATTCTCAATGGGGAGAAACTGAGAGCTCTCCCCCTAAGGTCAGGAACACGGCAGGGATGTCCACTATCACCACTGCTATTCAACATAGTATTAGAAGTCCTAGCCACAGCAATCAGACAACAAAAAGAAATCAAAGGCATCCAAATCAGCAAAGAAGAAGTCGAACTCTCACTCTTTGTAGATGATATGATAGTTTATGTGGAAAACCCAAAAGACTCTGCCCCAAAACTGCTAGAACTCGTACAGGAATTCAGTAAAGTGGCAGGATATAAAATCAATGCACAGAAATCAGTGGCATTCCTATACACCAACAACAAGACAGAAGAAAGAGAAATTAAGGAGTCGATCCCATTTACAATTGCACCCAAAACCATAAGATACCTAGGAATAAATCTAACCAAAGAGTTAAAGGATCTGTACTCAGAAAACTCTAAAAATACTTATGAAAGAAATTGAGGAAGCACAAAGAAATGGAAAAACGTTCCATGCTCATGGATTGGAAGAACAAATATTCTGAAGATGTCAATGCTACCTAGAGCAATCTACACATTCAATGCAATCCCCATCAATATTTTTTCTAATCTTTTTTTCAATCAATCTTTTTTCAAAGAAATGGAACAAATAATCCTAAAATTTGTATGGAACCAGGAAAGACCCCGAATAGCCAGAGGAATGTTGAAAAAGAAAAGCAAAGCCAGTGGCATCACAATTCTGGACTTCAAGCTCTATTATAAGCTGTCATCATCAAGGCAGTATGGTGCTGGCACAAAAACAGACACCTAGATCAATGGAACAGAAGAGAGAGCCCAGATAAGGACCCTCACCTCTATGGTCAACTAATCTTTGACAAAGGAGGAAAGAATGTCCAATGGAAAAAAGACAGTCTCTTCAACAAATGGTGTTGGGAAAATTGGACAGCCACCTGCAGAAGAATGAAACTGGACCATTTCCTTACACCACACACAAAAATAGACTCCAAATGGTTGAAAGACCTCAATGTGAGACAGGAGTCCATCCAAATCCTAAAGGAGAACACAGGCAGCAACCTCTTCGACCTCAGCCACACCAACTTCTTCCTAGAAACATCGCCCAAGGCAAGGGAAGCAAGGGCAAAAATGAACTGTTGGGACTTCATCAAGGTAAAAAGCTTTTGCACAGCAAAGGAAACAATCAACAAAACCAGAAGACAACCAACTTTGGGAGTGGGAAGAAAATATTTGCAAATGGCATATCAGATAAAGGGCTAGTATCCAAAATCTATAAAGAACTTATCAAACTCAACATCCAAAGAACAAATAATCCAGTCAAGAAATGGGCAGAAGGCATGAACAGACATTTTTCCAAAGAAGACATCCAAATGGCCAACAGACACATCCAAATGCTCAACATCACTTGGCATCAGGGAAATCCAAATCAAAACCTCAATGAGATTCTGATCTCACACCAGTCAGAATGGCTAAAATTAACAAGTCAGGAAACGACAGATGTTGGCAGGGATGTGGAGAAAGGGGAACCGTCCTACACTGTTGGTGGGAATGCAAGCTGGTGCAACCACTCTGGAAAACAGTATGGAAGTTCCTCAAAAAGTTGAAAATAGAGCTACCATATGATCCAGCAATTGCACTACTACCCCAAAGATACAAATGTAGTGATCCGAAGAGGTACGTGCACCCTGATGTTTATAGCAGCAATGTCCACAATGGCCAAACTGTGGAAAGAGCCAAGATGTCCATCGACAGTTGAATGGATAAAGAAGAGGTGGTATA